>NC_046221.1:111418834-111726040 GCF_009819885.2 Catharus ustulatus | reverse complement strand
ATTTGACCATGGTTTGGAGATGCCTTTGATTTTACCCTCCTTGATCTTCTGGAGTGGGTTTTTTATATCTGAAAATATCAACATGAAACAAAAAATATGTGTCCATCTTTCTCATTTCATGTGTTGGAGAGTTAATTCTCATGTAATCTGCACTTAATAGATGCTTTATTCTCTTTAGATCAGTTAATCAGGCCAAGAATATCACATCAAATACCAAAGGAATTTGAAAACAGTAATTTGTATTTATTTACCTGACTCTCCAGAATCATTACAACTAGAAATTTATGATATTTTTAGAAAACATTTACGCAAAGTAAGAACACTGGCTTCAGGGCAAATGTTTTGTGTGTGGAACTCTTAGTAACTTTGTTGAAAGTTACACAATCTCTGCAGACTTTGCTTCATTATTGCTACTTGCTAGATAAGTGCCTGAGTAAATATTTATGGGATGGAGGCCAATGAGAGTGTTGTAACTAAGGAAAGCAAAGATTTTTTTAATAGCTATTAAAAAAAAGAAAAGTGGTTGTTTTAGTATTTGGCAGAAATCCTTTTTTTCTAGAGGCCTTCTGTTGTAGCTTTCTACTTTAACCTTTATAATAAATTGAATTTTTCAATTAAATGTGCTTAAATCTGATTATGTTACTATTTGATTATCCACATTTTGGAGCAGTAATTCTGGGAGTTATATTTTAGGATGTCTGTATTATCTTAATCTTTTCTTCATAATCTTGCCTTTAAATAACTCTTAAAATATAACTTTAAAAATGTTTTTGCAGGTATTTAGGTGTCCCTGCAGAAAATTCCAATGACAACAGAACAGGCTCCAGTGTGGACAAAAGTGTGGTATGTCTTCATCTTTATTGTATCCTAATAAAGAGTCTACTGCATTTATAGGCATAAACTGATTGAGTTAGCAATGTCTCAAATTATCTTACTGTTTGGGATATGAGAAATTAATACATAATTTTAGCTCATTAGTATGGCCTCCCTAATGAAGTTATTGGAAAAGCAGAATTTCACTTCTTAGTATAACATTGGTTTTCTTGAATTGAATAAAATAGCTAAAACTTTTTGTGGAAAAGGATTCACAGTTTATATCTCTAGAAATATCAAAGTTCTTATGCAGTGTTTTTAGAGTGCCTTATTGATCCTGGGTGCTTTGTGGCAACCATGGAGTCTGGACTTCCAGTGAACTCAGTGGGAGGTGGAAAATAATGTACCAAGCTTGGGCATTCTGCTCCTTCACAACTTTGCCCACAAGCTGTTGGGAGTTGGGGCACTGATGATCTGCATTTCTAGAGCAGTTCACCTAGCAAGAAATGCCCAGGAATTTTTTCAGTTACTTATTCCCAAGCATCTCAACAGTCAGATTTCCAGGAAAATATGCTAAGGTGTTTCAGACTTGAGTGCTTGGATTCTATGTAAGTTCTGATCTAAATCAAGCTGTTCCCTGAGAATGGTTTGATATTTTACAAATCACATCCTTTCCAGAGGATAATTAACTCTAGAATAAATCTTGACTTTGACTATGATTTACTTTGTTCCTATTTTGTTCTGTTTTCTGTTATGAGTAGAAAAGATACTGATCTGTGTTCCCTTTTCTCTTAAACTAACAATACAAAGGTTTAATAGCACATGGCACTACCCAGAGAAAATTTGTGTAGGGCAGGGGAACTGATTATGTCCTTTATTGGGCAACTGAATTTACTTATTGAAACGTCTTGATTTTTAATGTATATTGATGTGTTTGGTACACTTTGTTTTCCTTATAAGCTGTTGGTACAGTAAAATTTAAAACCAAAGCCAGACTTTCCAATATTTGAAAGTACTTAAAACTGTGTGCTGGATTTTGGTTGACTTTGGAGAGAGTTACTGAATGGATTTGGCATACTCAGTGGAATACTACTCAGTCTGTAGTTACAGAATCCTCAATAGTCCTGTCCATATTGTCAGGCATATTCAAATGGCATGTGATTTTAGCAGTTTTGGGAGGTGAAGGTCTGGAAAAATTTGAGTGATATAGGAAGGTTTAAAGCAATGTTAAGTCTTTACTACAAGGTATTTTTCCCCCACAGTTCTTTCTCAGCTGTTTTTCTTTCATTACATGCTGCAATGAAAACGGTAATGTTGACATATGGTTAGCAAATTAATTAGTTCTGGAAATATAACACGAGATGTTATCTGGTCTCTCTGCATTTTAATGTCTGCATTTTGAATGTCTTTGGGGAGAAACAGGGATGCCACAAATTTCCAAGGAATTAATTGTTTTACAAGTGTGTAAAACATAGCAGAATTAGGCCATGATGTTGTGCAAAAATAGAATTCAATGTCATTTACTGGATATCAAACCTCTTTAAAGATCTGATTGCTTTCTTTGGTTTAGTGCTGCCATAACCACTTGTAAACAGTTTAGATTTTAAGAAAAAGGAGATTAACCAATTCTTTTGTACTGGATCTTAAGTTTTCTTCATTGCTCAGGGTTCAAAGCCAGACTCAATAAAAAGAAGAAAAAAAAAGTATGACAGTTACAGAGGGATTTTTCTTCTCTGTTGCAGAGAGGCTTTTCTGTAGTCCTTCCTCCCCTGCTTCCTACTCAAAATAGAAACTAAGAACAAACTAAAACCTAAAGGAGTTCTTTTATATTGAGTTAATTGTAACTCAGGATTTTCTTGAGGTATTCTTTATTCTATTGATAGCAGATTGTGCAGAACTTTGTCCGGAAGCCTGTTGTCTCTACTGATATAATTAGACTGCTCAGCAAGCTCAGATGGGTCCCCTGGGGTACAGCCTGATGTGAGAACATGCAGAGACAGAGAGACGCAAGAGGATGCGATAGCAGTCCAAGCTAGTAGGAGTCAGCACAGAAATGCTTCAGTTGCCAGATGTCTTTTTAGACCTGTTTCTCATCTATCCCATTTAGTTCCTCGGTGCACCCTGTCTGGAAGGGCTATAACATGAGTAAAAAGAAATGGAAGAGTGATCACATTGAACCTTTGTTATCCTCAGTTTTGGGGCATTTGCTGTGGTCCTTTCTTATTGAAGTGAGAGCCTTTAAATAGTCTTGCTTCTTACTTTATTTCTCGGTGGTTCATACCAAGGAGATAAATGTGTTGTCCTTCCTTTTTCCTCAAAGTTTAGATTTAGAAACCATCCTTTGTTTTTAACTCCAAGCATTGTCTGATCCACATAGTGTTATGTTCTATGTCACACCAGTAATTTGTTTTCCAGAGCTGCTCTGTTAAGTGCTGAAATGTCTAATTTTTGGAAGTTCTTTGAGATTTTGGAGTTAAAACAGGAAACAAGAAAGCCAGATATCAGAACCACTTGAATATGTTGCTTTGAAGAGAGTCTAGATCAGAAATCTAATGCTTCTCTATGCAGTTCCAAGACCATTGAGGGAAATGTGTCGAAATTTAATAGGCTGAAATCCTTACTCTATCAATGGAAAAGTTTATAACGAATCAACACAAGGTTGACTTGATGAGCTCCTTTGTTCAAAGCTGACACCATCATGTTAACTGAGAATTTTGGTGTGGGAATAGGATTATTGTGCCTAGATGTTCAGTAGAGAGAAAATATTTTGAGACTACATGAAAAGAATTAATTTCTGAGTTTATCCTGCTGGCAAACAGTACATACTATGCAGTAATGTACTGTATTAGCATCTGAAGTGTGTTACTATCTTTCAAACCTTGATACAGTTTAGCTGTAAAAATGATCTCTGACTAAAGAGATGGTGAGAGCACTTTCTCCCCATTGCCAGTAACTGACTGGCCTGGTTCTGCTTCTTGAACTTGTTGGGAGCTTGAAGATGCATTGCAAAATACACATGGTGGTTCATGCTGGAAGAAATTTTGAGACTAACTAAAGTGCTTTCTTATATCTTTGCAGTAATATCTTTAGTCAGATACTGAAAATATGTAAAACAAGAAGGATTTGATTTAGCTTAGCCCTGTGAATTTTGAAGATACCTAAAATTTCATGTCCATGCAAATGAAAAAAACCTGTCTTATGTCTTGTAATTAAATTGTGGGGCGCGGGCAGGGAGAAAGGGACGTGCATCACATTTTAGTAAAGTAAAATGTCTTATTTTGGTAGGAGAAAGTAACCTGAGATACAGTGTAAGCAGAAATGAGTATTATTAAATACTTTTTAAAAGTTTCTAAATTTAATGCATGTTCTTTCATGTACAAATATATACTTAAAGCTGGAAAATATGCAGAAGATGATCTATGAGTTAGAAGAACAGCTACATAATGAAATGCAGTTGAAAGATGAAATGGAGCAGAAGTGCAGGTGAGACTTTGAACTTCAATTGCTTACATAATTTAAATATATCTAACACTTCAGTTCTGTGTTACTGCTTTAGGGATTACCAGGATAACATTAATAATAGTGTTGTAGTTCTCCAAGGGAGTTCCAGGCACGGGTTTAAGTAATTCTAAAATTTTCCTGAGTATGGTATAAAGAAGTTTTTTTTTTTTCATTAACAGCAATGTAACATGTATTCTTTCTGAACCCTTAAGTGTTTGAGTGTACCTGATATCTCTGTATTCAGATGTGTTATTGGACTGAGGTACACACTCACCATGCTGACTTTTTTGAAAATGTTAGTTTCTGTATATATGGCATATATTGGATTATTAAAATTAATTTGTTGTTTCCTAAATACAGGGTACTTGTAGGAAAATCACTTTTTTTTTTCTATGGCTGGCATATAAGAACACCTATTTGCTTTCCTAAGTTCTGTTTCTACCATGCTGAAGTAGCAGCTATGTGAAAATTGGTATTTTTCTTGCAGTCACACTTATGAGCAAACAGTTGAGTTTCTTCTTCTCTGATAATCAGAGAAGATTTTACTCAAGACTCTTTTACTCAGAGTCATGCAAACTAAATTCCACTTCAGTTAGCTTCTCCTTCTGAGCTCTTTTCCTGAAGGATTAAATAATCCCAGGAGGCAACACTAGGTATCTGATGCAGGAAGAATTTAGACTTGTGAATTAGAACCATAGTGTGTAGTTGTACAAGCTCCTTAGGTATAAACTGGTAATTGAAATGGTCTGGTGGGAATATAGGCTGTGTGACACTGTTGCTTACCTAAACACAAGCTCACTGTTGGCACGTTCTGATTGCTCTCCACAAGCAGGACGTACATTCTTGAAGAATTTTCAATAGCTGTCTTCCTGCAGTACTACTGAAGTTGTCAGAGCACAACTGTGTCTTCTGGTATGTCATGCCATTCACTGCAGAGTTAGTAGATAGGAGCTATTACTAACTATAGTAACTGCCTCTTTTTTTACCTGCCAGACATCCTTGTCTGGGTCCTCTCTGTTGCCTCTTTGAAGAGGGGTAGCTGCCTACAGAAATGCAATGGATGTGTCAATGTTATTACCAATTAAATGAGGTTTTATTGTGCATTTTGCCGCACTCCCTCTCTAGTCCAATCTTCGAATATATTGTTCAACAGAGTGACTTTCAAATAATATTTTTCATATACCATTAACTGTAGTAGGGAGCTGTCTACTTTGGAATTAATGAACTATTTGAGATATTTGGAGGTTACAACTAGAGGAAGTCTTTGCAGTTTACCAGAGCATTCTGATCTTAAGGATAATCTGTTATGTACATACACTGTTTTTTGCAGATTAAGGAATAAAATGTGGCACCTAAAGTTTCGCAGATTTAATCTGCGACAAAGCTGATAAATACTTAGTGATATATTTTATTTTTTTAAATTATTTGCAATGGTTGATTTTCTTCTGCTTTAAATACTCATTGCAAAATAACATTAGTCAAAATGTTTGCTTTAGTAATGGTCACAAATCATTTCACTAGAAAAACAGTATGTATAATGTATCTATAAAATGATCTTGTTTTATTTTTAGATCTTCAAACATAAAGCTAGACAAGATAATGAAAGAACTGGATGAAGAGGTAATTTTTTTTCCTCACTGAAGATACCTCAGTTAGGTAAAGAGTGGAGTTAGGAATAGTACTTTCATGATTCCAAGATATTTTTTCTGTGACTTGAAAATTGTTCTGTGTTCAAGTTTGAGACCTAACGATCATGTTTCAATACATAGCATTGGGAGATTACATTTTTATTTGTATTTTATTACATTTTCAAAAACTTTCCTTTCTGTAAGTCATACTGATTTCTGTTTACTCTGCTAAATATTTTACTTAGTCTTGCTCATTGCAAGTTTTCTGGAGTTTATCAAAGTCAATTACTAGAAAAATAGAGATGATTTTCTATTGAGTCCTTCTCTTGTCTCCTAATAATAATTTTAATGGTTACTTTAGATATAATAGCTTTAACAACTATTTTTCTAGTAATTGTATAAATTTGTCTTGTAGAAATTTAAAAAGCTGTCTTTTCTGAAAGCCTTTCCAAGGAAGCCAGAAATTCATTCATATGAAACAATGCATCAGTTTCCTGGTTTATCAGTTGTAGAGATACTGGTTTGTTGATCATTCCTTCAAATATAAGTATAACAATACCAATTATTTGGATTTTAGGGAAATCAAAGGAAGAACTTGGAAACAACAGTGTCTCAGATTGAGAAGGAAAAGATGGTATTACAACATAAGATAAACGAGTACCAAAGAAAATTTGAACAAGAGAATGAAAAAAGACGTAATGTGGAAAATGAAGGTATGCAGTATTGTCCAAACGTTGACACTGAGGAGGTATATGATGTGTTTTGAGGAATAATTTAGTATCATAGTATCTTAAGTGCTATGCAACTTTAAAGTTTGAAAAGGGATCTTTTCAAATAATGAACAGAGATTTGGAGTTCATTTTTATTTGAACACAGTTTTTTTGTTCTTATTTTCAAATTCTGTTCTCTGCAACATTATGCTATGTTGTTGGTCTGCAAGCACAAAATTTGACATAAAAATATTTATATAAGAAGCAAAAAGTCAACAAAAAGCCTCTCAATGCAAAACAATATTTTGGAGCATGTTTTTTCTAAAAAAACAAGAAGAAAACCCTGGGGGTTTTGCAGTATGCTGTATTAATGGTGCAATTTCTCTTTAGTGTCCACACTCAAAGATCAGATGGAAGACTTGAAAAAAATCAGCCAGCATTCACAAATTTCAAATGAGAAGATAACACAGTTACAAAAACAAGTAGGTTGTTTGTGTTTCTTGTCTTCATTATTTCTTAGATTTGAGCATTCAAATGTAGCAAAACTCGTTCCATAATCTTTATTTTTGAGAATCTTGTCTGATTTATTTTTAACAGCTAGAAGAAGCAAATGATTTGCTGAGGACAGAATCTGACACAGCTGCAAGACTGAGAAAGGGTAACACGGAAATGAGCAAGTCATTAAGTCAGGTAGAATCACTGAATAGAGAACTGCAGGAAAGATGCAGAGTTCTGGAAAGCAAAAAACTGCAGGTGGAGAAAGATTATTACCAATTACAAGCAGCTTTGGAGTCAGAACGAAGGGACAGAAGTCATGGATCTGAAATGATTGGAGAACTACAGGGTAATTATTCTGAATTTATTTTTTACCAAAAAAAGTTGTAATAACCCTACCAAAGTGAAGAGAGTTTGATAATGGGAGGAAAGCCAGCCTGCAAACAAAGTGTGACTGAGCAATTTCTGAAGATTTAATCTGGCTTCCTGATCATTTTGAGCAGCTCTTGGGAGGGACAGAGACTATCAAAATCAAAGAGTGTCACACACTATTTTGTGTCTGGGGCTGCACTGACTAGAAGTCTGAGTCCAGTGGTGCAAAAATATGAAGAGCTGATACAATGTTGCAGAAGATGCAACACTGTCTTACTGCCTTATGCAGCAGCCAAGTTGGTATATCCTGCACTTGCTCTTCTTTCATTTGTGGAGAAGGCTGGTTTTTTTGTTAAATGGCATTTGTTTTCTTTTATGGTGATTCTATATTACTTTTATAGCCAAGGTTAAGAACACAACAAAGGATGCAGATGTGTAATCCTTTTTTTCAAGATGCTCAAAACTTTCTACTATTTGTATTGATTTTCCATATTAGAAACTATTCAGATGCATTAATTCATGACTGTGCCTAAAAGGACCCTGACTCTCTTGCCATTTTGAACCATCTGTCTGCAGTATTGAGTTTCCATGAGGTGCAGGCTTTTGAGGGGGACTTTCCTTTCCCTACTAAAAAGGAGCTTGTAAGACGGAGGCTTTTTACCAGGGTCTGTGGTCACAGGGCAAGGGGCAATGGTTTTAAGTTTAAAGAGAGTAGATTTGCATTAGATATAGGAAGAAATTTTTTGCAGTAAGGGTAGGAGACTGGGGCAGGTTGCCCAGAGGAACTGTTTTTGTCTTGTCCCTGGAAGTGATTCCAGCTAGATTGGATGGGGCTTTGAGCATCATGGTCTAGTGAGAGGTGTCCCTGCATGTGACAGGGCAGTTGGACTAGATGGTTTGCAGTGGTCCTTCCAAACCATGTGATTCTACTTAGTATTTCATATAAACTCTTATGCCACACAAGGGTAGATGCTGTGAGGTTTGAGGAATAGTTCCTTTTTCCATGTCATATCACTTAAAATCATAGGATGGTTTTGGTTGGAAAAGACCTCTAAGATCATTGAGGCCAACTGTTAACCCAGATCTGCCAAATCCACCACTAAACTACATCCCTAAGTGCCACATTTACATATCTTCGGAACACTTTCAGGAGTGGTGATTCCACACCTTACATGGGGAACCTGTTTCAGTGCCTGACTTTCCCATAGTTTGGGTCACACTTAGATGAATACATGTTGTGTTAGTACCCAAAAATCATCTGAGACTTATGTTCTGTGTAATGTACCTTATCTGCCCTTCCCATTAATTAAGTTAGCATCACTTATAGGTGCTTGTTCCATAGCAATAACAGAACTTAGGTTAATGAAAGAAATTTTGAATATTAGATAATGGAAGTCATGGAAGGCAGAAACCATTTTTGCATGATTAGTTTTTGTGAGTTGTTACTGATGACATACATAAAGAGCATCTAAATAGGTCAGTTTCCTCTACAATGTGTGGCCTTTGCATGCTGGAAAAATTTGATGTATTTGAAATATTTTATGGGCCCAGAAATCAAAAGTTGCAAAGCCAATTGATCTATGTAAAATAACTAATACTGAGTGGTATTTAATTTTTTGTGGCAGTTGTGATTGCAACTTTACAAGAAGAATTAAAAACTGCGAAAAACAATTTTGAAAGAGCGGATGCAGAAAGAAAACAAGCACAGGATATGTTTAATCGTTCTGAAAAGGTATGGTGAAATGATGTTGAGGCTGATGCTCTTTGTCAGCTTTTGATTGTATTTTCAAATATTATTGATATTTCCAAGTCCAGTGTTATTGCTCTAAATGAGTCTTGCATTTAAATTATTAACTAAGTACTGCTGATTTACAATCCCATCAGGATGGTCTCACAAGTCGTCAGGTAGTTCTTGTAGCATTGGGCATAAAAATTGTGTTTGTCATTCATTAGCACTGGATTCACAGTCATATTGCCAGTAGCAAGGAATTTTTTTTTGCCTGCCTAACTGTGACTGCAAAGACTTGCCTCTGAAAATCTATGAACTTTTTAAAATAGTGGTTTTTTGTTTTTTCTTGGCCTTTACTGGATTTTAATTTGACTGGATCAGTGCCAGGCAGCCTTTTGATAAACTTTGGTGTGGATTTTTTTCTGTCTTTCCATCCTTCCTTCTGCATGGTAGAAGAATGTTCCCCTAATATCTCTGATCCCTTCTATACGATGGAAAAACAAGTTAAAAGGAAATCCTGCACCCTTTCTCCAGATAAACTGCAGAGTTAACTCTGTCTAGTGAGGTCAGGTAGAGACTTGCTGTGCTGTGTGGTCTGTGTGAATAAAGCAGAGATATGACAGCCTATGAGGGAAGGGACAAGCAATTCTAAGTTGTTGTTATGTGAAGCAGCCATTCAAAGGCAAGTCCTCGTCTCTCAAAGCACATGTCCAGTGCTTGTTTGGTGAATTACTGTTAATGCTTGGCAAGCCTAGCAATGAAATAACCCAAGTCCATCCAGGTAACGATAATTCAGATCCCTCTGTGCTCTAAGATGGCAGTTCATTAGATGTACATTTCCAATTTAGGTGACTATTGATTATACAAACTGAGAAGTTTCCATTTTCTTACAAACTTATAGACTACTGAAAAAAAGTTAATGACGTTTTTTCCAGTGCACTGAATACAGTTCTGGTCTGTTACTGTTTTTTGCTAAGCATGGAAAATAACATTGATAATCTCTTGATTACAGAAATTCAATATTAGAAAAGGGACTAACAATGTGATTCACTCAGGTATTACAGAAATCTGGTAACTTTATCCTTACCTTTAGGAAAAGAATAATTTAGAGATAGATTTGAACTACAAGCTGAAATCCGTAGAAGACCGGTTAGAACAGGAAGTCAATGAGCACAAAGTGACTAAGGCGCGGTTAACTGACAAACACCAGTCAATAGAGGAGGCAAGATCAGTTGCAATGTGTGGTAAGTGTTTCCTGAAAGTTTCAGGTAAATATGTAATAAAATGTGTTCTGATTATGATATTTTAATGCACATTGTCTTACAATGTAGTACTCTTGCACAAGTGTTTGATCCCTTGTATAAAGAAAATTCATATTAAATATTAAAACATGAAAACCACACATTTTGAATTCTTTTCCCTAACATGCTATTTCATAAAAATTCTATTGTTTCTTCATGTTTTGCATACCTTATTTCAAAACCTTCCTTGGCTTCTAAAATGCTATTGAATCTTGAAATTCTGTCTAATGCTAAACAGAATTTAAAGAATGCATTATTAAGAGAGATGTCTTAGAGCATTTATTTCCGTGTAACTGCATTAAAAATACCAGTTTTGTATTAGGCTTGTCTGAAGTGAAGTGAGAACTTTATTTTACAGATGTATATCCATGAATCAAAGGTGTGTCTTGATCTTGTAATTGAATGTGTCAGGTTTTCTCTGTGAAGGTCATCAGAACCTAAATGTGGTTTTTAGAGTTAACAATAATGGTAGCATCTTTTCTTTTGCTACTATCAATTCATGGAAATAAACCTGCCTTACTTCAAAATACTTATTTCAAGAATCTGTGGTTTTTATTTCTTTCACTATTTGTCTTTCAGTTATCATGATGATATTCCTGTGCTTTGAATGCAGATTGGAATTATGTTTCTTTTGTAGTGTTCCTTGTAATAATGCCAGGATCTTTTTGCTTAGTAATCAGTCCATCAAACAACTGAATAGCTTAAATGGCTGAACAAAAGGGTCTGAAAAACATTAAGATATTTATGACTGTTTTTACAAAAGCATGTCTGCAGATGCTATGTACTCACTTTTGTTAATTTTCTTTCCCTAATATTTTTAGAAATGGAAAAAAAGATAAGGGAAGAACGGGCAGCAAGAGAAAAGGCAGAAAATCGAATCGTTCAAGCTGAAAAACAGTGTTCCATGTTGGACTTTGACCTGAAGCAATCTCAGCAGAAACTGGAACATCTTCTTCAGCAAAAGGAGAGACTGGAAGATGAAGTAAGTAAAAGGCTCATCACTAATAATTTTCTATATGAATAAGAAATTAGAGTTGAACTGAGAAACAAAAAATCAAATTCACCTGTACTGAGCTCCTGATATAATACAACTCTCAGCAAAGTTGAGGATAGTTGTTGGCCTAAGTAGTTGTAGGTAATTTCTGCTTGTTTCTTAACTCTAGCATGTCTTGCATATTTGAACCTCAATTCAGTATAACACTTTTTTTTGTGTTTTCTCTTTTTCTAAAGAAAAAATTTGCTTGTGAATTTGACTGTGCAGTTGATTGATATGGATGATTTACAGGTCTGAGTTTGTGTTTTCTAGTTGGCATTCTTTCCTTTTGTTCAAAGAAATGCAATTAGAATATTGAGTGTGAAAACTAGGTACTAAGAATAATAGCTTCATCCTTACATTTTCTTTACAAGACAGTGGGAATTAAGTTTCTGACACCTTTCTTAGGGGTCACAACTCATGTAAATTAGTTTCTATGTGGTTGGTAAGCTGCATTTTTTTCCTAGGGTGAGAGGTTTTTAAGATACGAAATCCATGGAGAGGTTTGCAGACAATTTTGTTTTCTTCAATTGTTGTCTTTCTAACTAATTGTTAGAATCAATTTTTAGCAATTCTTTCTAATTGTTGATTAACTGTTGGTGAGTTAAACTGCAGACTTGGAAATAAACTAAAAATGGGAAAGCTTTATCATCCTGCAGTATCGTATCGTAGCCGTAGGTTCTAAGGGCAGTAGCTTTGTGTGAGGTTATTGTACTGAAGTGTTTGGAGAGTCAGGAATATTTTGATATATGGTACATGGTGTAGCATCTAGTCAGTGGTGTTTAATCTTAAATAATCCATATGTGAAACCTCTTGAGCCACATGTAATTTGTTATTTAGCAAAGTCTCCTAAATTGAAATATTTCTCGTTTAGGTAAGAAATCTGACACTTAAGCTAGAACAAGAGACAAATAAGCGAATTATAGCACAGAACGAATTAAAGGCACAAGCTTTCGAAGCTGATAACTTGAAGGGTTCTGAGAAGCAGCTGAAACAGGAAATCAATACCTTGTTGGAAGCAAAGAGATTACTGGAATTTGAGTTGGCTCAACTTGCAAAGTAAGTAAAAACCTGAAGTAAAATGGAAAAAACTGCTAAATTATACATGCACTATTTTACCTGTTCCTGCTAGTGAATAAAGTTCTCTGGTGCATAGGCATTTTTTCCTAAACTAAGAGTATTTTTAGCTGCATGTTATGATTCCTATGTAGCTGCATGTTATGATTTCTGTGTAGCCTTCAGTGTTGGAATATTTTTGTTATGAGCTATGGTTCAGAACAGTTCTTGGCTCACCAGTCTATATTAAGGCACACACACCCACACATATATATATGTATGTATATATTCCTATTTTATTTGAATGACTTCTTTATGGATTGACTCTGATGCTACTTATTAAATCATATGGGAATTCTAGTACATGGGAGTCAATAGTTCCCTTTAATTGCCTGATTTATTTTCTCAGTATTTCTTAAACTTACTTAATATGAAGACATTTTTCATTAACTAGACTTCTATCATGTATTCTTTCAGCTGGCTTAATGTTTTTCTATTTAGAGTACTTCTCAGCTTCTAAATTACATACTGAAATGGTCACTGATTTAGAATAGAACTGTATTAAATCAGAATTGTAGGACACAACTGACTGTTGCTCTTTGTGAAGGAATACATATGCAAATGGAAGATCATTGTAGGATGCTGTTCTGGTTAGAAATTGTCTTTTTTAACTTTAAATGTTTACCTTTTTTTATTCCTTCAAAGACAGTACAGAGGAAATGAAGGTCAGATGCGTGAGCTTCAGGATCAGCTTGAAGCTGAGCAGTATTTTTCGGTAAGACTTGTAAGGAATTGCATGTGTTAAATTTTGGCATAAAATCATTTAACAGTGAATAGTTGAAACTTAAACTGTTTTAATGTAAGTAAACAGCCTGGCATAAATCAGCAGTTCAGAAAATCCTGCTTGAAATACAAAGAACAAAATATTAGAGAACATTAGATGGTATATCTAAAATGTTGTTTTGTTGTTTGCCAAAACTGATGTTACATTGAATAACTCTTACCTGAATTATTAATGAGTTGTTCCTATTCTGAGGTTGGAAAGCAGATATTTTTCTGATATAATTGCAAACTTTGAAGAGAGTTCAAAATCTCCAAACTTAGTGGAAAATATTCCATGGTATTGACCTACCAAACGTATGTTTAAGAACCATAGACTCAGTAGCATTCTACATGTATTCCTTATTCTAAAAAACTACCTTCTCTGCACCTGAATCTCTGAAGAACCTTACTGGGTACTCCAGGTAGTCAAAATGTGTATTTCATAGATGTCGTTTGATCTGTTTAATCTCTGAAGAGAAACAATACTGTAAGATTCTCTGTAATACCCAAACTTCAGATACATTTGTGAATATGGACAGACTCATTTCACTTCGGTAAATACTTTTAAATTTGGTTTTTCCTGAGAGAGGCAATGAAAATTTCTGTGTTTACTGAACTGCATATGATTGTCATTTCATGATCTGTTACAGGGGCTTTTTGTGCATTTCTCCATGACATACTGCTAATAAGAAGATGCAGAGCATTGTGTTTCTCAGTTTCTTCTTTTTTCTTTAAATAAGACATTCATAATTCAGTCTGACTATTTAGCAAAAGTAGTTTACTGTGGAAAACGAAATTTTAACTTTCAGAGTTACAGGTGATGTTAATAATAACAATATAGTAATAAAAACCAAAAGTAATTCACAGAAGTCATTTACGTAAATCACACTTCAGCTGAATCACTTTCTAAGTTCGTACAGAAAAAACTTAAGATTCTAAGAAAAACAGTACTTGGACACAAAGAGACTGCAACAGGTGAAAGCACAGAATGGTGTTAGGCTTGTTGGATGAACATTTTGAGACGAGTGATGCTTCAAGAGGGTGCAGTTTTGTTGTGTTGTGTCCAGGAGACCTGTTCTGCTGTGTCACAGTGCCTTCCCTTTCTTTTGCAGCACATGTATTTTGTAGCAATGTAGGAAAACACACTAGAAAATTGAAAACTAGTTTGGTCATATCAGTTCCCTACCCAATAGAAAGAAGCATCTGGGAGAGGAAGGAAGGAGGAAATTTCATTAATGACAGTATTGGCGTGTGTTGGGGTTTGACAAATTCAAACTAAGTAGAAAACAAGGAAGAATTTCAGTATGGAATTTGAATAATGAGTCTTTTTTTTTATGTTTTGTTTTACAGACACTTTACAAAACTCAGGTTAAGGAACTGAAAGAGGAAATTGATGAAAAGAATAAAGAAACGCAAAGAAAAATGCAGGAGTTGCAAAATGAAAAGTATGCCCATTATGTTTCTCATATACATCTAAGTTTTTCCATGCAATACTGTTTCACTCATGAATACTTTGAATCAGATCTCAGATGTTTTAATTCCCTTAGAAAAAGGCCTCAAAAGTGTTCCGTAACATCTTGTAAGTGACAAAGACATAGGATGTTACCTATACTGACTAACAATGCTGAAAATGGCCATTTATATTTGCTTTGGA
The DNA here is from genome assembly GCF_009819885.2 of Catharus ustulatus. Lineage (NCBI taxonomy): Eukaryota > Metazoa > Chordata > Aves > Passeriformes > Turdidae > Catharus > Catharus ustulatus. Next base: position 111,710,926 of record NC_046221.1, on the reverse strand, counting down.
CATGTCTGTAAGAAGAATAATGACTTATCTGAGAATTTAGTAAGAGTCAAAAATTTTAAAAAATATTCCATTTTGTGGTAATCATCTCACTTACCAACTTTTAAGATTTGATTATATTATCCTGATAATTACTTAATATATTTCTATAGTCAGTAAAATAGTTTAAAAAGGTAAAAAAAGCTTTGAAATTTAGTATACTTCTGATTACAGCAAAACTAGTTGTTATTATTAGCAACCATTAATTGTGATGTACTATTTTCTAAGCTATCAAATAAGAAAAAAAATTTAAGCTTGTTTTTACAATTTCCTAATTTATTTCATGTTCTGAAGAGGGATACTGTAGCCTTAGGCATGAAGTACAGTTTCTTCTAAAGTCTATATCTCTTGTTCTGCTTGAGCATCAACATTGGAAAACAGTCTGAAGGGCAGAGATTATGTACAGTGTGCATTTTGGTGGACTAAGAAAGGGACAAAGAAAAGGTGTTGTGCTAAGGAGGTGTAGGAGGAAAATACACATGTCTCTGCAAAGTTGTTCACGAGTGGTAACCATCATAAAGAAATGGGGAGGGAGGAGAAGGTAGGCAAGACTTCCCTTATTCTTCTTGGGGTCTTTTATTTATTTTCTAACTTCTTTTTATAGATTCTTTGTATTCTATTCCCTCACTGTTCTCTGCAATACTATGTTCATTCTAAGCATTTCTCACTTAGATATAACTATGGGAATTGTGACAATGGGCAAATGTAGGTTAAGTATCATTTGATGGACCACTCTGTACATATAATTTAGTTTTATTTTCTGCTCCTCAAAGGCAGGAGAATACATCTTGGTGTTCCATGGGTGATTGAGATGTTAATGAAAGTATAGTAAGCTTGCTGCTGTAGCTTGTGTGCACCATAAAAAGATACAGGTGTACAGAATGCAGTTTTGTAACTCTGCTTTTCTTAAGAAACTAAGATAGTGACTATTACTTAGTGGTATTATTTGGGTTTGATAGTCTTCCTGAAAATTTAGCATGTTTTGCATGGGAAAAAGAAGTCTTAATGTCCTTTTTACAGAGAAACACTGGCCACCCAGTTGGATTTAGCTGAAACCAAAGCTGAGTCAGAACGGTTGGCACGGGCACTTGCTGAAGAACAGTATTATGAATTGAATCAGGAAAGCAAAAAAGCTGCATCAAGGCACAGACAAGAATTGACTGATAAGGACATCATCATAAGAAGGGTAAATTAACTGTTATCAATACCTGTATAAATCTCTTCCAACTGGAAACTAAAATTCATGGTTTTAATTAATGAAATCTTTTGGTCATAAGTGATAGCTAATTAAGTATCTTAAGTTTTGGGGTCACTTAGAACCTTAAACATTTAAATTTCATCATGTGACCTCCCTAAAAACCAAAATTCATTAATCTGTGGTGAAGTCAGAATGAAAATCAAGTGAATGTCTATAATTCAGTTATTAAGCCTTTTGTATTTACTTCTGGTCATTGCCAAATGTATTATTTGAGTCTTGTAAATTTGTGGAGCTGTGTGTTAGAGACTCTCATTGCAAAGTAACTTAGTCTTTAATAAAAAAATCACTTGAGAGTCTTGAGTTTCACAACCCAAACCTCAAAATGTAACTTTTGAAGACACTTTATAGCATGGCTTCTGGATGTTAGTATGAGCTTGATAAATGTCTTTAACTGAGAAGTCCCAAACAGCAGACCATACGTAGCACAGTTATTTTAGCATAGTTTTGTTTCCTGTTTAGCATCAGCTATGCATGTTTCTTAAAAATCCTGGGGGTGTAAAACTCCATGTGTAACTGAACTTGGCTCAGTTGCTCAAGCTTTCTGTTAATGGATATTCCATCTCTGTGAAAAGATAATACAAACAGTGTTTGTTTAATGAGTTTGCTTTTTTAAGCTTGAGATCTCGAGAATACCACTATTTCATAAGCAGCATTTAGAAGACTATCTCTGTGGCATCAAAGGAATACCTTCTTGCCAATATAGTTTTGATTTTGAGTATTCTGATAATTTTTTTTAACACAATCATTTGTATAGGCTTTAAACAAAACCCTTATTTAGGAATACAAATATTTCTGTTTTTTAAGTGATCCTGGTTGTAGCACTCACAAATTCAAAGTTGTCATGGTTTTCCTTTCCAACTTTTTTCTTTTTTTTTTTTTGCAAGTTCTGTACATATTTACCTATGTCTGCCTTGTCTTAGAAGAAATTTCATTTTGTTTTTATCCTGATTTTCATGATTTATGGCAATTATCTAGCAGTATATGCCTTGTATCTATTCTAGACTTTAATGCTGGAGTCCTAGCATGTGTCAGCTGCTTTTCTGTCTGGATTCAAAGTATCAAGACTCCAAGTTTGTCCAAAGTACAGCAAATTAATTGAAAATTCTCACATTCCATTCTTAACTTTGTTTAAGTATCATTTTTGATTCCATACTACAGTGTTGTCAGTTCTGCAATGATAATTTTTTTTTTCTGGGACAGGTGTATTTTGAGCCTTCTGGTAAAGTAAAACGGCACAGAAGAGTAGTAGCATTTTTTAAAAGTTCACATAGTCAGAAGGTGTTCTAAGTAAATGATATTTTAAATAATAGTATTATAGATATTTTTAGAATTTATGTCAAGTTCTTTATTCTAAAATGTGTTTCTTTTTATGTAGCTGGAAGAAACTAATAACACTTTAACCAAAGATGTTGATTTAATAACAAAGGAAAACACGGAGATCAGTGAAAAATTTAAGAAACAAGAGGAAGGTATGTCATGTTTGGAGTTTTGATCTGTTGATCTGTTCTGAAGCAAAACTGAATCTGAATTCATACCAATCAATCAATCATATCCATCAATTCATATTAATTCTCACATGTGGAGAAATGGGAAGTGGAAGAAGACATTGCTATTTATCTGCTGTATTATTTTGGGTTTGATGTTGGCTTTAGTATTTCATCTTTGTGCCTTTCTGATGCATCCTTCTGGTAATTTCCTGGCATTGCGGTAATGTTAAACTAATAATCTTTGTCTTTGCAAATTGTATTTTTCTCAAAAAGTGAAGCAACAGGGAAAACAGACTGGGAAAAAAAGCACTTATAGAAGTAATTAAGTTTAAAAATATTTACCTTGTACTAAAATACCTCAAAGTTGAATATTATTTTAACAGATTACAAAATGAAAAAAGAGGAGGAAATCAATAATATTAGAATGCATTATGAGAAGAGCATAAACACTGAAAGAACTCTGAAGACACAGGTACAACTTTTTATGCAACTTAATAGTGATAATTACTTTGCATTAACAGAAGAATTTCAAGTGTTTTGCTTTTGTGAACTCTTAGTTCTTTTCAAATTAAATTTATATTAACCATGAGGTACAATATGCGTTGTTAAATTTACTTTTGAAAGAAGAAGTTTTGATGCTGTGTACTTTTCACTATCACTTTGATTCTGAGTAAGGGCCACACTTTTGGTGAAGGGATGTTTTGTATCAGATCCTGTAACTAGAGGAACTGAGAAGTTTTTTATAAAACATGCTGCATATATCATTTTTCTTACTAGTTCTCCTTTTTCTTAACAGGCTGTCAACAAACTGGCTGAGATAATGAATCGGAAGGATTTTAAAATAGACAGAAAGAAAGCTAACATGCAAGATTTGAGGAAGAAGGAGAAGGAAAACCGAAAGCTCCAATTAGAACTTAATCAAGAAAAAGAGAAATTCAATCAGATGGTAGTGAAATACCAAAAGGAGCTTAACGAAATGCAAGCGGTAAAATAATTAATTTTTTTAAATCACATTGTGGAGTACATATGTATATATGTATATATATATATATATATATCTAAATTTTGTTTTCAAAATACTTGGCTGCCATGTTCTTTGGTAAGACAGTAACTATGCATGTGTGTATAAATACAGCAACTCGCAGAAGAATCTACATACAGGAATGAGCTCCAGATGCAGCTGGATAGTAAAGAGAGTGACATAGAACAACTACGAAGGAAAATCATGGACCTCCAGCAAGGAATGGATTCTACCAGTGTTGCCAGTCTTCCGACAGATGAAACAGATGGAAATCTTTCAGGTATGAGAAAAGCAGAGTTGAACTACTTGGCCATGTTGCATACACATAGTTTCAGAAGGTATTGTTTCAAACAAGTTACTGCCTCTTAAAATCTTCTGGCTGTCTAATTCTTTGTCACATCTCCACTTCATTTCTTTTTTTTTTTTATTTTATATTTTAGTTGCTTATATTTAAGTCTTAATTTTTTCTCACATCACACTTCCCACTGTATAGCTTGGCATCAGCATCGCTTATGTGCACTTTTGAGGAAAGAGTATCTTTACATCTCTTGTTTTCCAAGTACAGTGATTACAATATATAGTGTTTGGTGAATAGAAGACAGGGCCAACACTACTACAACATCATGATTGTGTTTTGTATCTTGAATGCAAAATTGTCTTGATCTTATCTCTTCTTACTCAGTCATGTAGCACCTCTGTGACAACTGGCATTAGTTGCTGGTGTGAAAAATAATTGGAGGAATTTCCATAGTACATTTATGGTTGTATGGTACTCTGATTTAGCAGATTAAAATAAGAACATATAATACAGTGCAGCCACCCATTTCCATGTATCAATACTAGGCACTGTACTTTGAGATTCACTGTTAGACTGATTAGTTATTTACCTCTCCCCTTCCCCAGTGTTAGAAAAGTGTAATCAGTTAGTAGTTCCACATGATCCACTTCTGTTTCTCTCAGTACAGGTGTGCTTGGCAATTTCCATACATCATAGCTAGGTATATCTTTTTTAATATGGTTAAGTAATTTTTAGAATTCAGTGTGAAATTTTAAAAATATTTTTGATGCATCTGAATTTCACTGTAGAAAAATATTTTTAGACATACAAAACCAGAATACAATTTTGGGTATTTTATGACTTCAGTGGATGAGTAGTCAGATAGAAGTAAATAGAATAATTTCAGATCTATCTTTTCCTGTTAATGCACTTCATGCTGCTCAAATTGCCACATACTAGAATTTTTCCGGGAGTCTTAGAGTGATTGAAATTTCAGGTAGGTTATCAGTCTTAGTCCATGTTTTGATGTAGTTACTCCTTTCTGTGTCTGTTTTTGTTTCCTATCTTCCCCTAGTGTATTTTTAGATCTTTATTTTTAGTTAATACTGTAATGAATTTCATTTTAGAATAGATTTTTGTTCAGATAATGGTAGTCTTTTCCTTCACAACTTCCATTTTGTTCAAGAAGCATTTTGCACTCTGGAGCTTGATCTATGTATGGCCATCTTGTAAAGATTTTGACTTTTGACAATATCTTCAAGGCAAACTTCCATTGGAAATTCATATTATTATTAGATTGGTTAAGGAACATTTTGTTTCTTAGCTGTCACCTTCTAGGAATTCCTTCTGGTATTTCTGAAGTATCAGTACTTCTCAGGAGTTTTTCTCATAGATACTAATTTTCAGTGTATTCCATTTAACGAGTATAAAAAAGAAATCAGAGAGGTTTTGCTTGTTAAAGTGATTTTTCCTCCCCTCAAATTACAAATTAAAATCAGGCCTTATTGTTTTTAAGTGTCTTGTAATTGAAGAAGACAGTAGTTCCTAATTTTAGCAGAAAATTTCTGAACTCTTTTAAATAGAGAGCTTTAGGGTTTTTTTCTACAACGAAACAGACCAGATTTATTCTACTCAAAACAGTTCCTCACTTCCCTTTTGAGGCATTTTCAGTTGATGGCTGTTGTGTGTTATGGAAAACACAAATGCTTCCATCCAGGTATAGATGATACCTTCCCTATTTTTTTCTTAAGGGCAATAGAGTGTCACTATGACCCCACTGTGTCTCAGATCTTGGATGGACTGTAGGAAAAAGCTCTTTCTTTGCCTCATTAAGGAAGGTTATTTTCAGTTTTACCTCTGGAGATGTGTGTAGCCAGGCTTTTGGCTGTGTAACCTGTTGTTTCCATTTTGAGGTAGAAATTTCAGTCTGTGCAAGATCTTTTCAGGTCAGCTGTTAATTTCCTTTGTTAATTGGAACATCACAGTTAGTGCAAGTTCTAGTATTCTTGGGCGAGGTATCTACTTACTAGCCCTCAACTGTTTCTTTTTGCTAGCCTTTCATTTCTTTTCTCTTTTTTGCCCTTTTTTCTACACATGCCTCTGATTTTTACTGCAGTTGTCCTGCTGGTTTTACTGTGTGATACAGGTAGGACCTCTATAGGACCTCTAATATATATTATTAGGACTTCTCTAGATTTAGATCATGTCCCTACATGCTGCCTTTTTTTTTTTTTTTTGAGTGAATTTCTGGGTTGATCAGGATCTGAATAAGAAGCAATTTGGTAATTAAAAGAGATTAAGGGACATTAGTGCAGTCAAATTTCACACACTTGTCAAAGAGCCAAGCAGAGGGCAAAAAAGGAGTGCAGTAACATTATAAAGATGAAAAAAACCCCATACTTAGAATAGAAATAGCCCATGCAACAGAAAGAGGAAATTATCCAACACATAGGTTTTTTTTACCTGCAAACCAAGTAATTACTCTACAAAACAGAAGGTGACATATTACAACAGCTCATTTGCTGCAGTTTTGGTGTATGATGTTGATTGTCTTCAACTGTGTGCCAAGTTCCCATCACTTCCATAGCCCAAACATGGCCATTCCTTCAGAGCACCTTGAATAACATCTTGTTTAACAGCTGGATGTGATGAATAGTCAGTAGGATTCTCTAGTTGATGCACCAGTTCTTAAGGCAAAGACACTCCTTTTAAGCAAATAAATGGTTGAAATTTATAATAAGTAATTATAGTATGATTTATTCTTTTTCCTGTCACAATGAAAACAGCACCAGGGAAAAAATAAAGATACAAAATAATATAAGCATCTATAAAAGAACAATTCCATGGTCATGATTCTGGCAATGGACAATCTGGTTTAATTGAGAAAAAATTTTATACTTAAAAAATTTTAAGGAAAAAAATTTTCTATTTAGAAATAGACACAGAGAAATCACATTATAGCACACTTTACAGCTATATTTCTCTTGGAGGCCTTTTCTGTCTGCCATTGGCCTAAATACTCCCACAAATTGTCGTAGCTCCTAGGACAGCTTACATTCTCCCAAGGTGGGGATTGGCCCCTCTAGACAATCCAGGCTATTCTCAGGCTTTTGCTTACTTACATGGGAAATATTATGTGGATGAAGGTTTTTCCTTGTATTCAATTCTAGGCATGTTTTGTAACTCTCACTCCTGATTATTGATTCAGATAGCAGCTCAGATCTCAGTTGGTGTCCTCAGTGTTAACAGAGTCCTTGCTGAAACAGCTGAGGTATTTGCTTTTAAATGATGCCTTTGGAATGCCTCTTCCTCCTGGTTGGACTTAGGGAGTCTTCTTACTTGCATGATTGTAAACTGAATTCTTCTTTGTCAGGATGGAACATAATCAGGAAGAGAAGGGCTTTTTCTCATTTTTGTTACAGGGCACCTAACCTGTTGTGAATTGCTTTTTTTCATCTGATTGGCAAGATCATTTAAGCAATTAAGCTGTCCTACAGGTTTAACTGCAGCACATAATAGTTTACAGCATATGTTGTAAATCATGTTTTGTGCAAAGATAGGATGTAATAATAAATGCAGAGCATTTAAACCAGCAGTTTTATTGGGCTCAAATAGGACTTCCTGAAGTACCTGCACGTATCCTGAATAAACCTGAATAAGCCCCAAAGCAAGATCCAGTCAGAAATCCTTGGTGAAATCCACATGAAATTACCGTAAGGCAGTCTGCAGAAGGAAAAGTCCAAATTGGAAGAATGGAAAGAATTGGCAAGATAGTATCTCCAGGTTTTTGATTGCTGTGGAAGACTCTTAGGAGTAGGAATTCTTGAACGTTGGAAAGAGATGCTCTGCTGTTCATGAAAACACCCACATTACGTAGCTTCAGAACAACAAAAAGTCTCGTAAAGCAGGAAAGTCATAGTTGTCTTGTGTGATTTTATTGAAGTCGTAACAGTTAGAACACTTATCATAATGAATTGCTCTGAATGTTGGTAGTCTGGATACTAGCCATGAAGATGTTTAGAATGCAAATCTACATTTAAGATATATTCAGAGACAACTACAAGATCTGTAGCCTTGATGGAATTCTTTCGTCATATCCTATTCAGATCCAGCTAGCCATCAGATATTTTTGAGGCCTATCTTGGACTTTCTGCATTGCAAATATGAGGTATCAATTCTGGTGTTTTTTTCAAAATATAGGGAAGTTGTCAGGCAATAGTTTTGAGCCTATTTTTAAAGACAGGAATGGAAGATTCTTTTTAATAGTCTAGATAGCCCATATTTTCTTAACTACTTAATCAGAACACTCATAAATATTAGTCTTCTGGATCAAGTATTTGTGAAATGGCCAGATGAGCATTTGCAGTTGTGCTATCTAAGTCCATCAAGAGAAATGAAAATGCACTATAAATATTACTTGGGAGGAACCTTTGTGGCGAGGTTGGAATGAACCATCTACCCTTTCAAGAGTACATTTGGTTCCAGATGAATTTTAGCTTTGTTGAAAAGGAGTATGTTTGGAAACTGTTGCTTTCAACTGCAAGTTGTTATTCACAGCTCAGAAATCATCTCTCATTCAAATAGAATTTGTTCCCTAAAATAGATTAGTAGTAGACAGAAAAGAATGTCAACAGATTAATTTGAAATACCTCATTTTCTTCTTGCTTCTTTTGCAATTGTTTTCAGAACAATCTGAAATAGAAGGGAACCTAGGAAAAGCTTCTACTGTTCCTATAAGCATCTTTTAAAATTCATCATAATTGTATCTTTCCAGATTTTCATATGGCACAATTTCAACAGATGCTGCTTTTTTTTTATTTTTAATAAGTCATCCTTCCTATATTTCTTTTGAACGTCAGTCACCCATACTTTGTTCTTTATTAGCAACTCATCACTTTGTTTTGCAATGGAAACCTGAGTTTTAGGAAGTTTTTATAATTACCAAATATGGAAGAATCTTCTTTTAATGTAAAAATAAATAAAAATATTCAAAACAAGGTTAGCATTATTTGTGAGGCCTGTAGACATGAAGGAAATAGGGTTTTTTTTCCAAAGCTATTGAGTATCAGTAACTGGAGAGAGTCTGGGATAGCAGAGGGGGGTAGGTTTGGGGGGGTGTGGTTCGGGGAAGTTTTCTTACTGGAATGAGTTCTGCTGACATACTTTTCTTTCAGTTGATATCAGTAATTGAGTGGTCCTCCAGTATTTTGAAGCTAATCTATGTGGAGAAATGATAGGAAATTATTCCATATTCCTAAGTATAGTCTATTTCTGAATATGTCTGCCAGTGTGGGAAGGGCTTTTACCTGCCTAATTATAATGTCTTGCTGGGCTGTCAGTCCCATTGTAATTCTACATAGCAAAGCATATGGACAATAACTTTTATACATTTGAATGCATTTCAGAGCTTGCTGGGATACACCTCACACAGAGGACAAAAAGAACCACTAGCTCCTCAGGATATAAATAGTTGTGGAGAACATTTCAGAAAATTTTAATTAAGTTTTCAGTGCTACTATTACCTGGCTCCATAATTTAAAATTTTAGAAACCACTCTCAGTTAGCTGGAAAGGCTTTTTAAATCAACAGTCCACATTAGGCAGAATGCTAATTTTCTCGTGACCCTTTTTTGTATCATGCTGAATTATTTCAGTAGTTTATTGGTGTGAAAATATGGTATTACATTTCTCTTCAGAGAAATTTTCACTGAAAATTTGAGTAAAACACTTGTCTCTTATTCTTTATATCTAGTTGATTCTTCCTGCATTCCTTATTTAATTATCTCCTATGCTTATCTTCTGTGAGTAATGGGACACCCATGTAGCTTTGCTTGCTCTTGTGCTCTCTCTCCTTTTTTGTTTTCTGTGGAAAATGTGGATCTGATTTGTTTTACTTCCTGCATCTTCCTGCTGAGTATTTTCATATAGCCCCTCTGAATGTTAAATAATGTTTACATTGAAAATATCTTAATTTAAACTGTAATGTATTTTCAAAGCAAAGTCTTTCCTGCCTGGCTCTTTGCAAACTATTTACATACAGTGTTAGATGTTGGCATCAAGGAAAACAGCTTTACTTTTATTGTGCAGTAACTGTGTAATCAGATGTTGGCTTGTGATTAAGCATGAATTAAATGCTTATATCTTCATTTTATTTAGCTGTGCTTTTTATTCTGCTTTGCTGAATAGGTAATTGCCCATTACTGCATGTAGTACATCTTCCTTTCTAGTAGTAGTTTGCTTTTGTGCTATTCTGCTTTATTATTACAAATACACAAAATTATTAAATATACATTTTTTTAAAACCAGAATCAAGACTTGAAGGTTGGCTTTCAGTACCAAACAAAGGAAATATAAGGCGGCATGGCTGGAAAAAACAGGTACAAATGCCTTTTTTTCTTTCTTGCTCAATTTCCTTGGAAAGGTTTCTAGGCATGTGGTGAATTGGTTTTACAACTCATATTTAGGAAACAAACAAAATAATTAAGAATAATTTAGTGTGTGTATATTATTAAAAAAAAACCCAAGAAAATTCAAGTTCAGTATGAAATCTTTAGTAATGACATTGTGCAAATTTACAACAGGGGAGGAAATGCTTTACAATGAGCATCTTTGAACCATTAAAAATCACGTTTCTTCTTTGAGTAAGCATCTTTATAATTCTGTTACTGAAAAAGAACCTCTTTGTGCAACTTGGCAGCACAGAATAGGGAATACCACACTTAAATGTTCTGAAGGTCACACTATAACTTGCCACACATGATTTCCAAGGATATTTCTGTCTCCCTTACCTTTAAAAGGATGTGTTTCTCTTAAAAATAACTGATTTACTCTCAGAAACTGGATCTCTGTGCTGGAATTCCCACTCCAAAGCAGTCTTGTTTTGCCTCTGGAAAGGTTATGATCTGGTTCTTTGAAACATCCAATGTTCAAATTGAGATACTTAGAACCAGTTTCTGAATATCTTTTCTGGCTTTTCAGCTCCACCCTTTGGACATCTTTTAGTACAACTAAATACAAAATGGAACATGGTCTCTTGAATTTTTAAAATTTTAAAAGCTAGTTGTATGAAAGTTTATTTTCTTTCATCTTCCTTATATGCAAAGACTGCTACTGGGAATTTCTGAGTTAATCATGACACTTTTGGAGTAACTTTCTGATTCTTCTTGAAAGGTATTTCTCAAATTCTTCTATTTACATTCACATTCTACAACAGCTGGAAGTGATTCCTATAAAATTTAAAGGAGAAGGGATTCATTCCTCTCAAAGAAACACTTGAGTGTTTGTTTTGGGCCTTTAGCTGCTGTACTCCTTCTTTGAAGTATTGATATTTGCAGTGGGCTTCCATGGCCTTCTTTTTACACTCCCAAATGTTTGAGTACCAGACTTGCCTATTTTTACATCAATATCAGACCCTGGTGATTTGTCTGTAAGTTAAAACCACCACATTCTGGCTTGCTGGGAGTGAGTGGTAAGTTCTGCCCTATTTCAACTGATGGCCAGTCACCTTCCCCCCACCCCTTTAGGCAAGGGAGGAACAAATACAGAATTTATGGGTTGAATTAACAATTTGCTGAAAGCACAAAGCAAGATTAAGACAGGCACAATAAAAACAGGAATACAGGAAGAGAAGGTGCTTTACCTTTCACAGCAAAGGTGCTCACCACCAGGAACAAAACCAAATGGCAGATGAGTACTGTAGATCTGTTTGATTGCTAAGGCTGCTTGAATCCTCTTGTTATAGAATTAACTGTATCTGGCACATATCAGGTAGCTTTGTTCTGTTCTGGATTATATAAAATACGGTGTCATTTTTCTGTCAGAATGCTTCTAGCACCCTTTTATAGTTGTTCTGTAAAAATTGAGATTATTTTTGCATTCTCTGATAACTTAAGTTTAACTCTTCATAAATGCAGCTTTTCCAGTGAAAGACTATCAGAATTTCTTCAGGCATGCTCAGTATAGACATGTTTACTTGCCTCAAGATATTTTAGGCAGTTAATCCATTCACACTTTCCTAGTTTGAACGCTCTCATACTTTGGAGGAATTTGAGCTGCAGATGGATGGCTCAGTCATTAAATAAATTGTACTGATAAAGTTCCTTAACTAGCTGAGGTTCATATCAGTGTGACACAGTAATGAATGACAATGTTCACTCACATGTGCATTCTGTTGGCAGAGCTGTACTGTAGCTGAAACAAGCTGGCAGGTAGTCAGTCTCCTCAAGTACTTCTCTTCCAAATTCTCCTGCAGTTTCAGTTTTGTGAAGGTAGGAGGTGTATGCAACCTCAATTATAGGCATGCCCAGATTAATTTGAAGGAAAAGCAAAATTACATTAGGAGTGTAGCTGGATTGATGCCTGAGTTCTTACAACTTGAGCTGCTGCATTTCTGACTTAAATGTCAGTAGCACTGATGTTTTTGCCCCATGCCCTCTGAGTTATTTAGCTTAAGTTAGAAAGGAGTGAGTGTGGAAAACTTAACTTGAGAATAAGCAGTTCAATTATACCTAAAGCTAACACTGAAATGGTTACCCTTATTTTTATCTGGAGCTTCATTTCATCCCAAGTGAAGATGATAAAATATTATTCAAAAACCACTGTAGAACAGAACTACCACCAGAAGATTTTTTTTTTTAATGTGTTCACAACAGGATATTGACGCTGTTGTACAAAACTTTTTTCTGTGAGGTTAAGTTGTTCTTTTACCAAGGCTTATATATTGTGTGATAATTGAATTCCTTTAGTCAGAATTTGCATTTGTGCTAGTTGTCATCTTAAGGGCCTGCTCTTATCTCTGAAAGGCAAAGGTGTACACTTTAAAGATGAAAAAGAGATTAGTTTTCTATCGGAGTGAATAAAGGAATTGAACAGTAATTTCACGATTATAAGCTGCACCATTTTGACTAAAATTTTGGTCCGAACCCGGAAGTGCGGCTTATAATCAGGTGCAACTTATATATGGACAAAGAACAAAAAGTTGCTGTTTTAGTTTGGAGGACAGGTGCCTGCTGAGGAAGGCAGGAGCTTCTCTCTGAAATGGAGAATGTAAACCCCCTCCCTCCAAATTATTATAATTTTGAAATCAAGGGGCTTTCAGGTAAAGATATGGGAATTAGAAATAACAGTTCTTTACTAGGGAAACTAAGCTAGAAATACAGTACTACAAAGAAACAAACTCCAAACCCTGACAAAGTCGGAGTACAACCTGACACCCCGTCAGGCAGGGTGTTGGTAGCAGTCCCATTAAATGGTGGCTGCATCCTCCTGCAGTGACAGATGTGATTCAGTTGGAGCAGTGCTCCTGCAGAAGGTGCAGTTTCCCTCTAAAGGTCCAGTGGTGATGTGGAGAAATCCGGTTTTCCTCTGGAGTCCAGTGGAAAAAGGGGCTCCCTTAGTGTCCCAAAATCTATTTTTATTTTGGTAAGAAATGTTGGGCTCTTGCCCCTGGCTGGAGCATCTCCCCATGAGATGAAGTAATTTTATCAGTCACACAGTGGGACTCAATGGGCCATTAGCAGAAATGACTGTCTGGAGGAAGGATGGGTTGTGAAAAGATAAAGAACAATGCCCTGCCTGGTTTCAATGGATGGCCCATTAACAGAATATCTCCCACGGAGATAAGGATCACTGCCCCCACCCTCAACAGATGGTGATAGAATAGATACCTTTTATCACACTCTGCATTGTAACCCAAGACAGTTGCTGACACCCGGACATGTGGTTTATAATCAGGTGCGGCTTATAATCATGAAATTACTGTAGTCTTTTTCTTCAATGGGAAAAATCACAGGAGGCTCACACTATTACACCTTAGTACTTACTCAAGCTAATCAGACTTTCTATTAAGGAATTGTGACAAAACAACCTTTCATGGCTTTTTTTAGATGCATTTCAGTAATTGAAATTTACAACTGTAGCTTACACCTTGCACAGCCCATTTTAAAAATGCTGTTGTGTAAACTTAGGATGATTTTCATACTCAGGTTTTGAGGTCAGCTTCAAGTCCTATATAAAATGAGGTTGAAACCTTCCCTTGTAGAAGGAGTTCATATTATCAGTATCTGCATTGTGCAGAAACCCATCCAGTTACCTGCCAGTACTTGGAATTCAAGGTGAACTATTGGTGCATTCACTTGGTGCTTTTCTTCCTTCTGGGTTATATTACATGTGAATCTGGAGATCAGTGTAGACAGAGCTGCCAGTTTACCTCCTTTTAATCCTCTTTAGTGTTTTAGATCTTTCAGTTCCTTCTAAAATATTTGAAACTGCAGGGGAGGGAAACAGCTACAGCTGTCATTGAGCTTATGCTTGTGGACAGTTTGAGCAAAGATGCTGGACTAGCAACTCCCAGTGAAGAGCAGCAGGCAGTGAATTCTAGTCTTGAACTTACTGGGAAGTGCTTAGGTTAGAGGTGTTTGATCCTAACTATCTCAATAAATTCATAACAGAATCTTTGTTTCTGCTGATTGATTTTGGCTCTTTATTTTACCAGTGCATTAAATTGGAAGTGCAGGAAATAGCAGGAGCCATGGGACTCTGTTTTAGCCTACCAGCAGTTTGTTGTGAAGTACCAGTGAGTCCTGCAGCCCTGTAGAACTAGAGAAGTTTTTACAACATTGCCAATAAGTGATAATTTTGCATTGTGTAAATTGCATAGTAATCTCCCAGTAGAACTGGAATTTATGCATGTGTGTACAGATGGACTTGCAGAGTCATCACAACCATTTTAGAGTGATCCAGTGACAATTCAGTCACTGCAGCTGTAGCATTGCAGAGCCCTCCATACTGTAGCTGCCTTTAGGATCATTTAAATATCTCCTGGTGTTAATTTGAAACCTTTCATTTACTCTAGCTTTTTATGGGCATGTGGGAGTATATTAGGATAAATAATTGCTTTTTAAAATGCAATTTCAACTGTTTTACCCTTTTTTTCCACAGTATGTTGTGGTGAGCAGTAAAAAGATACTGTTCTACAATGATGAAAAAGACAAGGACCAGTCTAATCCATCTATGGTACTAGATATAGAGTAAGTAAAGCCATTGTTAGTTTTGGATACAAATTGACAAGTGTTGTATGTGTGAAATAGCAGATAGCAAATCCAGAAACTTGAAATAAAAAGTCCATAAATAATTTTTAATTTCCCATACTGATTGGAAAATATCTGTCTCTCTGTATTTCAGCGTACCTTTAACAGAACTTTGACTTTTTCTTTGTCCTATGATTGCTAAAAGTTAGAGAAAAGGAGAAAGGATCACTGCTGTTCTAGTCAAAAACATTTCTAACTTTTCCAGCTGTTTTCTGTTTAAAGTGATAAAATATATTAATTGTGATTACTTTACATTGGTTATACATGAGGAAAACTATGTCAAATATCACTGAAGTCCCTCTTTGGTACATGACTGTGATGTTTGAACAGCTTATTGACATTATGGGATCTTACAAAATAGTAATTGAAAAAAGGTTTTAGAATTCATGAATAGATGTATCAGGGACTAACAAATACAGTGGTCTGGAAGGAATCTCAAACTCAGGAAGTGCTTAAGCTGCCAATTGCTCATAGCCAGGAAAAGAGTTATTTTCTCTTTGAACTGTTTCGTACTCTCTTTTCATAAACATCTGCTACAGCTACTGTTGAAAACAGGATGTTGGGAGAGATGGACTTAGAGTCTTGACCCAGTATAAGACGGTGTTTGGTCCAATTTAAATAGCATTTTCAACTGCTGGTGCCCCAGATTTCCTTTCGTGGTGTTTTGGCATAGATTGTTCATCAAGCCATAATATGATTTAGTAAAAAATCTACTGGATAGTATTCTACTTAATATGGTTGCTTCCATGCAGGTTTTCAGTAAGCTTTTCTAGCAATAATGTTAGACTTTGTAGTGTTTTCAGGAAGTATTTGAAAGCTTAAGTAATTTCACCATGATGGATCTTGAATCCATTGTAAGATAACCCTCTTTCCGTTCTGTGAAATATTTTGGTCTTGTGTAGGTAGACAAAATCTATATGGTTGATGAATTAGTTCCTAAAATCATATTGCAGTGTTGAAGTAGGTTGTGTTGCTTGCATAATTTCTAAGAACTTCAAAGCAATTTGATAATTGTTCTGAACCATACATAACCTTTTAGCATTTTCTGATTCATGTTTCTTCTAATCTAGTAAGCTGTTTCATGTCCGACCTGTAACTCAAGGAGATGTGTATAGAGCTGAAACTGAAGAAATTCCTAAAATATTCCAGGTAAAAAGAAGTATATTCTCCTATTTAACTCCCTTGAAAAAGTGGTGGCTTCTTTGAAAAAGGTACAAAAGTACTTAGTGCTTCAACAGTAACACAGTAATCTTCTTTTTCAGATTCTCTATGCTAATGAGGGGGAATGCAGGAAGGATTTGGAGGTAGAACCAGTGCAGCCGGCAGAGAAGACAAATTTTCTAAATCACAAAGGCCATGAATTTATTCCCACGTTATACCACTTTCCAGCCAACTGTGAGGCCTGTGCCAAACCTCTCTGGCATGTCTTTAAACCCCCTGCTGCCCTAGAATGTCGAAGATGCCATGTGAAGTGCCACAGGGACCACTTGGATAAAAAGGAGGAATTAATTGCACCATGCAAAGGTATAGTCATGCTTTGTTCTGTTCTGTGGTTAAGCCAAACCTGCTAAACTACTGGAGGTGAATAAAAGCACTTCAGTTTAAAATTAAACCTATAAATAAAGTTCTATTATTTTAGATGTGAAAGTTGCTATTAAAGCAATAGGTTGTTACACTGTTTATGAACAGGCAGCTTGGCAAAGCTCTATAAGGAGGCCTATGGTGGTATAACTGATGGAGGTCTGCTGAGGGCCCTGAGAGCACAAGGTTCCCTAGAAGTTTGTGTCCAAGTATTGGGCCCACACCATTCCATCTGCACTTATATCTGACCCAGGCTAGGGACAATTGCAGTGGCTGCATCAGCAAGCTCTGCTGAGGCCTTGCAGAGTGGTTCTTCAGCCACCTCACAGACTGGAATAAAAGTTTCTTCTCTGTGCTGCTGTGAAGTGGAGCATTCAGAGCATGTACTCTGGAACTTGGCCATAAGGCACCCACACAAATCGTAATTAGTATAAGTTTCTCATTTCTCAAATATTCATGTTAGACTCAAGAATCTTAATGCAGAATGACAAATCGTGAAAAAAATTATATTCATAATTTCCCCTGCTGTTTGTTGTCTTCCAAAAATATATAAACAAACCCAATACAAGAATGTATATAGGTGCCACTATTCCTTCCAGTGGCACAGTTGGTGTGTCATAACTCTTACTTTGATAAGGAGCCCTGGTTTTCACTGAATCATCTTCCTCCCTTTTCCTTGTAGTGAGTTACGATGTGACTTCAGCAAGGGATATGCTCTTGTTGGCATCCTGTCAAGATGAACAGAAGAAGTGGGTGACACATTTAGTAAAGAAGATCCCTAAGACTCCACCATCTACTTTTGTTCGTGCTTCTCCTAGAACTTTGTCTACAAGATCCTCAGCAAACCAGTCATTCCGAAAAGTTGTTAAAAATACTTCTGGAAAAACCAGGTGAGATATAAATTAGAAAAGCTACAGATCTTCTTGGCTAAAAAAACCCTCTGTTTATAAGTCCTATTCCATGTGAAATTGTGAAATAGTTCCATAGTTATGGCTGTTGAACTAAATCTAAAGCTTTGCTCAAATCTCAAAGGAAGGAGCAGAATTCTCCTGTTGTTATGGTAAATTTATCCGTTCTTAACATTTAGAAAGGAGGTGGTACCTGGCCTGCCAATACTTGGGAGGGAGCTGGTTGCATTTTTTTTCCTGTTTAAAGGCAAGGCTCAGTGGGTATGTCAGTAATGGCATTTAGCAGCAAGGGTGATCCACAGTCATCCCATCCATGGATGGACTCAGAGCTTGCGTACACTAGCAGTCTTCCCCAAATGGGGCTGAAATGAGAAACTTACAGATTCTGTTAGGCCAGTTCTTCTGTTGTGAGGCCAGTTAAGTATTCTTCCTCCCTGCTTACTCCTTCCCAGTTGTCTTCTATCCCAGCAGTCATTTTTGTAAACTGTGACTCTAACCAAGACATGGTGCAAAATACACTTTTTTTAATGCTTAGATTACTGTAATCTGATTTTAACTTTTATTAGCTTCCTGAGATACAGTATGTGTGTTGTTTTGTCTCCAAATAGCCAATTGAATTGACAGTATGAAGTGGAAGCTAGTGTCTCAGTAAGGAAAGAGTCTTCCCAGGTTGGCAGGGCTACCAAACATTCCTGGCATGAAATGCAATAAAAGCAGACTTTTGCATATAAGGAGACGTGGAGTACATCATGAAACATCCTCCTTGAAGGGAACAGAAGAGAAAAAATATGAAAGATAAAAAGGGCATTGATTTTCTTGTCCCCAAGACTTCCATCCTAAAACATAAGTGGCCATAGAATGGTTTGGGTTGGAAGGGACCTTAAAGGTCATCTAGTTCCAACTCACTGCCAGAGTGGATTAGGTTGCTCAGGGCCCCATCCAACCTTGGCCTTGAACACTCCCAGGATATTTGAGATAGTAATATATTCAGTGGAGGCCTTCAAGATAATCCCATAAAGGAAAATTACTTTTGGCCTCAAATACAAAGCTGTCAATACAAGAATCAGTGGTGTTGTGGTCAGTTTGGTGTTAGAGATCATGCAACAGCATGAGGGAAAGGACATAAAGAGAAAAGCAGTTAAGAACATGTAACTGAGCCAGAGTCTTTGGGAGAGAAACCATCATCACAAACCCTGAACAAAGTCTCAATTTACTAGTTACAGTTCAAATGGTCGGAACACAACAGAATTGTGGTGTAATTTTACAGTTTTCAACATCAGCACTTAATCTAGCTGAACTTCGGAAATACAGAAACACTTCTGATTTGTGGGGAGATTTCCTGGGAAGTGGACAGTGTTTCTTTGCTGTCTTCACTGTAAAAATCTGTGGAAAACAAGGGTGAGTGCAGTGGAAAAGCACACAGGGATAAACCGTGTTTAAAAGACTTTAAAGTCAGGGATTGCTTACTAAATAGTAGCATCTTTAGCATTAAGGATCTTTAAAGAGAGAGTGCTCTTGGACAGTAAAATCAACCTGAAAACAAACAGAACAACTAATTCCTCCTAAACCAACCAACCAACCAACTAGCCAGTGGGATTGGAAATAATTATTTTAATGTGACATTTACTTGCATCTTTAAGATGTGGTAATTGGATAATCTAAAACAATACTTGAAAGATACTGATAGTACATTTAAAAAATCATCCTCTTTTCTTGAGTGTACAGATTTCTTTCCTCACCCCTGCTTATCCTTGCCTTGGTAAGGATAGTGCATTCTTCTTTATTTCACATTTATATGTTTAGAATTGTAGACTTTCTCTTCCAAAAGACTCTTTGAATTGCATTCTGAGTATGCTCTCCATTTATCCTTGCAAGGGCCCCTGGTAGGTGTAATAACCAGCTTGCATGCATACTCTTACGGGAGGAGAATCAATTTTCTTAAATCAATTAATTGATTCTTTTTCACTCTGTCTTAATAGAAGTGCTGGTTGGTAGTTGCCTTTAGCAAGGACAAGTGTGCAGCTAATCTATTATAGAAGGAACAGATTTGGATATTTGAAAGTTTACAGTAGCTCTTAAAGGAGTGGGTATGTTTGGGGACATCAGTTACCCAGACTATTACTCTTATTAATCCTATTGGCATTGTCCTATTGCCAGTGTTACAGAATCGCAGAAATACACAAGTAGGGAATGAAATATTTTTTAAAAAAGAGAAACACCATTATTAATAGCTGTTTTTAAGATCCTAAAGGTACAATGAGTCTAATAACTCACCAGCACCAGAAGGAGGACAGCTGCACATTCCTGAGCTTTATCTTGTGTCAGTTCATGCTTCACAGATTACCAGGGTGAACTGATCTATTTTTCAGCAGAGAATGAATCCAGGAATGTTTTGCCTAAAGAAAAGCCAAAAATCCCAAAGCATGTCAACAAAAACAATCCAACCCTAACTCCACAGACGAAGGTGCAGTGGTTTGGGGAAAGCCTCAAGAACAAGAGGAAGGGTGATGGTAATGGTCTTGCATGAGTGAATATCAGGTCAGATCAGCTGTTCCAAATACTGCAGCCTTGCATTTTCTCCATCTGCCCTGGTGTACAACCTCTGCTCACACCTTTCTCCATCACCCAGGGAGATCTTCCAAGTTCTTGGGAAGAAATACAGCTCTTAGATCTTCAGTCAATTCAGAAGTTAATACTTGCATGGTACCTTATATTTTTAGCTTCTTGAATTTATCTGTGACCATTGATCAAACAGTTAACATTTACGTTACTTTTCTAGACTGACCCTAAATCCATCAGTGAACTCGATGATATAACTGATATCTTGCTTCTTGATGATGTCAAAGACAGAGCTTCTTAGAACATGTAATTAATTATAAGAAACTCTGTTTTAATGGTGCAAATTGTAGTCACTGATTGTGGAGAAAGAGTCCTATTGAGCATAAGCCATTTAGAGAGGCACAGCACTTGAGCAGCGGAAGTGCTGGGTATGTGTGTGCTCCTGCCTGTCATGCTGCCTGGAGATGTCTGCAAGAGGCAGGTGGGGGCCCTTGCACCTCCCTGATGCTCAAGGAGCTACTTGGGTGTCTTTGTGACACACTCTGTCCCCATCAGACAGCTGACACTGGGTTGACTGGAGTGTAGTGGAGCCTGCATGGCGCCTGCAGAGCAATGCAAGCAAACAATGTAAAGATTCAGAGTTCCACTGAGCAAAGAAGCATTAGAAAAAAGCCAGGTTAGTACTCTTCATTCTGGCAGTTATACTGTGGACATTTTTGTGGCTTTCTCAGACAAATTTTTTGTGAGTTGTATCTATGAACTAGACGAGTACTGCCGGGATAGTCTGTGCCCTGCACCCTGATACCACCACATATTCTGTCCTGTGTGTTTAAAAAGAAGAGGCAGTGGATTTATTTTAGGAAAATTCACTTCTAATGTACCAATGTTTAAATTTAGCTTACTAAATAAATCCACAGCGTAGCTTATGTACTGAACACTTAACTGGTAGCTCAGCACAGTAGCTGAGCTAACTTGACAGCCTGTTGCTACTTAAAGGGGAGTATTTTCCCTCTCCGTCTTCTTTTCCTTCTTTTCTGTCCTTGGATCCTAGATATGTGCTTGAAATGATCCATTTTGGACCTTTCCATGAAGGTACACAATTCAGTTCCCTGACTGTCAGAAAAATGTAGACTAACTGTGCCAAGCTAGTGAGTGGATTAGTGCACTGAAAAGTGCAGTGATTGCCAAAGCTGCAAGGCTTTGGCAAGGTAAGTAGGAGGACGCTCTCCTGGGGTCAGGAAGGTGAGGAACAGCAAGCTCTTTTCCTCTCAGGAGGCAATCAATTATTGGATCAGCCTCTATGAAGTCAAGGTGCTGCACCCTGCAGTTGTTCTCTTCCTTCACCATTTTACCTGGGTGTGGGAATAAGAGAAGCAGCAATGATTTTTATGGGATATACATGTCTAGCTTTTACTAAGTATCTGAAAATTGTTCTCTTGTCAGCCAGTATAGCAGAACTTGCTCTCGGTGATGGAGTCCTACCATGTAAGCAGGCATTAACTGTTTTGTTGAAAGGATACTGACTTGAACACATGCTTGAAGACATTTCAGTACATTTCATTCATGGGTCTGACCCACCTTTCTTTGCAGTTGGTAGGCAGTGGTTCCTTGACTTCATGAAGAGGTGTCTCAGACCCACTGAAAGGAGCTTCACATACAAAAGTTCATCCTAAGTTCTATTCCTCATTTTAACAACTTATGACTAAAGACAATAAATCAGAACTTCATGATGAACTTGCTGGCATTTGCAGTACTGCTTTGAGATCGGAACCTACACTTCATAGCTTACAGTCTGCTCATCTATTCACATTGTATTAGCACAGCTGAGGCCTTTTGTTTTAATATAGTTGGAGTTGGGCACTTGGTCAAGTTAATGCATGTTTGGAGAGGAAAACAACCAACCAGCCAAAATTCCTGTGCATCAGATGAGCTCTGCAACTGCATGTGCGTGCTCTTAGCCTAGAGAGCCTTTTCTTGTCCTGCAAGTGAAAGAGGCTCACCTTGCGTTTGCCATGAATACACCAATGATTGTTGACTCTTAATTGCTTACTTACAAAGCTGCAGTAATATTATCATCTGTCTGATCTCTCTGCTTAATGTTTGAAACTGAGAACAGTGTGGAAGATGATGTAGGTATGATGTTAGTATTGTACCTTGTCAATTGAAAAAAAAGTCTTTTAAAGTATTTTCTTCACTGAGGCTCTTGGCAAACACGCACTAGTTTTACAAAGCTAATTTTTATATTTGTTATTAATTGTCTGTTTTCTTCTTTGTTCCAGCTAACCACATGTACAGTGCTTAATGGAACCTCATGGGATGCTGTCAGAGAAACAGGGCTTTTTTTAACCACACAGAGCAGTGCAGACGGGCTGTTGTTCCTTTCAACATAACTATCACAGGCTTCAGGGTTAAGATTGCTATTACTGTCTCCTCCTTGCTTTGGCACAAAAGCACGCTGAGGGTGTTTAATTGCGGGTTTGCCTCAAGGTAGATTAGATTAATTATTACTATGTAATGCAAGTTAAAGCAAATAAAGCTTAGCTAGGTATATAAAAAAGGTGCTGCCTTTTGGATTTTTTAAAAAAGCCTGTCAGTCACAATAAAATGCAGCCAACTTTCTTCGTACCAGTACCAAGAAAAGGACTGTTAACCCTGTGAAGGGGATATTTATGTCAAGATGAGCGTATGAAATGGAGTAGAAGAGGAAGGTTCTCAGTGAGAAGGACTGCAATTGCTTTCAAGACTCTTAAGTTGTGCTCTTGAAGACTGCAGAACTAGCTTAAAATGAAGCCTTATCACTTGAACTTCAGTGCCTTCACTGCAGAGTTCTTTACAGCCTTTATGCTAACCACCCACTATGGAATGGATCAAAGTGTTAAATATTTTGCATTATGCTTTACAAAATACTGATGCAGCAGGTTTGTAAAAGGGGGAAAACAAGTAATTGCCTTTAATCTATGCATTTTTGCCAAGCCATACTGAATTATTTTGTTGTTAGAGGCATTAGAAACTAACAATAAAAAGAACCACCGAGTTTGGACGCATATTTTGGGGTACATCATTTCTATTACTGTATAATGTATTGCCTTACAATTTTAAGTGATAACGTACATTAAGTTAACAAACATTTAAGAAATATATGCACTGTTTGAACTGTAAATTATTCTTAGAATACATTTACTTGGTTTTACATTGTTCTTTTAGTGCCTTAATTTCAGATAATTGTATTATTGCCATGTCGATAAATGTAGAAACCTAAAACTAAACAAAAGAAACCTCTAAAAAACTATTGCATATCAGTAGTTTTTACTGAATTTTAATTGGTTGAAGTATTGTAGATGCTAGATGCATTTCTAAATTAAGTACAATCTTTGAGTGAGAATTCCTCTTACAAAGAAAGACTGATTCTTTTTCATAAGCCAAGAGATGTGTAGGCAATGCAAAAAACAAAAAAAAAGACGCAAAAGCTCTGGGTAATTCAGGAATTTCAGTAAATGCTGTCAGACTCTTGCTTTGTAGCAGGAATACATTCATGGTATGGGCAGTATGGTTTTATTTTATTTTATTTCTTAACCAAATACCTCCTCAGTAATTTATAATGGCTTTGCAGTTGTGTATTAAATAAGAAGCACTGGAAAAACTGATTCGTCCTTAGGACGACTTGCATGTTTCAAGTGGTATTGAAAGCCGCACTGATGGATATGTAATAATAAACATATCTGTTATTAATATGGTAATGACTCTGTGCTCATTTAATGAGAAATAAAGTAATTTATGGAAAGACCCTTTTGAAAATGACTGGCATGGTGTTTTCTCCTGACTGCAGCTTATACATCTTTCTAAGCATTCAGACATTGCAACAGTTTCCAAGTACAAGTGTATTTACAGCATAATGCCTAGGGCTGCGTTTTGTTTTTTTTTTCTTTTTTTACTATTCCACATGAATAAGTAAATACCATTTTAAATAACGTTTTCATTTCCTTATTCTCACTACAGCCTGCTGTAGTAGCCTTATTTATATTTATTATTCAACTACCACCCTGAGCTGGCCTTGTGATTGCTTCATCCTTCATGATGCAGATTTGGACTTTCAGAAATTCCACTTATTTGTGGGAGGAAACACTGTTCAAAAGACAAGGCAATTTTTATTGTTAGGTGGTTTTGGGATTAGGCTTGTTTGGGCTTTTTTGGAACAGTCTGTACATCCCATGAAGCTAGCTGTCCATAAATCTCCCTGGGTAATCCACCAAGGCCTGCAGAACAATAGAGCAGTAAGGCTAAATTACATGCGAATGATTGTATGTTCTTTGAAGGTCACAGAGTTGGGAAGTGCAGATAAATAGAAGCCATTGATGTAACTTCAGCAAGTTCCTCTGTGTTGAGCTTGCTGTATCTGAAATGTCAGCAACATCCAAGCTGTGGCTGGACCACAGTGAAGACAAACTTCCAGATCACCAGTCACATTGACTGTGAGCTTGTCAAGCAATTATCAAGGGATAATTATGACCTGCTTTAATCTCCTGTCACACACAGGGAAGGGAAAAATATAGTAAGATGATTAAACTGATCTTACTTAAATATGTACATTATAATGGGAAATTTGGGGCAGTTGGAAAGGCCTGTGGACTCAGATTAGGTTGTGGATTGCTTTTCTGCTTTCCTTTATGTGTAACTGGCTATCTCTGCAGGCTCAAAATCTTTTTCTTGAGTATAAAAAGTAGTATCTTGAAATTTCATATTTCATGAATCTGAAAAGTAGCATAAGCCCTGTTATGAATAGCTAATGACTAGTGGGAAGAGGGATTGTGGAAAAATGTTTTTTATTCTACAGATTGGCACCTACTGCATGTCCAGAGTTTCTCAGTAGTGCTGAAGTTTTGCAGTTTTTTTAAAATGCTGATTTTGCTTGGGAAAGCAGCAGCAGACATAAAGAAGTGTAAAATTACATTGACGTGTGTCTGGGATAAATTGCAACTAAAATGCTGTAATAATAAAGTCTAGACGTGCAAATTACAGTTTGTGTGTTCTGGTGAACTGATGTTGGCACTTGTTTACTGAAAGCAAGGTGCCTGTCTACAGGAATAGCTACGCTTTGAATAAAAAGAAGCAGCCAAACATTTCTAATGTTAGGAAAAGTAATGCTTACAATCTCAACTGAAAGTCATCAAGAGATAGAAATGTGTAAGCTGTGAAGAGCCATCATAAATCACCCTGGTTGCATTTTTACTGGTGAAGCTGTAATTTTACAAGCTGCTTGAGAAATAAAAAAGTTCAGATTCTTACATGATAATTTTTTGTTAATTTGCCTCCACTTCTTCACTTTTAATGACTGTATTAGGTTCGCTGGCATTGGTAGAATGTGAAAAATCTAATTTTCTCTTCAAGCCTCCCTATTCCTGCTGAAGGCTACAGGAAAGAAAATGGAAAGAGTAGCTAACTGTAGCAAAACAGCCTGGTAATAAAAGAATAAGGCCTCCTCTGCATGTGGGATTTTCCTGCTGTAGCCAGAAGAGGAGACAGCTTCCCTCTGAGCTGGTGAACTCTGCTGGGATATTTTTAATTACAAACATTTAATTAATTAATTTAATTACAAACATTAAAAAAAAAAAGGCAGGTAAGAGTTTTATTCTTGTTCCTTCCCCTGGATGTACATTTGTGACTCAGAATATAAAATGTTTGAGAACTGCTGAAAAGGTAACAAAAATGGGGGGGGGGGGAGGGGTGTTGGTACTTTAAACATCTCCTGGATTGCTACATTTTCTTTACTGGAGATACATAGAAGATAGATACACTGGATTGTGGACGCCTCATCCCTATAAATGTTCAAGGCCAGGTTGGATGGGGCCCTGGGCAACCTGATCTAGTAAATGGCATTCTTGCCCATGGTCCCTTCTAACCCAAACCATTCTGTGATAGGTTCCCAAGAACATTATGTTCCCCACAGAAAATAAAATATTCATTAATAAAGGTACCTGTGAATATATTGAATGAGGGTAACTCATCTTGACCTTTAAAAAATACAAATACAGTTATTTAACTGTTATTTAAAGTGCATCTTTCTTCTATCCCAGGCATCACACAGGTGCCTAAAGCATGCCTTGCAAAAGGGTTTGGTTTCCTTCCCCACATCTTCTGCTGTATTGAGGGTTCACCTACCACTTGTGCTCCTCAGAACCTGGCCACAGGAGCTTTCACAGCATTAAAAACCTTTTCTAAACAGATCTGGACTTGCTCAGAGCCATCTTCCAGTGCTCATAAAGCCTGCCAGGCCTGCTGGCCTACCTGCACTACGGTGCTGATGACACAGCCCCAGCTTTTGGCTCCAAGCTGGCCTCTATCCAACCAGCTCAGGAGGGGAAGGAGCCCTGCTCAGATGGTTCTGTCACAGGCCACAGAGACACAGCCAGGGCAAGCACTTCCAGTGTCCCCATGCCCCCACCCAAGGTTCCCCTGGGGCCTGTCTTTACTAAGAAAAAAGCTGCCTTTAATAATGTTCAACCAATCTTTTACAACTTCAATGTCATCAAGCAGGTTGCACTCTTTGTCTCCTGATGTCAACACTCCTTTATGTCAGATTCAGGAAAACCAGCATCTATGGATCCCCTCCTTGAGCAGAAAGGCACACAACTATTACTGCAGGAAGAGGCTACATGGTGTAGGAGGAAACAAGGGAGACAGTGGTTCTTCACCTTGCAGAGGCCGGGATGGTTCTTCCGGCAGATACAAACCCCATTTCTTCTCTTTTAGCACAGCACCCTCTAGTGCCTTTCCCAAATCCTGGAAATGCATAGTCTGTGACTGCCTGAGCCCTGATCAGCTAAGGGTTTCTCTAAAGGGAAGGATTCAGATTGTAGAGCATTCCACTTCCATTTAGCTGGCATGAGTAAACGTGACTCTACATATCTTGCTTCTGGTATAAAGAGCAAAATGTTCGACTGGGGTATCACAGGCAGGCAGCTGGAATCTGCTCTCTTTTGAATAAATGGTCTGCAGGATCTCACCCCAGAACTGGATCAAAGGTTCTCTAGAAAGCTGCTTTCAGCAAGTCCAAGTAACAAAAGATTCGCCACTTCTGCTGGTCAATTTTAACACTTAAATCACTTTAGTAATTGTAAACTCCATCTAGATTCAAGATCCAGCATAATCCAGCAAAATTTCAGCGTAACACCCTTTGAAGCTTCTCTGTGTGAAACGTAATCCTTGCTCCCCAAACCTCCTTGTCCCATCTAGGAGCCTACACTGGACAATAAAATCAACTTTTGCTCTTCTTCTCCACAACAAACTGAAAAGATAGACATTTTAAGGTTTAGATTCAAACTCTGGATTATTTTTATGGCCATTTTATATTTCATTCTTCTACTCTTTGGAACTGAAAATCACATTTGGGGATCAGGAAGGACAAGATCCTTCCTGTTTAGGATATGAACTCTTTGACAAAAGCATGGCCAGAAGTGCACATGCCAACAACCAGATGGTGGTAAAAGCTGTGGCAGAAGCTCTTCACAGTTGCACCTGTAAGGAGCAGAGGAGCATTGGGTTTCTAGAAGTGGGAGCTGGGAGGGGTCCAAGGAAGGGATGTTTCTCTCCTATCTCACTCTCTCCCTTGTATGTTAAAGCACTGCTTTGGTTTCTTTAACCACATCCTAATACCAACAGTTTTTGTGGAAGCAGTTGAGATTCAGGTCTCCAGGTCTACTGGTTTTAATGTTTACAACTTGGGGTTTATCATGCTGAAGGCTCCTGGCTGTTACCATCACATCACATCCTTCAGTGCTCTTATTTATCACCAAGCCTAAAAATCATTGCTGGTTGATTACTCATCTCCTCTCCTCACAATGAAGTTCTTCTGTTGATAATTTTAGCTCCTATTTCACCCTTTCGTATAAATCAAACCTATTTAATCCACAAGGGCCTTTTTATTTTTTCTGCCTCCTGTCCCCTGCCTCGTGCAATCACAGCTTTTGGGCAGACCCCTGGGAGTGCAAAAGCCTGGCTCAGCTCTCACAGAATCAGAGTCACAGAATGGGCCAGGTTGGGAGGGAGCATAGTCGTCATCTGCTCCAACCTCCCTGCTCAAGCAGGGCTGTCCTAGGACACACGGCTCAGGATTGCATCCACATGGTTCTGGAATATCTCCGGTCAGGGGGAATCCGCACCCTCTCTGGGCAATCTATTTCAGTCCACAGTCACCCACACAGTGAAGAAGCTCCTCCTCATGTTCAGGTGGAGCTTCCCGCGCATCAGTTTCTGTCTTTGCCCCTTGTCCTACTGCTGGGAACTACCGAGGAGAGCCTGGTTCCAATCCTCCTGACACCTTCCTTTGGATATTTATACACATTGATGAGGTCCCCTCTCAGTCATCTCGAGGCTGAGCAGGCCCAGCTCTCAGTGTATCGCCGTGACAGAGACGATGCAGTCCCTCCATCATGTTTGCTGCCTTTCTCTAGACCGCTCCAGGAGCTCCCTGTCTGTGTTGCACTGGCGATGCCAGAACGGGACACACTCTGGTTCCCCGCCCGCGGCACCAGCACCGCCTGCACCTCATTCCGGAGGTCGGGCCCATTCCGGACCCCATTCCGAGCCCCTGCAGCAGCTCTGCCCACGGCTGGCAGAACTAACGGGATACGAGCCCGACCCGCTCCCGGGCCGCTCCCGCCGCCGGCCCCGCCCGTTCCGGCGGTGCGCGCGCAGCGCTCCCGCCCCGCTTCCGCCGAGCGGCCGCGCTTGCAGCGTCATCCCGGGGGCTGGTTTGAATGAGACCCCGAGCGGGGCCGGGACCCGCCGCCGCCGCCGCCGCCCGCCCGCGCCGCCCGCCCCGCCAGCGCCGCGCCCCGCCACCCCGCGCCCGGCGCACGCCGCTCCGCCATGCCGCTCTTCTCAGGTGAGCCGGCCCCGCCGGGCCCGGGCCGGGAGCGGGCGGGCGGTGCCCGGCGGGAGCGGGAGCGCTCGCACGTGCGCGCCCAGCCCGGCCGGGCCGGCGGCGGGAGCGCCCCGGGAGGCGCGGCCCGGGCGCGCGGGGAGGGAAGGAAGGAAGGGAGGGAGGGAAGCAGGGAGGCAGCGCTGGCCTGGCCCTGCTGGTGGAAGGGCGGGTGTCACTCGCGGGCCTCGGCGCTGCGCGGTCCCGGTTCGCTCTGGCTTTCTGCTGAAACAAGTGGTGCTGTCCCTCTGGCGAGCCAGAGCTCTGCGTCTGCGCCTTCCAGGTGTGCCTGCCTCCGCTCTTCGAAATCCATCATACCCTGCAGACTCCGCTGGGTTGGAAATCCCCAAGTCCAACCTTTGCCCAGTCAGGCAGACCGGGGCACCGGGTGCCGCATCCAGTCCTTAAACACCGCCAGGCGTGACTCCAGCACCCACCTCCCTGGGCAGCCCCTTCCAGTGTGTGATCGCCCCTTTCGTGAAGAAATTCTTCCCAATGTCTAACCCAAACCTAAAGTTAAAGCTTTCTTAAATTATCTCTCATCCTGCTGGCTCTTCTTGCTGTGGGAAAAGGTTTCTTCAGGAACAAAACCTCCAGTGACAGTTCTGGGACCAGTTACTGCCTTGATGGTATCTCACGGATCTGGCCTGGTTGGGCTCTTCAGCTTTTTAGGTTGTATGCATTCTCAGCACACAGTTTTGTCTGGGGTTAGCAAACTGGGATCCTTATGTCAGTATAACAGGATTTTTTTCTGAACTCACCCAAATCTAGTGGAGTTTCCCTCACTGGAGATATTCAGGAATGGTCTGGGCACAATCCTGTGGCTTGTGCTCTGGGACAACCCTGCTGGAACAGCGAGGTTGGACGAGATGACCCCATGTGGTCCCTTCCAACCTGACCCGTTCTGTGTTTTCTGTTCAGCAGGGAAAATATGTCCATCCTTTTTCTTTCCATTGTTTTCAAATTAACAAGTTTCTCTTCTATTTTGCATAAAGTCTTGGTTGCAATCTCTGAAGACACTCATTCTCTTCCATTCTTCCTCTTGAGTGCTGTGTTGTCAAAACCAGTGACGCTACAGATTAATAGTTGCTAACACTTCTGCACATTTAGCAGTGGATGCATGACTGTTCAAAAATTCAAAACCCAAAGGTCTGTGCAGCTGACTTGTTCAGTGGCTGAGGGGGTTGTCTTCCTGGAAAATGGGAAAAGCCTTGTGCTTCATAGGTCTTGCATATGCAAAATAATAAATGTGTTTTTTAAAAAATCAGAACGTTGGGCAAAATGGAAGATGCTGTTAGAAATACTGAAAAGTCAGTAATTTGAGTTCTTTTGTAGACTAATTTATTCTAACTCCTTTAGACTTGCTTTTGATTATTCTGTGATATTACACATCACAAGCATTGCATACATCTGAAATCTGAACTTTTTTAGAAGGGTTTTCAAAATTATAACTTCTAAGAGTTTTGGATTTTGAAAAGGTATGGTTGCTGTAGTATATTTATGTAAAACCAAAACACAGGTAGAACAGTGTGGCTTTCCTAAAGTCTGGTATTTCAGCCACTTACTGTGCATGTAGGACATTGCTGCATGCTGTATTTTACAGATTTTCAGTAAAATCTCAGCTTGCTAAGGAAGCCTTATGTGCCTGTGTTAGTTCTTGGAGGTGGTCAGAGGTATGCCACTGTTCTGTAGAGGCACATAGCTTATTGCAGGCATTTTTTTGACTGCTCTTGGTCATTACTAACCTTACCAAAGTGAAGTTAACATTCCATTGTGCCATTCTTCCTCCCTTTTCTGCTGGTCATCCATCCCATTTCCAGCGTCAAGATTGACACTTCTTGTGACCAAATTTCACTCCAGCTTCTTATTCCAGTCCTGCACCTTCACTGGGGTCAATAGCCTTGCTTTTAAAGAGCACTGTATTGTTTTCCTCTGAAGGAGAACGGAAATACTACGGATAACTGAGCTGGAATCGCACCTCTGAACTTCCTTCAGAAAGTTCAGTTGTTTGCAGCAAGCAGTGCCAAGAGAATGGGAGAGTTGGTTCCAAACTGCTTTTGTGAAGACCTGCTAAAGGGTTTCTGATGCTGTTAGACACACTTATTGCTTGCAGAGTTTCTCAGTATATGTGTTACTCCAGTGGTTTTGTAGGATATTTTGAGACTTGCTGGAAGTGGTATGTTCTGATGGATGGGGTACCATACAGTAAAGGCGTTCCCTGGCTTCGTTATTGAACAGAATGTTTTGAGACAGTGTGAAGTCTTGGTAATCTTGGTAAATGCATTCTTGGGTATTAGGAAATAATCAAGTTTCAAAACGTTTTGCTTTCAGTTAACGTGAAGTGGGGAAAAGAGAAATTCGATGGCGTGGAGCTGAACACTGACGAACCTCCAATGGTCTTCAAAGCCCAGTTATTTGCACTGACGGGAGTTCAACCAGCTAGACAAAAGGTTATGGTTAAAGGAGGAACTCTGAAGGTAGAAATCAATTTTTTATGTTATGTCTAACTTTATTATGTGTTAACAATGACCATGTTTCTGGGTGTTCGTCCAGGAGATCTTTGGTTGTATGCGTTAAACTGACTGCACTTCTTTACTCATTCATACAAAGCACAGCTTGGTGGGAGGTGTTTTTGTTGCTTCTTTATGTTCAGAATCTGAATGCAATTTTTTTTCTTTCTAGCTTGTTTAAGGGAAGTTTCTCTGGTGCTTCTCTGCTGGTGACTTACTGGTGTAATGAGATACAAGCAATTTTGCTGCAAAAAGTTGTTTACATTTAAGCAGTGTTCAACAGTCTATGAGAAACCTCACTGAAAACACAACTCGGCTGCTTTTTATTCTAAGGCATGATAACATGCAAATAATTAATATTGTGTAATCTTGGATGAAATACAATTGTATATTTAGAAATATGTGATTAATATTAATGAAAATACTTGCTTGTCTCTTGCTGCAAGATAATTAACTTGTCTTTTACTTTATTTCACAGGATGATGACTGGGGGAACCTAAAAATAAAGAATGTAAGTTCTGAGAAGTAACTAAATTTTACTATTCTTATTTTTTACTTTGGCATTTAAAGAAAGACTCGGAAGTGCTTGCTATTTCTGTTTGAATGAGCAGTGCTTTCTTGAAAAATCATACCTTGATGAAAAGTAATTTTATAGGTGTCATATGTAAGCATGCTTAGAAAGGTCTCACCATTGATTTATAAAACAATCAGCAGGGAAATCTTTCCATCTTTTCTGGAGTCACTTGGGTACATATATTTATTTATTTTGTACAAGAAATGTTCTGGGTCAGAGCAGTGCTGTCCTATCTGTGACCATAAAAAGAAGTGATGTTATTTAGAGGGAACTGGTGAGCCTGGGCACTGTCTGCAGACCCTTGTCACTGCACATCCCCAGCAAACGTGTTGGTGATACTAAGTTACACCTCTGCTTATGTTCTTCTTTACTAACCTGTTGAAATGTACTCTCCTGTCTTAAATAGCTGCTGTGCTTAATCAAAGCCATTAATAATAGTAGTTCATACCTTTGACTAGTTCACAAAGAAAACAGAAAGCAAATGTGTTTATGTTGCTTGCCTATATAATATTGCATCAGGGAATCCCACAGGTTTTAGTTGTTTTGGGGTTGTTTTTTGTATCATTTTCATTACTGTCTGTCTCTTGTAACATCTTGTAACAGCTGTTACAGGCTTTGCTCCAGATCTTCACTGGGCAGATTGAATGAGGTAGCATTGCTCTTACCCTTGTAACTAGTTTGCAATCATCTGTTAGCAGACTGTAGCTGCAGCTATTGTAGCAAAGTTACTCAGCAAAATGCAGTACATAATATTCTTGGTTTTTTCTGCATGTGGTTGTGCTAATAGCTGCCTTTACTCATTTTAATAATGTTATATACAAGTTCTAGGGATTTATTTTCACTGTCAAAGCAACTTCTCTTCATTTTGTTGTTCATCCTTTTCCTTAGCACTATATGTTTTAAGTTTCCAGATAGTAATTTCCTCCTCCTTTGACAGATCTTATTGTGTAGATGTACTCCTGTTGAATGCTGAAAGACTCCTTTTTATATTATGAAATGTTCCATGTAGTTCCTATGCTAGTTCAGCAAGCATGGAAACCTTATTGACTTTTTTTTTACCTCTTAAATGTCAGTTCTCATATCTAAACTGATATGGTAGTTTAGGTTATTTTTCACTTTTCATCTAGTTTAAACTAGAACTTGCCAGGTAAGCTCACCAGATGTTTCAGTGGAAGCATCTAACATGACTAATTCTGTGGAGTTGTTCTGAATAGGTACTTCCTAGATATGAGGAATTGAGGTACGCCCTGAAGTCCTCAATTCCAGTGCAGTGTTGGTTCTGTCAAACTAAGAGAAAAACTGTGTTTATTTTTGGGGAATACCTGAAGTGTATTAAGAGAGCTTAAGGGTTTGAGTGAAGATGACTGTCCTTAGATATTCATTGCTATTTTTACTGTGTTTCAAGGGGATGACCTTACTAATGATGGGTTCTGCAGACGCGCTTCCAGAGGAGCCGATCGCCCGGCCTGTCTTCGTGGAGGACATGACAGAGGAGCAGTTGGCTTCGGCTGTAAGCACGTTTCCAACTCTGGTTTCTTGTTAACCTTCCAGTAATGGCAGGTTCTTAAATACTTGCAGTTGCTTAAATGTGAGTTTTGAAACTCTGATGTCTGCTTAGCATCTTCACCAAGAATCACAAATTTACATCGATGACCAAACTGGTAGCAGTGAAAAGAAGTCTGGGATTTAATTTAAAAACCATACAATTAGTGCTGTTTTTCCTTTGAGCAGGCAGCTCAGTAGATTTTCTAAAAATAGCATTGCTGATGTTTTTAAGATGAAGTTGTATTGCCCTTGCTGCATCAGTGTCCCTGTGCTTTGTCTAAACAAGACCTCTTAGATATGCAAAATTATTTCCTGCCTCTTTCATATCTGTGAGGAGGGACTTGGGTTTGTTTTGGGGTGGGGTGTATTTGGGGTTTTGTTTGTCCATGTTATTAGTATTAGGTCAACTTTGTGAAAAATGAAAATAAGTTTGACACACGTTTTGCTTTGTGGAAGTCAGGTCTGAAAGAGCATAATTAATCTAATAATTTCTTAATGATGTAACTCCTGAGTTTCCTTTTTTATAACTTGAAAGGATTAATTTTCTCACCAGTCATTTGAACTGCAAGCTTTGTCACTCTGAACAGTATGTTTGTTGTCCACTGTGCACGCAGAACAGGAACACTGTTATGCACGTCTGTATGGAAGAGGATCTGTAGTTTAGCACTGGGTTTGTGCTTCAGGATTCAGTGCTTTCCAGGCCACCTGCAGGTGAAGGATATTTATGTGGTTTTGAGTAACCCCATACACAGACATTGAGATAACTGAGAGGCAAGCAAGGAGGTGATTCACTGTCAGATAACATTTTGAAAAAGTTGGTCACATGGAAATTTTGTTATGCATCAAAATTCAGTTGTCTTCAATGCATGTATTCACCTGTGAGATATGCTTAATGAGTTCTCTCTTCCTAAAATAATCTGCTGGTATTGGTATGCAGTACTACTTCAGTTTCATTGAACTATGTGTTTTTCCCTGACAAATACCTAAGTATTCGGGATTAAAAAAAAAAAGAAAAAGAAAGACTCCATTACATGGTGATTTATAATTATTTTTAAAACTGGTTAGCTTACTATTAGTTGGCCTTCACATTGGTCAAACTTCAGAAATTCACAAGTTGTCTGAAAAGATCAAGTTAATGATCTGTTGCAAATTTATGGAGAGGAGTTTAAACAATGCTTTTGTTTCCAGCTAAGGAGCTCCATCATTTTCAGAGTTTTACTGAAAACTGGTTTTAATTAAAACATCAGTGTTTTGTACAAATGTATTCATGTGGAAATTTCACGGAAATAGAATTTTAAGGTCAAAACTTGAATGGGATTATAATTGACCTTTCTGAATGACTGCATGCTTGAAGAATATGTTCATTAAACTAAACATGCACAGAAAAACTCCCAAAGCATTCCTGAATGTTCCCTAAAACTTTCAAACGATATATTATAAATATAATCATAAAGTGAATCTGGAAAACCTCATAAAGTTTGATAGATATTCCAGGTTTCGTGCATAATTCTTTTGCTTAGAAATTGATGTCACATTATAGCATTTGTACAAAAACAGTTGCCACATCTCTCTGACCTTCAAGCACCCTTGTGAATTTTTTTGGTAGATGGAATTGCCCTGTGGATTGACAAACCTTGGCAACACTTGCTACATGAATGCTACGGTTCAGTGTATCCGCTCAGTGCCAGAAGTGAAAGAGGCCCTTAAAAGGTAGGATTCAGGACAAAAATACCGTGACTAAAATGTTTTCTTTAGCTTATGAAGTAGATATTTTGCAGAATGGTCATCTTAATACTGGTATGGATTATCATAACAATCTGTTACTCTTTTGGTCTGTTCAAGATTAACATAATGATCAACTGAAGTTTATCCTATGGCTGTGTTAGTCTGTACTTTAATAAAGAAGTTAAGGCTTTGTGTTTTTTGGAACTGGCTTTTAAAGGAGTGAATGTGTTTTGCTTAGCTGGAAAGTAGTTCCTATCAAGACCAGTTTAAAATTCTAAAATAAGCTACTGAACTCTTAACCCTGTTTTTTTGCTGTTAGTTTTTATGGTCCTGTTCTGCGTAAAAGAATCATGTGGGAGTCCTGTTCTTTTGAGGAATATTTCCTGCAATGACTCCATTGCACAGTATTTTCAGCTGTGAAATTCTGACATTTGCTACTTGGAGGTACAGCAGGAAGTTCTAAGACATACCTTCATGGAATTTTGTTTTGTTTGCTAATTTGTTCTGATTGTAAGACAACTTTCCTGATTTTTGTTTGTTTTTAACTGTTCTAGATTGAAATGTGAAAATGGCCGGTGGGTTTTTGTTGGTTGGTTGGTTAGTTGTTTCGTTTATGGTAAGGAATATACAAGAAACTTGAAAGTTATGAATATGGAAGGAAAAAAGAATACCTACCAATGTGGCCTGAATTTGTCCTTCAGATGAATTGTAATGAGAAAACAATGAGTATTTTTAAAAAGTGAGAATTGGGTACAGCATTATTACTGTTTTAGAGTTAATTGAAATCCTTTAAAATACACGGCTTTCTTGATTCCGTGGTACCCAGCTGGATAGTCTGTATTACTGTAATCACTTGTTATTTAAGTTGTTATAAATAGTTTTTCATTCTGGTAGCAGGTGAACTTTAATTATTAAGCACTGAGAACTATTTGTGAAGTACAGAAATTTGGTTTCAGGGTTTTTATTGACTATCAGTGTTGTCACTTTTGGAAAGTCTATTTATTTCCATGTGAAAGACTCTTGAGTTACTGCACTGAATAAGATTATTCGACAAATTTAACATACCAAGAGGCAAAATGTAGCTTGTGAAACTGGCAGACTGCGATACAAGATGTCTGTATTGTTTGTGGGAAGTCAGATTCACACTTGGATTCAAGCTCTGTTCTTCCCTGGAGATTTAGCCTTTTTTTGGTCTTCCTTGCTTGATGACAGCATGGAAGGCTGTAGGGTGCATGGCATTGGCAGAGGTGTGAAAGGACTCACTTGGGAAAGCTGTTACAGCTTCTTTCCTCCTGGCCTGCTCTACTGATTTCCACAAGGAACTCCTCCCTATTCTGTAGCTTGTCAGGGGAAAGCTTCCTGCTCATGATCCAGCAATGGTCAGAATTTCAAAAGCTCATTCCAAGATTAGAGAATGTGAGACCCTTCTTTTGCTTGAAGGCTTTGGGGAGTCCATCTGTTCCTCATCCAGCTGCTAAATTAAGAATTCAAAGAAGAGTGGTAAGTTCTTGTCATGTAGGTGGACTCCCATGCCTTTTCAGTGTAGGAAGTGCTTCCCTGAGAAAACATCTCACCTCTCACTGTTTTGCTTC
This sequence comes from Catharus ustulatus, assembly GCF_009819885.2. Classification (NCBI taxonomy): domain Eukaryota; kingdom Metazoa; phylum Chordata; class Aves; order Passeriformes; family Turdidae; genus Catharus; species Catharus ustulatus. The sequence continues at coordinate 111,673,850 of NC_046221.1, read as the reverse complement.
TGCTGTGGAGGGAAGAAGCAAGCCTGCCCTCCATCTCTGTGCATTTTATCTGCCATCTGTCCTTGAAGGTGTTTTTTTTCCCCATATATCTGAAGAAGCCATGACAAATGTTTCAGAAATGGGGTAGCTTTTGTTCAGACTTTCTCAATTTCTTTAAAAATTAAAGGAGTCTTTGAGGCAAAAGGATCAGGGAAGCAGCCGTGATGTAGCCAGACTTCGTGGTCTGCCTTTACTTACTGTCCGAAAGATGCCAGTTTTCCTTTGCTTCTGTGCTTGCAAAATAAGCTGAAACTTTGAGGTAAATGTGAGTGAATCTTACCTTTGGTTACTTCTGGCATGGTGATAGATTTCCTTAAAATGAATCTAGCTGCTGCCTACTTCAGAAACCCAACTGTCCTTCCTGTTTGTGTTTAATTGCATGCAAATTATTTTTCTTCCCTTTTAGGTATGGTGGTGCCTTAAGAGCTTCAGGAGAAATGGCCTCTGCTCAATACATTACTGCAGGTTGGTGTTAGACAAATGTGTGATTTCCTGCTAAATGCGGATGAAATTTGCAGTTAAAGCTCTGTGTATTGTTCTTTATGCCTAAGGCATATGCCTTAGGAATGTCAGATCTGCTGGCACTGGAGGATTCATTTTTGTGTTTAAAGGTTGTTCTGCCCCTGCCTGCAAAGCATTTATCTCTGCTCGTTACCGGGCTGCAGGCTAGGGAAAAGATACTGAAGTGTGATCTAGGCTTAGATAGAAGCAATTTGTATCTCTTAAATATTTTACGTGTAGGCAGGAAGTAATTGGAGCTTCCTTAAGCAGATTTCATCCATCCATCTGTTGATTTGATCGCTCTGTGTAGAAATATTTCAGTTCTTGGTTTCACGCAGTGGTAGGCTAACACCATACTCCTGGGATATGTATTTCACTGGTATTTTTTAACATAATTTATTGGCTGAGCATTATTGGAAGCTGATGCTTTATCAGTGGTCTTAACCTTTGCCCTAAAGATCCAGATTTCATAACTGGAATGGAAAGGAGGGTCTTCAAAACAAAAGTTACTCTTTGTTGTGGTGTTCTGGGAGCTCACGGTGGCCCCATATCTTCAAACTCTAACTAGAGTTCTAGTTAGACCCCTCACATTTGAACAAGGGTACTACTTGTCCGCTTTTTCTTTTTTTACTCTATTTCATTGCCCCACTAAGATGCTGGGCCAGGACACTGGGATTTCTACCAGTCCATTTAAGGAAAAACAAAACAATATAAGGAAGGAAAGGTCCAGTTTGTGGGTATGCCTGCTGATCGAATTTTGGGGTGGTAAGTTCAATGGTTACTCTATACAGCCATGCCTGCCCCTCCCCTTTTCACTGCCTTTACTTTGTGTCCCTTGTTTTCTTTTTAAGGTGACAGCTCTGCTTCTTAGGAATTTTAATAGTTTAAGTAATTTGTAGTAAATTCTTGGGTGCTGAGCTGTTCTGGAACTCCTGCATGACACTTATGGCATTTTTTTTAATTGCTGTGTCATATCAGTTGCACCTCTTATCAGGACCAGTGAAGACATTTCTCAAAGAGGAGGCAACTGACCCTGGTTCCCTGTAATCTTGCCTATATTCACTAACTGAGAGAACAATTCATTAGTCTCTTCACGTGTAAATTAGTGACCATGCAGATTGTTGCCTACCTCACGGGGTTGTTGTGAGGATTCAGTGCCTTTGAAGTGATCTGTGGGTTTAAAATGCTGTAACTTGGGTAGATAAGACAAATGCTAGAGTGTGGAACAAAAAAGAAAGCCATGTGTGTTGTCATGCAGTCAGTGTCATTCATTCGATTGCACATAGTTCTGAGCTCTCTGCACATAAGCATACACATACTTGTTTTCCTGGGTCTTAAGCATGGGTATTTCCTAGATATTTTATTAAAGTTTTTTCTTTCCTAGTAGCTGGTGAAAATTAAGTTGCTCTAGAGGATAGACTGTGAATGCCTTCTGGTTTCTCTTGTGAAAACGTTCCTCAGATGTGTTCCAAATGAAATCTTAGTTGCTCAATTTTTTTCCCTGTTAGCAGCCAGGAAAGACAAGGCATTATGTGCCAAATTCTCAGAATTGCCGTCTTCATGCTTTCAAAGTCAAGTTCACAAAGGAGATCTTAGGTGCACCTGTTATGCCACCTGGAAAATTTGGTCCTGCTTTGGAAAGATCAAATTGGACACTGTTAAATGATCAGTCTTTAAATGTTGCTGCTGTTTTACTATTCTTTTTACACTTCCTGCCATGTTTGAATTGTTTTTGCACTTCTTAAAGCATTCACTTACTTTTTCTTCAAGCTCTTAGAGACTTGTTTGATTCCATGGATAAAACTTCCTCCAGTATCCCACCTATCATTCTCCTGCAGTTTTTACATATGGCCTTCCCACAGTTTGCAGAGAAAGGTGATCAAGGCCAGTACCTTCAACAGGTAAAGACCAATTATTAGCTTATTGTTTAAAATTCTATAGTATGTTGGAAGTTGAGAATAAGAACATCTTAAGACTTTTCTTCTCTTGTGAAAATAATTACTCTCAGTAAAGTAGGGTGGTTTTTCTGTAGAGAAGTTGTATAGAAGTTGAATGTAATATCAATTGCTGGTTTTGAGAACGTGGGGTGGAATTGGGAGAAATTCTTAGTTAAGGAATCCTCACATTTGGTTTTATGGTTGATGGGTTTAGTGTTACTAAATCATAATGCTAGTAGTAAGATTTAATGTTGTGTTCCCTTCCTAGGATGCCAATGAGTGCTGGGTGCAGATGATGAGGGTACTACAGCAGAAGCTGGAGGGTATAGAAGGTGATACAGTCATGGAGGTAATTGTAGTCTCACTGTAACCAGAATAAGGATTTATAGTATTTCACATATGTTTTGTTACATATTATCTGTTTGTGAGTTCTTTAACATGTGTCTGGAGTCCGGTATGTGGAATTGCTTCCTGATGTATCTGAACAGCATAATGCTACCATGGTCCTGTCAGCTAAAGGAAACCTTTCCCTTTGGGCTTTGTAAGGCACTGTTTGACCAAGCTGGTGGTGACACCCACTCACACGTGTGGCAGCTGGCCGTGATAACCTGTGAATTCAGCACACGAGGATTTTTTTTTTCTGAGAAAAGTGTGCTGCAGTTTTAACTTGAACTGTTTCAAACAGACAACTAACCGAACGAACCTGATAAAAGAAATTGCTGGAAGTTTTTCCTGAGATTTTATCAGAACAGCTTTCTCTTTTCTCTGTGAACTGATTTCTGGAGAGTCTTGGCAGAGCCTTGGAAGACTCCTGAAACTTAAGATAGATTTAAGTTGCGGGGGGGCAGGGATTTGTGAGTTTTTGGTCTTGCTTGTTAATGTGCTTCGGGTTGGTTGTAACAACATGTTATAAGTGCATTTGTTTTGAAACTTTTATGCTGTGTAGGAGAAAATGTGCCTATAGAAAAATGAAGGAATAGGCTTTAAGGAATATAAATAAATGGGGTTATTTTATCTGTAGAGAAGGCTGTATTTACATTCTATTTAAAGTTACATAAGAGATTTTGTTTTACAGACAGACTCTGGAGCTACAGCAGCATCCTCTAAAAAGAAGAGTTTAATCGATCAATTCTTCAGCATTGAATTTGAAACAGCGTATCCTAAAGACTAAGGCAAGACATAAACAATGATGATTTCACATTTCAGCAGTTGAGTTCAGGGAGGATGAAAAGCATTGTTCAGAGCAGTATGGAAAATGAAGGTGCACGTTGGGGAAGAGGGTCATGATGTTGTGCAGGAGTACACAGAATTTAAAGTTAAGATTGGATATGCTTTGAGAGAGGATGATGTGGGGAAGAAGAATGGTAATGGACATTTACAGGAAAAAAAACCCTTGTTGAACTCCCCAGAGAAGATTGGTACTTACCAGCTTCAAGGATGCTGACATTCTTTATCCAACTAAAAGTAATTGTCCTAAATAGGCTTTTTTGGCTTGTTAAGGGTGTGTTGCTGACATACCTGCTGTACTAAAGATGCACAAAAGGTAGCTTGATTGATTGATCTCTTAAGAAATAAATTAGGTGTCCACTGTCATATGAGTAAGAAACAAATGCAGCTGACAACTCTGTAGTAGGTTCTTTATAGCAAGAAAAAGAGCATATGAAAGATGGGGCTCACTTCTCATGGCAAGTATTACTCTTTTCCTGTTTCTCCACCTCAAAATCCTGGCTGTCATCAAACTGAGCACCACTTTAGAAAGAATTATACACCGTGCATTTTGTTTCTCTGAAATAAGGAAACATCCCCTTAGATGAGGTCTGTATCTCGTAGCTTGGTAGTAATGAGGAATAAAGACCTTTTTTAAGGTAAGAATCATGCATCTCTCTCCCTCTATGGGAGTCTTGGAATGTGTAGCCAAGAGGAACGGTGCATAGGTCAGTATCAGCAAGAAGACTTGTTAGAAGAGTTGCAGACTTTCAAAGTGTGATTACAGCAGCATTTGTAGAATAGCTGCACTCAGAAAAATACCTGGTTGGAAGGAAATGGATGACAGAAAAGCATTGGGGTAGAAATATGAAAAGAGGAGAGGACAGACAGAGCAATTAAAAGGAATGTATAGAAAACAATGAAGGAATCAGTTTCATTTCAGTGGACAGATATAAGGCAGAGAAAGGAGGCTCTGCATGTTGAAAGAAACAGGAAATCTGGCCAGCAACAGCTATAGAACTTTATTAATGATAAACAAACAATGGAGTGTAACATTGCAGGAGGGCTTTGCAACTGGGTCTCGTCAGCCAGTTAATGTGTTCTGTATCCTGGGGGTTGGGTGGTGATGGGGGAGAAGAAAAAAAAAGCAGGCCTCAGCTTAAATGATGATCAAAGACTTACTTTACTTTTTTGGTGTGCTATCTGTCCCCGCTTGTCCTTTGCCATGAAGGAACAGATTGGTCTGAAGGGAGGGTTCCTTCAAATCTCTTTTGTACTACAAGAAGTAAAAGTACTGTCTCCACAAGCACAGAATTACCTAAATCACTGTGCTGCTTGGCATGTTCTTTTCACTAGAGCAGTAGTTCAGCTCTTGGTGCATGATGGTTTTCCTTAATTTTGTGAAGCATGAAATGTACAGAAGCCGAAGAAGAAGAAGTAACTAAAGGAAAGGAGAATCTCCTTCAGCTTAGCTGCTTTATCAATCAAGAAGTGAAATACCTGTTTACAGGACTAAAATTGGTAAGCTATTGCAACTTTTATTGAATTGAAATTCTAAATGGCCTGTGTATTTTTCAATTGAAATTCTAAGTGACCTAAATGCACTTACTTCTAAGTGTGTTACATCTGTGACTTGGAATTGACACCTGCTGTCCAAGCCTTACAAAGTTTCAGGAATCTTTTTGGTGTTCATTAGGAAGATGGCTGTGAAAGAGAATTGCACGTTAATGCCAAACAGTTTTCAGAGTGTTTTCTTGACCCTGACGTGGTCTTCCCCATGCAGGTAACCAAGTGCAAGGCAGTTTGCTACTTGTTTGTTCAGCTGGGTTTCACTCCAGGCTGAGCAGTGTCATTCATGGCTTACGCAGCAGTCAGTTCCCAAAAGGTCCAGAAGTCAACTTGAAAGTAGGGTGGCGATTTGGTTCCTAGTTAAACCCCCCCAGATGATGTAACAACTAAATTTGATTTTGCAGATTTTGAAGGGGGTGTTATTTTCTGTCAGACATCCAGACATCATTCTCCAACTTTTTTTTAAGTAGAACTTGTTAAGGTGGTTTGTGCTTTATATATATGTGTGTATTTTGAAATTGTAAGGGCTTTTTGGGGAGTCTGAAGGAGGAGGAGAGGAGCTACTGCAAAACTTTTGTAGTAACTGTGTAAGACTAGGGCAGTGATCTGGTTTGTACAGGACTAAAACCAAGTTGCATGATTCTCAAATAATCTTTGTATCTCTTTGTCTTTTTTTTTTTTTTTTTTTTTTTTCCCCTAACAGACTTTGGAAACAAAACTAGGATAAAATAATGAAAAAACTATAAAAAACCCCTTCACTTTCAGGCCAAAAAAAATCTACAATTCTTATGCCGAATTGCCTGGAGCAAGGGAATTGCAACACTAAGAACCAAGCTAGTTTTTCCTGGAATTTTGTTAGGAGACACCAGCTGTCACTTTAGATGCAGCTCTGACTGCTTGAGACTGAGAGCGGAAGAAAATTTGCAAATTTTCTTCTCACAGGAAACTTCAGATTTTCTTCAGTTGTGTTCCAAGCATGATATGATACATTTGTAACCAAGTCCAGATACAATTCATAATAAAATCCAGTAGTGAGTTCTACTTCTGTGGAGCAAAATTTTCTGCAGAGAGAAACTCAGTGTTGTCAGGACTCAGGAATGAGCCTCGAGCTGAAGGAATGAATGGGAATGGTCCTTTCTGCCAAGCAATTTCAAAATCTTATGTATTGTAATGGCTGACAGCAGCAGAAGTGACTGGCAGAACAAGATTTAGTTGATGGTTTACTTACCCCTGCTGTGCTTTTCTCTGAGCTGTGTTTTATGATGAACATGTTACTTCTTTTTCTTGTAACAGCGTCTTCAGGAGGAAATCACCAAACTCTCTCCAACGCTGCAGAGAAATGCACTCTATATCAAATCTGTGAGTGGTACTTTCATTGCTCTTTATTATTCTTTTAATTGTCAGTTTTCTGTTCCAAACCATAAAGTTATTGCTGCAACACCATATGATTTATGTTTATAAAGCATCTGAGTATCCATTACCAAGAAATTTAAAAGAGAGCTTCAAAAAAGGAGTTTTATTCCTGTGAGTTTGTGTAAAAGTATATTCCCAGAATAGACTGTAATTTAGGATGACCAGTGTTTAAGGTAAAAAAGATCTGTGAATATTTAAAGTAATAACTTTTTCTAATTTGTTTTTTTTTTATAGTCCAAAATTAGTCGCTTGCCAGCGTACCTGACTATTCAGATGGTTAGATTTTTTTACAAAGAGAAAGAATCTGTGAATGCAAAAGTTCTTAAGGTAAGTTTTGTGCATATTGATCTTTAATTCCTCTTTTTTTTCCGTGAGTTTTTATTAAAGGTAAACAATGAGGACTTGAAGACTACTTACTAAATTGTTTGCTTTTAAATTGCATTTAAAAAGATTAACAGTGCAGTTTCTTTGCTCAAGTACAAAGTAGTTTTGTTCCCAGTTGTGATGGTGTGCAGCAAACTACACTACCCAAAATAGACTGAGGAAGGAGGTGTGAGGGGCCGAAGTGAATTTGCCCCAGAACTGCTAATTTTACAGGATGACAATAAACAAGATGGTTTTGGTCTTTTCTTGCCGGTGTTTCTGAGAAGAATGTTTAACTAAGGAGAGGGCCATGCTTTCAGACTCTGAACAGTGTTCTAATGTTGATGTGTTGATGGGAGATGTTTATGCTGTCAAACACTTCCTGTTTTTAGTTACTTCAATTGTCTGACTTTCTGATGGACAAAACCAGCTGCAAACAGCTGAATGTTCTGGTTTTGCATTCTGTTGGTCGTGGCCAACAGACCTCGTAGGCTACCCGAGGAGCATCATGATAGATGCTCCTTCCTTGTAGCAGGAAGAAAGGAAATAAAGACTGAAGGTACATGTTAGCTATTTCAGAAGATAGTTTGGATAGCAAAATTGACATTTTTGCCAAGGTACATTCTACATGCCTGCCTCTTTTTCCCATAGGTCTGTATAGGTATTTCCATAGTGTAAAAGAATCTGATTTATTAATTATTAGTCTGTGCTGAATGTAATAATTTATAGTGATTTATGTATATTGAATTAGTGTAGCCCTTTTGGTAAACACTGTCACTAGAATCCCAGTAGGTCAGGTTGCCATCAATTTGAAGAGGGTTGCATTTAGGTTGTGTTGTCTTCCCATGGGAGAATGCTTTAATGTGGAGTACCAAATCCTTTGTATTTTACTTCCTAGGATGTCAAATTTCCTCTTATGTTGGATGTGTATGAGCTGTGCACGCCAGACCTGCAGGAAAAAATGGTTTCTTATCGATCAAAATTCAAAGATTTAGAAGACAAAAAAGTAAATCAACAGCCAAAGAATGTAAGTCTCCTGACACTTTCACTAATTCATACATCTGAAATTGGGGTACTAATGAGGACTAGAGAAAACTTGAAGTCCTTAAATATATTATTTTTTACATAGCAAACTCCTTGGTATTGAGCTTTAGATATTTTTATTCTTTTTATGAAAATACAGTATTTGCTTTGATGTGTTTGCTTGATGAGAAACATTTAATGCTGTAGTCAAGGCAGCATGTATATTAAAATGTAGTGCTTCTTTTTACCAGTGCTATGCCTAAAGGTTTTCTGTAAGTTACACAAAATTACTCTCTTCAAATTTGCTGGCTGCTCCCTTCTTCAGTGGAGTGTAGGAAGCTGTTCCCTGCTCAGCAGTTGGAAAGGGTTGTACATGGCACTGCTGTGTGCCTGACTGGTAAAAATTAGAGTACATGTGCTGGCAAGCTTAAAATCATCACTGTAAAAACTTGGAAAATGGTTTAGTATCTTATCTTGTTTACATAATTCTAACACTGACTTCCCTGTCTTTAATGAAGACAAAAATAAATGAGCTAAAACTCTAGTGTTTTAAGTTTGCTGGCATTTTTCCTGGCCTAACTCCTGGCAAATTCTTTTAAGCATTCAGATAAGGCTTGCATCCCCTCTTACACAGATGGGACCAAGGAAAAAGTGCTATTTTTGAACAGAATGTATTGGCACTGAGAGTCTGTCTCTGGTGTTTTCTTGTTGCCGCTTCTGCTGCTAGCAAGCCCCCACCAAGGAATAAATCTTCAATTGCAGAATAGTTTCATAAACAAATCCATTAATCTTGTGGGTGAACACTGCAGGCAGTATGTGCTAAAATGGTTATTTATTTGCTTTAAAAGTGGTCTTCTTCAGATAAGGCTTTTGTATGTCCACCTAAAAAATACAGTAATTAGCTTCTTTCAAGTTGAACAAAAATATTGAGACTTAGAAATGTATTCAAATGAATGGAGACCTGGGATTTGATGTGATTGTGCTAGAGCTTTTATTAAACTGTTCCACATTAATTCAACTTACTCTCTTTTTTTAGTCTAGTAAAAGTGATGGTGCACAGAAAGAAGTTAAATATGAACCATTTTCTTTTCCTGATGGTGAGTACAGGGAAGCAAATCTACTTTAAAGTAACTTTCTGTTTACTTGTGTTTAAGTGTACCTGATGGTTGGACTTTTTTTGAGAACCCTGCCTCTTTAATGCTTTTGAAAATTAATCTTCAAAGACTGACAGGAATGGAAAGATTAGGTAAACCAAAATGTTGAGATAGTCAAAGGCGTAATTGCCATTCATCTGGTGATAACAGAAGACAGGCACAGCAGAAGACATTTGCATGTAAGGTGCAGTTGTTTTGCACACTGCTTTGTCAGTGGGTGGTAGAAGGCTGACATCAAAACAGAAACTTAAACTGGACTTCAAAAAGTGCTTTGGTGGTGCTGGTGTTGCCTCAGTTTTGGGGGAGCTTGGAGCCTGAAGGCTCAAACCACCCTGTGCATTACATCAATAATATTTATGGGTACATATTTATTTCATGAGAATGCACAACATCTTCGGTTTCTTGAGCCTCTCCTGGCTGAGAGATGCTGCTTTTTTTCACAGTGGTTTTGTACCGTGCTGTAGCTGGGGTTTACACACGTAGCCATGGTGCTGCAGCCTGGCTGCTGTATCTTTGGTCTGTGAGCTGTTAAAAATACTGCAGCTATTCAAGTAGGACTCAACATTACTTTTTCTTTCTCCTTCAGATATTGGTTCTAACAATTGCGGCTATTACGACCTGCAGGCAGTGCTAACTCATCAAGGCAGATCAAGTTCCTCTGGGCATTATGTGTCTTGGGTTAAAAGGAAACAAGGTAAAAAAAAATAAACAAACTGCAGCCCTGTTAACCACTCTTCACAGCTACTTTCAGCCAAGAGGCTGTTAAGCAAGTTTAGATTTTATGTACCTAAGTTACAAATGATCCTCTTGTTTTCCTTGCAGATGAATGGATTAAATTTGATGATGACAAAGTCAGCATTGTTACACCTGAAGACATTCTGAGGTTATCTGGGGGTGGAGACTGGCATATAGCTTATGTTCTACTCTACGGGCCTCGCAGAATTGAAGTTGTTGAAGAAGAAGCTGAACAATAGTCTTCCGTTTTAGCCATTCTGCCTAGGTGTGAAATAAATGTTGATTACTGATCACTTCTTTAACCCCAAAGCTTTAGCAAGTGGATAAATAATTTGTTCAAACCTTCTCATGTGCAGAGGGATATTGTTTTAAAACTGATCCATGTACCAATTAGTCACTATTGGACTGGACTGCCCACTGTGGTGGTGACAATACTTAAAATAGCTTTAATGTCTTGCAGAAGATAATTTTTTTTTAATGAGCCTCTCCTCCTTCTCTAATGTCATCAAGTATTTATTACACACCTACTCTCACATTTGTTACTCTTGCATGGTTTATACCACAGTTCAGTAGCTGTCCATCCTTTGCCTTACCTGGCAGTTCTGTTAGGAAGGTAGAAGAGAAACTGTTGCCTTGTTGTGTAACTCAGTGCTGCTGCCCGTAGCCAACAGCTGTGGCTACAATCAAGTATTTGTCCAGCCTGACCTGCTGATTCAGTCTGTTCTGTTGCTGGCATCTCATGATTTCCAAATAAATTGTGATCAACAATGTGTCTCCATTAAAAACAGCTCCTGTCCTGGTACTGTAGTCAGTATGCATTTGTTTTCACTTCTTGGGCCACCACTGATGAATGTCTCAGAGCAGTCATGGAATAAAGTAACTTTTTTTTTTAAGCTGTAGGGATGCGTCTCCTGTCATATTACTCTTTACTCAGTAGCTAAGTCCAGTGTGGTGGCTGGGCTTTGCTTACTTACAGGACCTTTTGCAGTAACTGGATGTTGTGTCTGTAGTAAACAAAGCCTTTCAGTGCTGACTACAGCCTAAAAAGCACTATAAAGGTCAGTTACCCCCTCACCCCTCAATATGCAGGTTCCCAGTGTTGCTGTGTCCCAGTGCCTTCTGGAAGAGCTGGTCCATAGTCATATGAAATACTTTGACTTCTGTTGGCAGGGTCGTGAGCTTGCCTGTGCTTTACTTGATGGGATTTTAGCCTTCCCTGGGACCCTGGCATCAGCTGTGGCTATCACACATAGCTCTTCTGCCTTGCAGTTGTTACTCCAAAGCCCTCTTCCCTGCACAGCTTCACCTCGAGCACACCAAAGGCCTGGGGCTCTATTTTCAGTGGCACGATGCTTAAAGCCAAGTTCTGCCCATTAAGGGAGCCCCCATGACATTACTGGCTCTGTTCCTGCAGGCTCATCACATTTAAATCTGAAGTGAGGTAGCAGGCACAAAATTCAGCAATGGCTCTGCAGGCAGGAACTCTGTTTTGAGGTGGTAGCTAATCTTGCTGGAAATTCACAGCTATGAGTGAATAGCTGAAGAAATACATAGAAGAGTTCGTGGAAGTTATTTTCCTAACACTGACCCATTAGAGAGATCTTGCTGAATTGACAGAAACACTACACAAACTAACCACAGAACAAGCTGTAGCCAGCTCCCACTTAACACCTTAAAAATCTCATATTTTGAGGGAAAACAGCTTGTACCCATCTACAACCATAACCTTAAAATGAAACCTTCACAGTAATCTGTGACAAAGTTCTTTGTTTACCAAGACTCAGAGACATTCCTACATAGCCAAAGAATGAGAAGCTAACAATCATCACTAATAAAAACCAGCATGGAAATTCCATGATCATTGACTGAACCAGTGCTTCAGTGGAAGTCAGTGTTGTGGCTTGGAGCACCATCTTATTTTATCTCTGCCAGGTAGATTTTGACAGTCCCCACCTCCCATCACCCCAAAGGGTGACCGACTCCAAAGTCCTTTACACACAGTCCTTCCCACCGTGAGGAATGAGCTTGCCAATTCTCTGTCCAGTGGGAGCAACCCAAGGTCTGCTGGTGCCAAACCTACAGCCTGTCCCAAAACCTGCCAGGACTCTCCATCCTCCCCCTTTAAGTTCTTCAACCAAAGACGAAGCTTCCTAGTTCCAGGCCAGAGCAACTAATCCTTTTCTCAGACAATCTGGACAATTCAACAGTATTATTAAAAAGCTTTATATAATTTCCTGAACATAAAATACCTATCAAAAAATCCGTTACCTAGCGACAAAAGTAACAATTATCAATGGCAAGCACCAGAAGAAGTCACAATTACCAACAGCCCCATCCCCAAGTGAGTCAGTTGGCATCTGAGGTGAGTTAGCTGCTGCCTTCAGTGTCGTTGGTGAAGCTTTCAGCCAGGTCCCCGAGGCCGGCTTTGGTCAGCGCCGTGATCAGGTTCTCGGGGGTGGCGTGAGCACCCTCCTGATCCTGCCAGGCCACCAGCAGCTGCTTGGCTCTCATCTTCACATCCTCGCTGTCCAGCTCAATCTGCCTGATGTCAGATTCCTTCATCTCCAAGTAGGGGGCCAAGACCTTCCACTGCTCCCCCAGCCTGTTCGCAAAGGACTCAATCTGCTCGCCCGTCATGGCTTTGTCCCGTTGTACCTCTGGACCTGGGGAAAACAGAGGAGGAATCAGTTAGACAAAGGGAATGTTTCCAGACACTGCAAATGAATCTTCCCTGATTTTAAATCTTCTGTTTATTTACTGACAGACTGACTTATACCTTTCCTGTAGCTTTCCAAACCTACTCAAACTCTGAGAGCAGATTTTTACAGGTGTTTACCTGGGTTTCAAGAGCAATGTCCTTTAATGCCCATAATAAGGAAAATCTTGCTTTTTGTGTTATCTCTTACTATATTGAGAGAGAAATGCTAAAGTCTTAATTACACCAGAACTGCTTCCTCGAAATGAAAACAAGGATTTTGACAGGCAGACTACAGTTTTCAACACAAGTAAATTATAACATTAAAATACAGAGTTATCTTTAACATTAGCTGTGTTTTGGAAGTTTTTAGTCACCTTACTGTAAGTCAACCCAGGTAAAATAACCAACCAAACAAACCCAGTTTCATTCCCTTTTTTCTCATGTTCCTATTGGCAACTGGGCTGTGACAGGAAATTTTACATGTAGTCAGTACTTTAAGGATTTTCTGTCATTCTGGTGTTGACATAAAAACCATGGAACACTAGGCTCTGCTGAGAAGCCAAGAGCTGCAGTGATTATTACAGGTGGGTTTGCACATTCATAGCTTATCATGGTCTACAATCTATGGCTTACCACCCATGTTTATTTCACAATTTGAAAGAAAGAAACACCAAAGATTGAATTACATAGAGAAATTAATAATATTCCTAATTTTAAATAAAATAGATATTTTATTAAAAATTAATCTCTTATTAAAAATTAGTCTCTTATGCCATGGAGTAGAAGTTTCAGGTCTCTCCAGTGCTTATCAGTCACTCTCATTTATCTGAATTAAAGCTACATCAACAAGAAAGGACAAAGGATGCAGAACAACAAAACAATAAAAGCCCTCAGATCACTTCCCTCATGTCTAAGCACAGCAATGGCTCTGCCATTGTTGCTTTAAGACAAGATTTAAAGAAAGATGTAAATCCCACACAGTGACACCACAAGGGTTGTGTGAATTAGTATTAAGTTGAAGAGGAAAGAACTTCTCTATTATTGGAAAGGAGACTATGGAGAAGGTGAAGTGCTTAATGGAAAAGGGCAACATGAGAGAGATTTACAGAGGCCCACAGGTGGCTTTCCACTGACAGAAAAAAGTTTGCAACAAAGCTGCCAGAGGTACCCAGTGTTTGGCTTCCATGCCCTGCATGTCCCATCCACCCATGCTGGATCCAGGAGCTGGCACACAGGCTTACAACACACAAGGAAGAAGGTGCTGTGAGATGAAGGCATGAATGAGGATGGAAGGAAGAGGGCAGATTCACAAAGGAGCTGGGGAAGGACACCTAGGAGCAGGACGTGCCAGGATTAAAGGCAAGAGACAAACAGAAGTGGATTGTGGAGAAAAATGAGCGAGATTATGTTTGTCAGGAAGGTTGCTCTTCTCTCAGACAGCCTTTTGCCTTTAAGGTATTTTAAATGAAGAGGAAGCAAAGATCTCAGAGTTGGAATATGTCCATTTTTGAAAGTCCCACAACTACCACCCCAGGAGGAGGCTGGGGGAAAGTGCTTACCCCAGTGATTAAAGGGCAGAGAGAACAGGAAAGTGGGTGAGGAGCACTCACACAGGCTTTCACACAGCTGACATTTGAGCCATGAACACCCAGTGACACTGGCAACATACACCACATAGCTAAAAAAGTGAAAGGGGCTCCTAATGAAAGTGCTAATCCAACAAGTCAGATGCTTTCAGCATTGCAGGCCAGGACACTGGGAGGCTTCTCCTGGTGCCCTGCGTCCCAAAAAGGCTGCACTTTTTGGTGTGAATGCACAGGTATAAGCAGGGCTGATGGTCCTCAGTGGAAACTGTTAAAATACAGATTCTGCAATACACATCAAGAGAAAAACTGACAAGACTGAGAATATGTAAATCTTACTTTCATTGTTTTCCTTTAATAAAGCATCATTATCTTCCTCATCTTCATCTTCACCTGTTTTTATTTCTTCAGAAGGAGGCTACAATGAAAGAACTAAACATCACTGGATGAATTTTGTGTTCAAAGAGAAATTCTATAACTCCGTGCTTGTCTCTGGAATGTGTGTTAGAATGGGAAGCCTGACACGATCCCATATGAGAATTAAAAATCCCCCAGAGTCTCCTAAACACCAGTAAGTTCTAATAAAACACATTACCAACTAAAAAAAAAAAACCTCATAAAAGCATCCACTGACTTCACAGGATTCTTCCTTTTCATAGTAACAACTAAGCATTCCATAGCTTTATCACTTTCCTAAAAAAACCTCCAGCCAACCAAATTAAAGACCACTAGCAATGAACATTTTTAAAAAAAAATCATTATTGTTATTCACTAATTTTATTAGTGAATTATTAGCACTTGGGAATTTCCCAAAGTTTATGTACTTTCAGACTTCTGGAAGGTAGCAAACACACAGATTTTTCACTCCCTCATTTAGCTACTGATCAGCCAAAAGGTTTCATCTTTCCCTACATTTAAGCCTCAGGCCCTAGGTACACAGTTCTTTCTTGCCATAGCATTTGGCACAGGACACTAGTACCATCAGGAATATTGCATACAACCATACCTTAATGCATTCAACAAATTAAAATATTCACATTTTTTCTAAACTTGTTATTAGCATACAGTTAACTGTGATGGCTGGACAAACAAAACATATTAAAATCCAACCATTAGACCTTACATTACACAGAAGGAGGGTCTCAGTAGAGAAGGAGTGGTTTCTATCTGCAAGACATTTCTAGGTTGTGTGCTAACGTAGAGGTGTACAAAGTGCCCCTTTCCCACTGGCAGCCTCTCTTATCACTGTGTATAAAGCAATCTGAAAGGCCCCTCCCTGGACTCAAATTTGACCAAGCAAAGTGTTAATGCCTAAATTTTACACCTCCACAAGGCTTATTCTTGTTTTGCATATTTTAGAAGTAAGGGAGCTGACAGCAGAACCTTGCTGTAAAGCTCTGGTAACACTCAGCAGAGCACCTTAAGCTGCAGATACTGCCTCTTCTCCTGCCATCCCAGTATATTCACAAGCCATGATTCTGGCTGATACCCTCCATAAATTTGGTCTGCACTGCAACATGGAACCCAAGCAGTTGGGTTCATATATATATATCTGTGTGTATATTCACACACACATACATCTAAAGGTTTATACATATATATATATATATACACACACTCCTGTCCACCAACAGGATTGCCATAGCTGATTTTTTTCCACAGAGTACAAGGCAGGGCTTAACAGTTACTAGGTTAATCAATGTTACTCAGTTTATTGTTACTGGGATCTTCAGAGATTAGACTAATTTAATTTGTAATTTTTACTTTAGTGTACAAGCTTTTTTCCTAGTTGGGTTTTTGGGGGCTTTTTTTGCCCCCTCTGTCCTCATGTATCAAATGGACTGCAGAGAGAAAAGCAGAATATGAATGAATTCAGCATTTATTATTGTAAGATATTTATTATTACTTACAGGAAGCTCCTTGGCTAATTTGATTACCATGTTTTCTAGATATTCAGGTAAACTCTTGAATTGTTGGTTTGTTGGCTGGAAGAAGTGGGGACTTCTGCGTGCCAGAAGTCTCAGTGCTCTCCAGCCATAGTTAGAATTGTTCACAGCCCTACAATAAAACACAAGTTTGATTAGTAAAGTCTGGTATCTATAAAAGCAGAGAGAGATTTGAGACACTTAGTAATATATTTCTGTCCAAATTTAAATCGTTTCTGTGCAGTTCTGGAGTCCCACACAGATACTAGTAATGCTGAGAACAGTCTGTTTTCTTTAACAATCCAAACATGGAAGAGATTAAAATCAAGTGAAACACAGAGATGGACATACTTATACTTATTTTCAACCATGTTTTCAGGGTCTGCTTGTTCAATAGCTTCTTCAAAAAATTCCTCTAGTGTTGGCATATATTCCCTAAAAAAAAAAAAATCAAATAAGAAGCTTAATATGTCTCACAAACTTCTCTAAAATAGACAGTCTTTGTTCCTTCATACATATCTCAAGCTCATCCAGTGAAGAGAAAAACCCTCAAACCAACCCACTCAAATTTAACAATTTTAAATAAGCAAAGAAATTGTTTGATATATGTTGCTATAAAATTATTTACTGCATAACCACTAGAGTGTGGCACTAGAGTGTGCCAGCAGTTGCTAGCACTGCCTATTATACACATTTAAACTTCCTGCCATACCAAGAGGTGACATCAACATCTGTCTACAAGCACTCAGGAGTTGAAAATGGTTGCTAGTTTTGTGCCATTTGACAGCATCAGTAAAACAGCTGTCCCTGCCACCCCCCACCTCAGCTCCATCTGCTCTCAGAACCACTTGCGGCTGGTTCTGACAGGTATTCAAAGCAGCACAAAAGGAACCCTGACCTAAAAACAGAACAAAAATGAGATGTCACACCATCAGGACAGTTTGCTGCTGAGAAGACTCTAACCAAGAAATACAGACTGTGTAAGAGCTGGAGGTTACTGAGAGCCAAGACTCTCAGTAGTGCAAAGCAAGCTCGTAATGATCTGCATTTCTCCTACCTAATGCTGACAGAGACACACCTGCTACTCCAAGGGAGTCTAGTAAAGGGTTGGAGCAGGGGTGAAGCACACTGGTCTATAAATTCACTTCAATTTAGTTGTGAAAAAGGCATTTTGCCCAGGGCAGCAGTGCCCCATGCACCATTAACTGACTACTGGAACAAAGTCAGCACCTTGAAAACCCCGAGTCCTACCACATTATCCCCAGAACAACCCCCTAAAAAGGGGGACGGCTAAGGAAGTATTACCCCATCTGAATGGAGATGTGAGAACCAAAGCAAAAAGCTACAATCACTTGACCACGTACAGCCACAAAGCCCACAATAAAAACTTGGAACTGAACCCAGATGCTGTGGAATCTATTTCCTGTTTACCATGGCATGCATTTTCTTTGTTTATCTCCATTTGTTAAGGGCTTTATTTAATTATTTTTATTTAAAGACATTGCAGCACAATACAATCACACACAAGGAACAAAAAGCTTTGGTCCCAAACACAACTCCACCTTCAGCCCTCAGCCTAGCAAAGGCAAGTATCGTGTCAAAGACCCTCCTGTACATCCCAGCCTCACAAGAAAGGAACACACTTCCCTCAGCAAAGCTCTGAACCCCTAGAAAAGCAATTCCTCCACTCAGGATATCTGCACAGCCAACACCTCTTCCCAGGCAACCAGACTCTACAGCCTTTACTAGCAGAGTTCTCTTTGGGAACTGTCCTATTCTTCTCCAAATTTTCTTACTCTGTATCATGTCTGCACAGTAAAAGAGATTTTGGTATCTACAACAAAGAAGTTGTGTAGCAGAGTACATTTTAAGTATTTCCTACAATTGTGCAAGCATACGGGACAACTAATAATTGCATTTTTCTGTATCTGCCCCATGAATAGACCCGGTATGTGCTGGAACAATGACTGGTAGCCAATTTCCTCTTATCTAGCATTGTTTAAAACACAGGCCTGCTCAAAAATCATAGCCAAGTAGCTTGCTAACTTCATCAGAGCCAGACCTGGCAATCTTCCTTCATTATATAAGGTAATTAATTATACAATCATGCTCTACAAAAGGGGAGTTTTCATCTGGTTTTCAGCTTAAGATTTTACTTTACTAAGCAATGAAAATTACTGACAGTATACACACTCAAAGAAGTGAGGAAAACTGTAAGCAGATTTCAAGGCAAAGATTCATACAACCACCTTCTTTCAAGAAGGTGTGAAATGCACACCTCCTAAGATTATCTTGTACATCTTCCTTATGCCAATTTTGTAACTCTCTCATTAGGGTGCTAATTAGCTTTCCACAATGACACACCTGTTTCTTACCTACCTACTCTCAGATTTACAGGCTTCCATGTTATCAGGACATAAATTCCAAAGGCGGGTCAGTTCCTCACTGAAAAAAAAGCACAAACACACATTGTTTATGTCCACCATTCTACCACTCCACACTTATGGACTGTTTTAAAGGGACCTGTAAAAGATCCTTTCTTTATACAGAAAGAAAGCCTACTGCAAGTTTTAAAATAATGATATATCCTTTGACTGTTCTTTGGCAGCTCCTAAGTAAGGGTGTTTGAAAACTGTTGCATAGAAAAAACAGTGGGGGAAAAAAACCCAAATAAAAAGCCCCCCAAACCAACTAACCAACCCAAACCCAGAAATTCTGGGAAAGAGAACCCAACATACTTCCCCATAAGGATTTTTTTGTTTGATCCTTTTCCTAAGAAGTCCTCTGGAGCTGGCCTCTTCCTCACAGGCCTCATTGGCTTAGAATCAGGAGGTCTAAATAAAAAAAACCAAATATGTTCTTTAGAATCAAACCAGTAATATCTCAAGAATAAAAACAAGCTATTTCACCTTCACCTTTCACACAGAGATGGTGCCAAGTTAAGTCATAATGAAAGGACTGAAGGACAGTGAGCCTAAGAGTGAAAGGAGGCATTGGGGAAGACGAGAGAGAGAAGGCAAAGTAGAGATAAGGAAAGGTTTCTGCCAGACACCAAAATTAGTTCATTCAAAAATGTAAAGGTCTACCAAAATCCAAATAAAGAGAAGAAAGCAAATCACATTAGTACCAGAGCACATGATCTACCCTGCTACTGGGATCATCAGCTCTATGATTGCAAGGTCCCTTTCCCCAGCTGCACCCGATTTCATGGGATCAGAGAACGGAGATCCCAGACCAATGAGGTTAGGGCAAGACCTACCCAAGCTGAAACTCTGGATGAGATCTAAAGGAGACAGAATATTTATAAAAGTCAAATTTCATAATTTTATTTTTCCACAACCCCCCTGCAATAGTAATTTCTCTCTTCTAACAGCCCCCCTCCCTTTTTTTTTTTTGCAAACAGCTTTAAGCCATGAAGAGATGGATGCACCTCATCTCTCCAATAAAAGGAAATCTCCAAAGAGCTAATGACCCAGATGCTCCTTGCAACAAAGAGGCCACAGTATGTGTGTACAATGAAAAAGGGTTGAAGAAAAATGTTTGGTCATCCTCTCCAAGTAGACACATGGAGTCAAAGCTCAAGTTTTGCCACTAGTTAGTAACTAATAACAGGAAACTTTCAGTGGTGAAAGCCATCTAATTGTCATTTCCCTTAAGATAAGTGAGTGATCACAATCAAATGGCAAACTAATAAATAAATTGCGTAAGAGAACTGTTACACAAGCTCCAGGTATGCTGCCCTGCCAAAGCCATAATGCCAAGGGCTTCATTTGAGGCAATCCAAAGGGATATAAGGAAAAGTCAGGCACTACTTCAACCTAGGGTCTGCTGAAAGCAGGAGGGGACAAAACCTGCTCCAGTCTCCTGGACCACTGGATACTCAGTACCACAAAATGTTGTCCTGAGACAATGAGGAATGCTCTCCTGAGAGCCCACACACCCATAAACACCTCCGCCCTGACACACTGCAAGCCTTATGACTTCTGGCAGGAATCTAAGAGTCTGCACTCACTGAAAGGACAGGCAACTGTACAGATCTCCAAGTTGTGTGAGTGGTTAACACATATACACCATGGGTGCCATATTCTGAAGTGTAACCACGATTTCAAACAAGCAGCAGAAAGCTTCTGTTTCGTAACACAGTTACCTTTCTTTTACAAAGCTTGGGCAGCCCTCATTTTTCCATGAGTTCCAGTTTTCTTCAGTATTTAATATATGCTGTAGAAACACAGAAAGTATTGCACATTATTAAGGTCATAAGCACTTTCAGAGTTGACCCCAAAATTTTAAACTTATTAAGGGAAAATTAAATTAAATTAAGGGGAAAACTTTGTTCTAGGTTGTGTGTTTCAGTCACTATCTTGAAGATCATCAATATAATCTTAGGCAACTAAAAATAGTGCAACGCCTATCTTCAAAAATTGTGGAAAAGGCTTTATTTACCCTGGTCTAGACAAGAAAATAGATGTAGTCAAAATAAAGGAAAAATGAAAAGCAAAAAGACAATGTCTTGGGTTTTCATTAATTTCACTTGTATTTTATTTCCATGTTTTTGGGCACAGGACTCCTATCTGCAAAAACTTGTAAATATCCATTGTCCTGTAGGTACAAATGCACATACAGGCATATACCCATTCCTTCCCGAAGTAAGAAAAGAGTATTAATGAAAACATGGGATAAAATATGACTACAAAATAAAAAGACATTATAAGAGGTTTTTTTTACTGGGATGAGGTAAAAGTTCACTTAGATATAACAGGTGTGTTCCAAAAACTAGTTTAAGCTGAAACTGCTTTTTTTATGTGTTATATAGATTTTGTTTAGGCAGGTATCAAAATACTCACCTCTACCATTTTAGAGAATCTTTCTCCATCTGGAGGATTTTCTGAAAGAAGCTATGAATGGGAGAAAAGAAGGTGAACTTTTTGCATTATATCTGTAGCAGAATACAGTAATTTCAAGATTACAAGCCGCACTGACTATAAGCCGCATCTCCGGGTGTCGGCAACATTTCGTTCTTTGTCCATACAAAAGCCGCACCCAATTATAAGCCGCTCTGTCGTTCGCAGCGAGGACCCGCGTGCAACAAAGTTGCCAAATAGTAACAGAATCATGAGATGGCGGGGTTTACTGGCTTGGCTCGGGCCGTGCGGTCTCGGCCCGCTCGGGGCTGCCAACGGGGCCGGGTGGCCCAGCTCAGCAGGCCCGCTTGGGGCTGGCTGCTGCTGCCGCTGGGCTCGCTCGCCCCAGCCCAGCGCTGCCCCATGGTGGCAGGCGCGGACGGAGCCTGCCCGCTCCTGCGGCGGTGGCGGTAGGCGGGGATGAAGAGCCCGCCGGCACCCACGGTGGCGGTGGCAGGAGGGGAAGGAGCCTGCCTGCTCCTGCGGCGGCAGACGGGGGCGGGAGCCCCCCCGCTTCTCCCCTGGGCCGCGGCAATGACAGCACGCAGCCCTTTACTGCCTCTGCCCCGGGGATGGCAGCACGGAGCCCCCTGTCTCTGCCCTGGGGATGGCAGCATGGAGCCCCCACCTCCCCCCAAGCTGCAGGGATGGCAGCACGGAGTCCCCGGCCTCCCTCCCCACCCCCCCGCGCTGCCGGCACAGTGCCCGCCTGCATCCGCCATGCAACAGAGTAACCAATTTGTAACAATCGCGTAATCCTGGGTTTTACTGGCAAGTGCTCAGCTCGGCACCTTGGCTGCACTTCCGGGGTTGGAAATTTCAGAAAATTTTTCACATATTGGCCGCTCCTGAGTGTAAGCCACATTTCCAGGGTGGGAGCAAAATTTTAGTCAAAATGGTGCAGCTTATAATCGCGAAATTACTGTACATAGGATAAAAACTCCAGAGAAAATGGTGGTTACTGCTCAAAGGTGCTTAATATTTTTCCATGTAATTTTTATTAAAGTAGATACTGTACCAACCTGGTAGACTGCTTTTGTAGTATCTTCAATCCAAAGAGACTGTTCATCTGTAAGAACGTAGTTTGAACTGGAATTGAAAAACAAAAATAACAACACATAATTTGCACCATATACCTTCTGAGGGGTGTTAGAGGGGATCTGAGGAAAGTGTTTCGAATGTGATCTGCTGTGGTCCCAGGGACTCACCATTTGTTAGTTTGTGGAATTAATTAGATGTGCTTGGCATCTATATTTTCAAGGTGTAGATTCACACAGTAGGAAATCCATTTGAGTGATTCAAGATCACACCTCAATGTTTGGACCCAAAGCACAATGAAAAGATTTACCTCAAAAACATTCACCAAGTGTTATACAACACCATTTGTATCTCATGCCACCCTTGACCACCAGTAAGTGACTGCTTATAATTAACATTTTAATGCATTGACATTGAAATGACTGTCATCTCAAAAGGACTGAATTGGAATTCAGAAGACCTGAATTCCATTTCTTCTCAGCCACTAGACTGCCTTGATAAATAATCTGTAGAATTAGGATAATGATCCTAACCTAGTTTACAAAGTTCTTTGAGAGCTGTTTATAAAAAGCAATATATAACAGGTGGGAGACAGCTGCCTTGTTAAGGATGTTAATTACTATGTGCACACACGGCCCAGGGCACAGGAAATGAACAGAGATGGATTTTCTTCAGAATAACGTTAGACTAGAAACAGATGGGGTTTGGTTCTATCCCATTAATTTATAAAAGCAACCATTACCATTGTTACTTCTTGCCATTTCAGAGAGAGTTCTACAGTACACTAAGAAAAAACAAATCAGCAACCAATGCCACATTGCAGACTCAGTATAGATTAAAAATGATACCACATACCAGTACCTTGCACTGGTCTAACAACTTGGTGCTGCCAAGAAGAGTCTCCTTCCCTCTCATGGCTGGCACTCACTGTAAGTAAGTTTTAATGGCCTCTACTTCTCTGAGGCCCCACACATCACCAACTTGGCAGAAAACTTACTCTGCAAAGATGAGCAGATTGGGTTTTTGCCTGTATAGTAAATGGCAGAATTCTGAGCAAGTCCAATGAACACTAGAGCAAGGGAGGGCAAAGAATCAGGCAGAGGAACAGAGAAATTAATGAGACCTCTGCTTTCCTGCTGTAAAATAACTTCAGCCACACCCTGTATTTACCAATCCAAGACTTCAAATTCCACAACCTCAGAGTAAGTAGGCAAACTACTTTAAAATATTTTGGTTTATCTCCAAGTTCCTAGCTTCCCATTCCCAAAACACAAAATATTTTCACATTACCTTTTAAATTTGACTTGTCCCTTTAGATACTGAAATAGTATTAGGTACTGCAACAAGATGTGACGACGGAAGTTACTGTCACTCAGTTGTAAATCCATCAGCTAAACAACAACAAAAAAGCAACAGATGTTTAAATATTTACTCACTTTTAACTTTGTAAAGGCAACATTAGAAATTAAAACCAATAAACAAATGATAGCTTTATTGAAGACTCTTATTCCAGAAATAGAAGCCTCTGAGTCATTAATTAACAGAGGCAACCCACAAAGAATAAAATAGATTTATTCTATTTCTTTTTCTATCAGAAAAAAACCCAAAAACAACAACAAAAAAAGAAAACAAAAACAAAACAAAACAAAAAAAACCCCACCAAAAAAAAACCCACAAAAAAACCCAAAAAACCACATCAAAACAAAACCAAAAAACAAATAAAAAAACTGGCGGAGTCTCAACTGGACATAGTGCTGATCAACTGCTCCAGCTGAGAACTTCGAGCAGGGAGGCTGAACCAGACAGGTTCCTTCCAACCTCAATTAGCCTGGGATTCTGGAAGGGAAATGACATACCTTTTCACTAGTTAGGAACTTTGCAAAATATACATGTTCTCCTCCTGTTTTTAGTTCTTCCAACTTTTTTCGGGAAGCCTGAGTGTCATCCAATTTGTAACTTTTGAAAACAGCCAAAACTTCTTCTGAGTACTACAAAACAGAGTTATTTACCACATGAAAACAATACCGAACCTTTGTAGACTTAAAGCCAAGCAAGTACATCTTGTACATCTGCTATCAGCCCACTGAAACAACCCACTTGTTACCTATGTGTAGGATCTCTCTGAAAAGCACAAATGATGTGAAAGCATTATCATGTCAGAACATTGAATCATATGGAATATTTAAAGCATGCTAAGAAAAACAACATTTTGGGTTGTGGACAGTGCTTTGTTGTTTAGACATCATGAAGAAAAAAGGTTTGACAGTGCTATAGTAAAAAATTTCATCTGAAAGACTTAAGTCTGGCCTTGATCAGTTTCTGAACTGCACCTGTGATAGTTTTTTGTGGGTGGTCATAAGTAAGATTTATATTAGGATTACCTCTTATTACCAGAACACAGAGAATGAAGATAAAAAAACCCACTAAGCTTCTTTGAATTAAATAAATACTGAGTGATAAATTGTGAACAAACAGTATCCTAGCAATAAATCCTCATCTATATTTATACCAAGCAAAACTGAAACAGTTGGCAGAAGGGGACATTCAAGTCATTGCTTCTACAAAGAGATATGCTTACTTAGAAACCAGGAAGAGTTCCTTTAGGGTCCCACTGGAATCAACATGACTACTCAAAAATAAGAGCTAGGACTAGATAGAAATATTTATCTTCTCGGGGTAATAAAACCCACCCAAACCCACTAGTTCTGCTTTTTGTAGTTGATAAGCCACAAAAAGGTACTTCTGGCACTGTTGCAATGTATGAAGTATTTCTGATATTGACATACATTAGGGGGTTTATTGTATTTTTAGCACAACATACTCATTTACTGAAAAAGGCTCACTTCAGAAAACAGCAAAAAGCATTTCCGCATGCACCATCATTTTTCAGTGGCATGAGTCTTTGAACTGTTCCATGCTTATGCAGTCACTGCTCCTCATGTAAACAATGACCTTTACCTAGGCTGAATGGTCGAAAGCATGAACTCAGATTACCTTAAGAAACGTTTTCCATGACACCTTCTCATAGCACTGCACAGGATTTCTAAAATAATCTTGAAGTGACCAGAACTTTCTATATAGGTTATAATCTATTGGAATGGAACTGTGGAAAGAAGAATGAAAAAAACCCTTACTGAAAAGCAATATATTATACTCAATTTCACTCCAGAATGTACAATCCTAGAAAATATCATTCATTTCGGAAGTAAGTTAGTGAGTCAGTAGTGAACTGTCACAGAGAAATTTGTAACTCAGGATTTGTCCATGTAAGAGTTTTCCATTCAGTCTATTGTTACTTTCTCACCATAAAAGCAGAAATAGTACACAAAAGAGATCTTAGGAGTTTTTCACCATCTGTGGCATGAAGGGGAACACAGCTTTTTCTCCTTAAGCATATACTCAAAATCCCTGAATACATCTTATCACAACAAGTTTTGTGAAGGGAATTTGAAAAATTGTAGAAACCAGAGTTCTCAGCCAACTTAAGCAATTGAGACATCTAATCTTCAGAGGGCAGGAGATGAGGATAATTTGGACCACAACATTTAAAGATATTTCCCAAACAGTTTTTTTCCTTTTACTTTTTAAAGTTTGCTTCAGCTTTTAGATTTCTGTCAGCTCACCAGCTTGTCGGTGCTTCATCATCTCCCATTTCACCTTCTTCCACGTCCATTCCTTCTTCCCTCTCCTCGGTGTGCTAAAGAGGAGAAAATTATTTAATTTTTATACAAATGCCACTACAGTTTGCACAGAGTTCTCAGACTGCAAACATTCAACTACACATTGGATCAGAAAGCTTAAGCTGGTAACTCAAAAGATTTCTGAAGTATTATGACTGCAATATGTGCAACAAATTCCTGTCTTAATGCAATGGTAGCCACACTTCTGAAAAAAACTGAAGAGACAGCTCTGTCCTCCGCATACTGTGGGGAAAACTTTGCACAGTAAATGACAGTGTTCATTCAACATAATCAAACCCATCTTTTTCCCCTAAGAGTGCAGAGTTTAATGTTCCAGGTGACACGCCTATTCCCAAAACAACAGCTTGGTCTGGCAGAGGGACAACCAAATGAACCTACAGTCACAAAGACTTTTTGTGCCAACAATCTTACAAGTTTAAGGCAGAATCAGTGAAAAATGACATAGGAATTTTCACCTTCTGTCCCAGAGTGCTCTCATGTTCATTGGTATTGAAAACAGTGACGTTTTCCAGGTTAAACTGACTCTGTAGGTTAAGCCCTGTGAAAAACAGAAAGTCTTAAAAGCTGTGAAGTTTCCAAGTCTGTTTAAGAAATGCTGACACTCAATTCTCAGAGCATTCAAAACTTCCACTTGAAATAAAGCAAATAAAAGTCAAGGACAGACACAAGAACTAGGATATAAGTGCAAAGTGATGTGGTCCAACTGGATTTGGTCTGCAACCATCATAAACTTAAAAGGATCAGTTTACTTAGTCTCAATGTTAAGTGTGATGAAATGCAAAAATCTCACCTGACTTTTCTGAAAGTGGAAATAACCTAGCCAGGAATAGCTGAATTCTTCCACAAAAGACTGTGTTTTGTGACTTAGATAATCTTCTTAGGAGGTCTAAATATTGTAAAAAATAAAGAATATTAGTATTTATCCCTCTTTTCATTTCTCATGAAACAGAACTCAAGACTTGCTAATTATATGACCTACAGAGCTAATGAAAGGAAGCTCATATTTGTAAATTCAAATGCCAGTGACTCCCTCTGACCAGACATATTTCTTCCAAATGCATTCTGCCAATTCTCTCAACACCTTCAACACCAATATAAAATAAGTTGGAATGAATCCTACTCAAATATAGCCTTGAATACAGGCCTTGTCATTGCTGAGGAATGATATTCTTCTATAATGATCTGCACTGATGAAGAGAGTTCCCTGAGGTCTGAATTACTTTTACACTGATAGGCAGGAACACGTATCTGTTGAGCAATGCACCTTTTAACTTTATTACTTATTGAACACATCTGAATTTAAATGAAATTATTAAACTCATTTTCATTTGCTGAGATAGAAGTTTTTTAATACTGCTCCCTCCTCCCTGAAAAACTACCACTCACCATTGCACATGCGTAGCAAGTAATTTTTTCCTGCAGAGTAAAATGTGTTCTGAAACAGAGTAAAGATATTTAGAACATTAAGGGATCATAAAACCTTCTTGAGTAGATTTAATCCAATCACAATAAGTATGAGTTACTCCTACAGAAAACTCCAAATTTGAATCTGCACTTACGTAACAGGCAGGTTTCATGAAAAGGCAAGTCTCACAAATTCCAAGAAAGCATAAAACACATTTACATCCAGACTTCATAGAGAAAAAACCATGAGTGACAATGAATGCACTAATTTTTATATTCATTTCCTTTATTACTCCATGCATGATTTATACAACCAAGCAAAGAGAACCCAAATAAGATTTACAGTGTTCACAATACTGGTGATCTGGAAGGAGAAATTGATAGATACTTGAATTAGCAATAAACAGCAGTTTGTGAATATATCAGGGGCCATAATGTAACCTGAAACAAACTAGCCTGAATGACTATGGGAGTAGTTCTAGTTAGAAACTCCAGTTTAGGAAAACACTGAGGCAGTAGAATGCTTTTCAGGTGCTATTTCTGGAGTTTCTGACACTTATATGTCAGCTACAAAGACAGTTAAATTCTGTTCATTAAAATGGTTCTTTTAGACAAAAGCTTTGGCCAAATTATGCAAAGTTTTCAAAAATACCCACCGATTTCCACGTAGCAACATTTTTCTCCACAAAGGTGAAAATTTTGTCACACTGATCCAAAGGGAGGCAATCCAGGACATCTCCCAAAAGCACAAAAGGAGTTGATGCAGTGCAGATACCTATGAGGAACAGGGAATCTTTTATTCAACAAATTTGAACTGAAATACAAAACAAAGAAATCCATTACACTTGAAGGACATTTCTAAAAAAAAAGTAGAAGAAGTTCTTCCGAGTGCTTACAAATCCTAACAGAAAACTTAGCTAAGATGGGAACTTTCATTAAAGCTATTTCTACACATACTCAAAAGAGATTTGCAAAAGCTTTGCACTAACATACAACTATTAAAAAAGAGTCACTGTACTGATGATCTCAAAGTCTGAAACAATGTCACATCTTGCAGACTGCAAGTGAACTCTTTCAGACTTCTAAATCCAGTCAGTCCCACTACACACATCCATGAAGCCTGAGAGCCTTTTCAAGCAGCTAAAACAGTGCTGCAAGTCCATCCACCCATGCTCTGTAGGCAGTGCCTGCATTCCTCACAGCACAGCTCTTGTTATTCTATACATGTAGTTGATGTATACTTACTAAAACAAACCATTTTTGATTAAGAATGTGAACAAATAAACAAAAGGAAAAGAGCAAAAGCCACTTCGGAAGAGATCAGCACACTGATTTCTGACACAATCTGTTATTGAAACAGATTCAAGTATCTAAAAATCAGCCATATACTGAGAGGAGATGAGCACAGATATGCAGATGTTATTTCTGCCTCTGCCAAGTAATTTTACCTCTCTGCTTCAATGGTCTCATCTCCAAAAGTATGATGAGAAATTTCTAACAATTTTTGAGTGCTGGACAAAGAAATTGCTAATCATGCTACAACCAAACCTATTCATCTTTCTTTACTAACAACAACAGACTCCAATACAAGTGTCACATATATAACCAAATTTTATTATATTATACTTAATTTCTCTTCTGAACCAAACCCAAGCTTACTAACCACTAGCATAAGAGTCACATATTATCAAAGGTAACCACACTAGATGACTTACAGAAATCAAGATTTTAAAATTCCCCTAAACATTCCCTAGAACTGCCAATAGATTTGAAATAGAGATGCTTACCTTCTGTGACTCCATTAATAGCAAGAGAAATAATTGCCAGGAGATTCTCACATGGAGCTTTATTTATCTAAACAAAGAAAACAGTGTTGAAGTTCTCTAGTCTGACCATAATATATCTAACAAAACTAAAATTTTTGTTTCCAAGTAGGCATATTTAAAACAAATACTGACATTCAACTTCCCAAAACAACCTATGAAATTTGACCTATCAGTTAACTGTAGTGAGTTTTTATTGACTTTCCTGACTACTTCCAGCCACTAAAGACCTAAACGCACAGAGAGTCATTTACCTCTGAAAATTAATATTCCACATTCAGACTTCATTTAAATATTATTTGTTCACACATTATTTGATTCATCATTATTTTCAGCTAACAAGGCAGCTTCGTTACATATTAGTAACAAATCACAAAACAGTTTGGATCTGAGGAGGCCAAAAGATCTCATTGCTCAAACCCCCCTGCCAGGGGCAGAGACACCTTTCACTAGACCGGGTTGCTGAAAGCTCCATCCAACCTGACCTTGATCACTTCCAGAGATGGGGCAACCACAGCATCTTAGGACAACTTGTTCTGGTGCCTCACCACCCTCACAGTGAAGAATTCCTTTCTGACATCTACTCCAAACCTACCCTTTCCACCCACTCTTAAAGTACACTTATTGAACAATGCATATTTATGAATCAGAATTTTAAATGCAGCAGACCTTCATAAGCATTATAAAGAACTGCTAGAAAAGGCTCAGACAACAGCTCTCTCTACAGTGTGATGTCTATAAAACAGGAGATTCTACCAATCTCCCTGAATCATCTGTATTTATTCTCAATTGCCTCACCATTACATAGTTCCTGTTTTTAATAAAGTGTTTTCTTACTAAAGTAAGTTGCTGTTACACTAATATACTGCCCTGCAAATAAAAATTTGAGGTTCAACAAGATATATGCTTCAGCAGCTTAAAGTACTTACTATTTCTTCTTCTACAACAACTCTAAAAGCTTGATCCAAGGTACACTTCTTTTCATTTTCACTGCAAATATAAACATTCAGCCTTAGGAACAATCCTCGGGCACAAGATTACTAAAAGTTACCTAAAAACTTTTTTAAAAAGTCAAATGGCCTTTACTTACCTTCCAGGAACCTGGTTAAATGCATTCAACAATGGCTTGATGCTTTTGTTTATCAGAGCCTCTCTGGTGGACGTCTAACAAAATGCAAAGAAAGAAGAGATATAACACCAGTACAAAACGAAAAGGATCTTCCTCCTTCCTCTCACAGAAGAAGACATAAATACTAAGGAATCTTTCTGCCACACATCATGTGTTAGTTTACAGAGAGAACTTTGTAATAAGAAGGGCAAATAACAAGAACACAGGATATTAGGCAAGTGAGCTAGTACAGCATTACACCTCAAACCTGGGCTAACAGTATGGTGAAAACAGCATTTCTAAATGATACACAGAGGATCACACTCTTGTGACCAACACTATCTGCCATTGTCTCATGTGCCACACTCATAACTTCAGGTGGTCACGGTGGTTTGGAACACAGATCAGCAACTATTCTGAGTCGGAAGGGACCCACAAGGATCACCGAGTCCAACATCTGGCCCTGCACAGACAGCCCCAAGAATCGCATCATGCGCCTGAGAGTCTCTCTGTCTTTAAGGGACTTAACAGCTCCTCCCAATTTTCTGTCACCTACAAACTTGCACAGGATCCCTGCAAGTCCTGCGTTCATGAAGATGTTTAAAAGCACAGACTCCTGCTAAGAAGATGGTCTAAAAATTACTATTTCCTGCGACAAAATCGCTCTAATGGGCCGAGTGCTTGTGCCTCGAGCACTTCTTTGCAAATCCCACCCTCTTGTCTGGCAGCCCGGGTCGCAAACGCCGGGATGCAGAGGCCTGGGTACGCACGGAGCCCCCAGCTCTGGCAAAGGAAAAGCATTCTTCAGCAGAGGCACAGAGAAGTGCAATAAGCCCGGGCGTTTTGCGGCAGAGGGCACGCCACACTCTCGCTGTCTTTGACATTAATTTTCGCTAACCTGAGGACTCATCCTGCCTTGGCCGAGCCGGGGTGCAGCCCGCCCTCACTCCCGCTCCCACACCGCCGCACCCCGGCCGCGCTGAGCGCCCCGTAAAGGAGCGCCCGGGCCGCGGGCCCGCTGGCGCCGAGGCACAGCCTGGCCGCCGCAGCTTCCCGGTCGGCCCCCATCCGAGCGGCAGCGATGGAGGGAAGGCGGGAGGGCCGGAGGGAAGGCAGGAGGGAAGCGGGGGAGGCTCACCGTGAAGCGGAGCCGCGCCTCGGGCAGGCTGAAGAGCGGCGGCGACATGTTCCCGGGCGGGCGGGCCGGCGGCGCTGCGGGCGCGCGCCGATGACGCCATGGCCCCCGCCCAGCCGGCGGGAAGAGGGAGGAGCGCGGGAGCCACGGGCTGTGCCGGCGGGGCGGGCCTGGGACCCGGGTGCTGGAGGGGCTTGGCTTGGGAAACACCGCCGGGGTGGCTCCTCCGAGTCCAGCCCTTAACACAGCAGTGCCAGGCCCCACACCAAGGCCACATCCGCGGGCTTTTTGAGCGCTTCCAGGGGTGGTGACTGCGCCGCTTCCCTGTGCCAATGCTTGGCAGCCCTTTCAGTGAGGAAATTGTTCCTGATACCCAGCCTACACCTCCCCTGGCACAACTGGAGGCCGTGTCCTCTGGACCTGTCACTTGTTGCTGGGAGAAGAGGCCGGCCCGCAGCTGTGCACAGCCTGCTCTCGGGTGTTGTAGAGAGCGATGAGTTCTCTCGGTGTCCAGGTGTTATAAGGATAGATTACTCGTCGGTAGAATTGCCTTGTTAAAGTGTAGTATTTGACACGTTTCAATGATCTGAACTCTCGAGATAAGGATGGAGTGAACAAAGCCAGCTCAGCAGCTGTACTGAAATCTGTGCTGGAGCTGGGTAAGAAGTAATTCTGGCAGGGAGGTTGTGGCCACCGACTCGGGAGGAGGCCTGACCGTACAGACTAGTTAGTGTGAGAATGAGGGAATTATTTAACTAACAGAAGATAGAATACAAATCAATGCGAGAACTATGTAACTTGTAGTCAGTGAACGTGAATGCCTTTGTTTGCTAAAATGTATAAATAGTGAAACATCTTGGTAGTCAGAGTGCTGGCTTTGTGGGTTTGCCACGCAGCACCCCTCTGCTTGGGACTGTAAATAAATAAAATACCTCGACTCAGTTGATTGGTTTCTTGAATATCGGGCGAAAGAACCTGTTTTGAACTACAACCTGAGCCTCCTTTTCTCCAGGCTAAGCAACCCCAGCCCTCTCAGCCTCTCCTCATCAGACTCGTGCCCAGACCTTTCACGTTTCACTATTGCCAAAGTGGAAATGACTCTACAGATGTAGCTGTTGTTTTTGTTTTTTCCTGATAAACAACCCTAGACCACCATTTTCAAAGTATAACCGGAGTGAAAATTATTAGGGACTTTTATATCATGACTAAAATCACCTCAGTGCTGGCAATTTACAGGTTGGGCAATATCCTACAGCTACCTCCTAGGCAACAGAAATATTTCCAGCAGAAATTACATTTCTCATGATCCTGGAATCAGAATCATGGATTTGTTTGGGTTAGGAAGGGATCTTGGTGTCTGGCCAAAAAGCACAGGTACTGCCAAACTTTGTTCATAGGTGGGAAAAAGCTCAAACATCCAGTATCCTGGGAAGAGGCGAGCAATATTAAAATTAAATTTGTTATTATTATTAAATGCAGATATTTTAAATAACGCACGAAAGGATACATGGGAATATATATTTTTTGGGGGGGGGGGATCAGTTTGGGACTTTTTTGGTGCGGTTTTTTTTGGGGTGGGTTTTTTTTGTTTTTGTTTTGTTTTGTTTTGTTGTAATGGTGTGGCTGTAGTTAGCTTTGGTACCGGGAGAGGGAAGTGTTTGCTCAGAAAAGGAAGATGCAGTGGGAAGGGCAGCTTGAGCCGCGCTTGGGTGGCTGTTCCAGGCGCTGCTCCGCTAACGGGGAGGTGGGGGCACCCTGCCAGCCCGGAGTTTGTCACCTCATCTATAACTGCAACCATTGTTTGATACTGCCTAAAAAATGTGGGCTATGCCAGAGCCATGCCAATTCATTTGAAGCTATGGGGGAAGGGGCTTCATAACATTGAAAATAGGCTCCACATGATCTATGTTTTTGTATGAGTCACCTGCATGAGCTGTGAGACTTGCTGAAAGTTGTTCGTTCTGGCTTGGGAGAAAGTTGACTTTCCCCCCCATTTCTCATCCCTTCATCCCTTACTTTAATAATTAAAACATATTATCAGCTGAATAACGGGCCATTCTAAATGAATAATTTGAGATTATTCTAGCCCCCATCTCTTGCTGTAAGAAAGAGAACCAAAGAAGAGCTCTCCAAATTGGTTATTAAAGAAGCTTTAAACTTTAAAAAGATGGTAGAAAGTGAAAGTAGAAGTGTTCTAAGGAGATACTGCTAAAGGAAATGGAGCCCTTTTTTTTTACTATAAATATGCCTTAAGCCAAGACTAATGTTTCAGATGAACAGAGAGAAGAACTGCCAACATACTGAAAAAAGCAGTCCAATATATTTATGAATGAGTACACCATGACTGAAGAGTTTTTTTTCCTTAGGGTAGGAACAGATAAAGAGGAAGAACGATGTTAGCACTGTGATTTAATAGTGATTTATAGCCACCTCTTGTTCTGTGCCGAATTTTTCCTGTTTGGAACGGTGTTTGTTGCTTTCTCACAGATCTCATGCAGAGGGAGGATGAACGCTGAGCTGCTAGTGCTCGTGTTGGGTTTTGGACAAATGAGGCTGCAGTGCCTGAAGAAGTTGTCACCACAGCAGCTGCTGTGCACCCCGGGCAGAGACCACCCCTTCAACAGCAATATCAGCAGCGTGGCACTTCTGCTTGCCACGTGGTGGTGTCACCGTGCAACATCTGACTACATCGCCTAAAGCCATCCTCATCACCTCCTTAACAGAGGTGCCAAACTGTGCTCTGGGCTGGCAGACAAAAAAATGGTGATCAGAAACTCAATCAAAGGAGTAGTGCTGTGTACCTGTAAATTAAAATGCTGCAATTATCCTGGATATAAAGAGGAGTCAGTGATATCATTAATATAACAAAATATAGCAGTGTGTTAGAAAAAGCTGTGTCTTCTAGTATGTGCTAGGTGGGAAGCTAAGCAGGGAGGTGGGGGGAAAGAAGTAAATATTGCTTTCTGTAAAAGTATTGTAAGCAAAATAATTTTTCAGCCCAGATTTAAAGATATCACCAGCTGAAAGCTCAGATGGATGAAAGCAATCAACAACAACAGTATCTCAGGACACCTCTGTACTCAGAGGTCAGTTGATAGAACAGATCTTCTA
The DNA here is from genome assembly GCF_009819885.2 of Catharus ustulatus. Lineage (NCBI taxonomy): Eukaryota > Metazoa > Chordata > Aves > Passeriformes > Turdidae > Catharus > Catharus ustulatus. The sequence goes on along the minus strand of NC_046221.1, from coordinate 111,639,483 downwards.
TCATCTTGTGTCAAAAGGCTGTGTAGCTGGAATTACAAAAAACTTCACCCAGATGCTGTCTTTTGGAGTAAAATCCTGTTCCAAGACCAGTTCGAATTTCCATTTTAATTTCTGTTACCATTCCTGCAGAAGGGCGTGTCTGGAGACTCCAAAGCATCCCATCTCTAGGGCTTAGTGCTTTGCTTTCCCCCTTGCTCTGTCTCCATCGTTGCCAACCCTCATGCATAAGTGCTTTTCTTCTCAACCCCCTTCCTTCCCCACCACCTTGCACACCCTCCAGGGTAGAAGTACAGGCATGAAAGGTGGATAAATTACCTTGGGAGCCTGGTTTAAATAGCTTACCTGTTATTTCCGAACCACACATGGGAAGTTGCACAAGGCAGTTTTATCTTTAAAGCATTGATGAATACAAGGTGTCCTACCTTAGGCACTTAATTTTAAGGTGGCATCCTGCCAGCCGCTGTAGCTTGTTACTGACTGTGAGATACAGTTAATAATGTGTGGACTGATGAAGGAGAAGCTAGATTAACACAAAAAATAGCCCCTCAGGAAAACTTAAATAACATTTTTATAAAGTGAATAATAGAGAATCTTTCTGCATTTTGTTAGTGTATTACACTTTTCACCAGAACATACATATAACTTTTATATTTGTGAAATCTCATTATGATGTTCTGGTGTATTTAATACTTTCAGGGTTTCCTCTTGATTTATTGAATAAATTGCAGGGGAATATATACCATATGATCCCATTCTCTCATACCAGTTACAGCAGAAATGTTTTACTGATATATTTTGTATTTTGGTGGCATTTTTCAAATAATTTGGTAAGAGTGCCTAGGAAGGGTTCATTTACCTGCATTCACCTAGAAGACATGTGAATCTGAGAATGATTGATTTTTCTACTCCTCATTTTTTATCTGGAACATGAGACTTGCTGGCATAAAGCACCTGGAATACTGCCAGGTATTATACTTTATTTATATCGATTTATATCTGCAGATAGGTGGAAATACAGTCACAAATAGCAATGGTTGTCACATGACCCAGTAAGGGCTTGAATGACCAAGACCAGGGATTTGACCTTAGAGTCAAAACCTTGTAAAAGTGTTTACCATATATTGTTTGTTTACATTCCCAATGAAGAGAATGTGTGGGGCTTTTGCCAAAAGAAGTTACTAAAATTCCTATCTATGTGCTACTATTACTACACAAATCTGTCTTTTTTCAGAAGTAAGGTGTCACACAGGTGGCTGCTGTGCTGTTCACAAAAAACATGCTACGTCTCTTCCCCTCATGTAGCAATAGTTTTTGGGGTTTTTTTTCTAACCTAACAATACTACTGTGATTTCAGCAGAGAACTTGGATTAGTTGGTCATTTTTTAGGTAGAATTTCCTTACAATGTACCTCTCATTTTGAGCCTACTCTGACATGGAACCCCTTTAATTTAATTCATGAGTGCATTATAATGTCAAACTTAGTTATTAAAGAATGCAGGAAGGCATCTTCTGGGCCAGATACCTATGCTTCTCTACCACAAATGCCTGGGGTTACTTTCACATCTGCGAGTGGTATGAATTCTGAGGTATGTTGTTGTTTTGTGATTATGCTACTGAAAAATGACACCATTTTTGCAAATCTGATTCCTCTGGATTGCACTACTGAAGCTCATTCCTTCCTCCTTGTCATCTTTTGGACCTTCCTTGTCAATATTCAGGAAAAATACAGCTCTGCCCTGAAGAACTTCTTGTTCAAACATACACATAAAAAACCATAGAAAAGCAAGTGGAAGAGTAATTTCACGATTATAAGCCGCACCATTTTGACTAAAATTTTGGTCCGATCCCGAAGTGCAGCTTATAATCAGGTACGGCTTATATATGGACAAAGAACAAAAAGTTGCTGTCTTAGTTTGGAGGACAGGTGCCTGCTGAGAAAGGCAGGAGCTTCTCTTTGAAATGGAGAATGTAAACCCCCTCCCTCCAAATTATTATAATTTTGAAATCAAGGGGCTTTCAGGCAAAAATACGGGAATTAGGAATAACAGTTCTTTTCTAGGGAAATTAAAATAGAAATACAGTACTACAAAGAAACAAACTCCAAATCCTGACAAAGTCAGAGTACAACCTGACACCCTGTCAGGCAGGGTGTTGGTAGCAGTCCCATTAAATGGTGGCTGCATCCTCCTGCAGTGACAGATGTGAGTCAGTTGAAGCAGTGCTCCTGTAGAAGGTGCAGTTTCCCTCCGGAGGTCCAGTGGTGATGTGGAGAAATCCAGTTTTCTTCTGGAGTCCAGTGGAGAAAGGGGTTCCCTTAGTGTCCCAAAACCTCTGTTTTTATCTTGGTAAGAAATGCTGGGCTCTTCTCCCTGGCTGGAGCAACTTCCAAAGGGATGCAGTAATTTTATCAGTCCCACAGTGGGACTCAATGGCCATTAGCAGAAGATGACTCGCTGGAGGAAGGATGGGTTGTGAAAAGATAAAGAACAATGCCCTGCCTGGTTTCAATGGATGGCTCATTAGCAGAATGTCTCCCATGGAGATAAGGATCACTGCCCCTGCTCTCAACAGATGGTGATAGAATAGATACCTTTTATCACACTCTGTATTGTAACATGCGGCTTATAATCAGGTGCGGCTTATATATGGACAAAGAATGAAAAGTTGCTGACACCCAGAAATCCGCCTTATAATTGGTGTGGCTTATAATAATGAAATTACTGTAATTCTGTTCATAAACTTTTGAAAATAAGCTTTTTTTGGATTACAAATTCTAAATGAGAGAGCAAACATACCCAGCAATCCAGGCTTGGGTTAATAAGAAAGAAGTCAAGAAAGTGAGAATAGAAAGACCGGAGAGGGAGAATCCCAGAAAGACATAGGTGAATAGAGGGAGTGTGGTGATCCACACTTAAGGAGAATGAAGTGGGAGTAAGGGTTAAGAAGGGGTCAGAATCATGAGTGCTGGAGGGTGAACTTGGTCTCAGTGAAGAGGGAGAGAAGGAACCTTTGGAGGAATAAAAGAAGCTAAAACAGCAAGAGCCCATCTAACTCAAATGTTCAGCCTGCTCTGGAAGAAATCAACCATGCTGCAAATGTTTTAATTTGGGTGCCCAACAGTTCCCCATGTGGGACTTGGAGAATGAGGAAATGGTCCTCACTAGTGTTTAGTCCATTCCAAATAACCTCTGACATGCAGAGACAAGAAGAAAAGAAGGAATCAACTCTTGTAGTTCAAGCTACAGAGATCCAATCAGGATAAGCCATGTTGAGGCTGTGTAGCAGGAATTAATCCAAAAATCTCCCCAAACAAGGCAAACTATCTGGGTGAAGTTTTTATATCTGAAGTTGTTGCACTGTCCAGTGCTGTATCTCTTCTGTACTTCAGCACGGGGCATAATTTACAGGAGGGGATCCTCTAGGACAGTGGCTGCATGATCATTATGAGCTGTTCTCACATGCTGGTTCTCCTTAACAAAGAATGAAGAAAGAATGGGAAAATATTCTAAAAACTGTAATGAAATTCAGTATAGTGTCTTAAAACATGTAAGGCCTACAGCTAATAATTTTATTAAAATACTTGAAAAAAACCCCAAAAAGCATAGGGAGGACCAGCAGCAAAGTGTACATGTCACATCTCCCAGCTTGCTTTATGAATATGTTCCTTTCTACTAAATGTATGTTTGGGTTTTGGTTTGGGTTGTTTTTCTTTTCAACACTGCAAAACCCATAAGTTCTCCATACCCACTGGAAGTTTGTAAAGTACCTTGCTCTTTGGGGACCTGTGTTTCACCTCAGCCTGCTGCTCTCCAAATGTCATTCTGGATTGTCCATGCATGGGGGTTTTGTGTCCTTCTTTCAGATGGATTGTGGCTGGAAACAGCCAGCTTACGGCAACTGATGATGTTCTTTAAAAGCCATTTGAAGAAAAAGTGGAAAAATCCAGCTATGTCCGTGTGTAAATTCTAACTAAGGCATGTGTCATTGATAAACTTTTCTATTGGGGCTCTCTGTTATACTTTATTTATATCAACTTAAAGCCTGAAAGAATGTTGCTTTGGCTGCCTTTCAAAACCTGAGAACTGAGCATATGTGGATTCATTGGAAGGGAAATTAGTCACTCTTATTGCTTTAGAGAAACCAATCACTTTAAAATCCCTGCAACATCAATATGCCTCCCCATGATATAAATGCCCCAGAGGTTTTCTTGTTTTAAACATTTCCTTCGTGCAACTATCTAACTACTAAAACACAGTTCACCTACTGAAGTATGGAAAGGTATTTGGAAGTACAGCTTGTTCAATCAAGACGTCTGAACAGACTTGGAATCAGCGGAGTGTTTACATTTTTGTCAGTTATCTCCCAGTGCTCACTGCTATTAGAAGCTGTCTTTTTCCAGGCAGCTTTGGTTGTCATACAGTACCGGAGAAAGCACATGAAGAGATCCAGTGTCCTATAACATTGCAATTTGTAGCAAACCTAAAGCTGTTTACCCTTGCTATAACATGCACATTCATCCGCATCTTCCCCAAGATGAGCTGTTTCTCTAGGTGGAAGAAGACAGGTCTAGAAGATCGAATACAACCCAGTATGCTGATGCAACCAAACTCCTTTTCAAGGGCTCCTTATATCCTATGTGACCATAACATGTGGCAAGCAGGTTGTTGAGACTGTCATGGAAAGTCTTCTCTTGTCTCCCAGCAGGAAAATCAGCTTAATTGACAACAAAGAAGATGCTAATACCCACAATGGCAAAATGGCATTGATTTATAGCAGAGCCCTCTTAGGTTCTGAGACTGCTCAAAAGATGTCCCTAGTCATCACTGGGCAGAGTGGTAAGGCTATTTTCTTCTTGGGTCCCTCCGAGATGAAGGGCCTTGAAGCTAGGCTCTTGAGCATCACTCCTGCAAAAGCTGTGGGGATGGCAGGCTCCGATGGATTGAGATGAAAGGTGAGGAGTAGAAGACCTACTAATTTGTATTCAATTTTAGATCTCAAAAATAGCTTGTTCCTTCAGTAAGATCCAGATCCCAGTCTGGAACTAAGTGAGGAGCCTAGCCTTTATAAACACATCTGTTGATCAAATAAAGGGGTGATTGAGGATTTAGGTGAGAAAGTGGCACTGTGGTGGTCTTTTGCCCTTACAGAGAGCCTAGGATAAGTATGATTATCTCTTAGGCACTCAGTTAAGTACCATAAATTAGATGGGATGGATCTCAGTGACAGAAATAATGATCTTTCCTACTTCTCTTGTGCTGTGGTCTGGCAAGTGGAGCAGACCAGCATTCTGGCAGGATGCTTGCACACACCCACCCTTCAGCCGGCTGTGGCCTAGGACTAATGGCTCGACTGGCTTGCTCAAGATAATCTCAGATCTGTTGCTTTTCCAGATGACTGCTGACCTTAGATGCTTCTCACAAAACTGAAGAAAATTTTGATCAGCCTCCTTGCTTTTTCTGTGACTTGGTTATAGTCCTGAGAGAGATCCATGAAATCTGATTGCAAACTGCATGTATCAAGAGATATACCTAACACTGTAGTACCTGCAATGTCACTGTGATTCCTCTCCTTAGTTAGCTGGTTCCTCAGACTCACACAAATCTGGATTCTTTGCATATTCACAATCACTATATTAACATTGTCAGTTTCCTCACAACATTTGGTATTGAATTTTTCATAATGAGACTTAAATTCTCTAAGTATTCTAATAGTTTGGCATAGTTGCTGGCCACTGGGCTTTTTTATTGTTGAGGAATTTCACAATTATGTAATTGAAACAAGAGTGTTTGTATGGCAGCATAAGAAACTCCGAGCCCCTGAGGTCAGATCTTGTGCTTGTTGGAGCTTGTGCTCAGAGCTATGACAGCAACAGATTTGTAAAAACAATTCAGAAACAAGGCTTCACTGGATCATTGTTAATAATGCAGTCTGCTAGCATATATGTGAAGCATGCAGGTAGCTCCAAAGAAAAATTCCTAGACAAGTTCCTGTGCTTTGCTGAACCTTGGGGCAAACAGCTGAAGGAGAACGTTCGCTACCACACAAGAAAGTTCCCCTGGCTCTTGGGGAAGAAGTTGAAGGGGAAGGACACACTGGAAGTAGTTTCACTTTCTTTACCTTCCCTTGCCTTTAAGTGCCCATTTAAGTGACATTATGGTACATTTTCTCCTTAATTTCAAGTTGTTTTACATTCCTTCAGAACAGGTGGGAGAACAAAAGAGAACTCATTGCACGGAGAAATGTGTGCAAAGAGTTGCCTAACACAAAAAGTCAGTCCACCAAACAAGATGTATTTCCCTCTGAATTTTTTAGGTAGGATTAGTAATGTGAAGTGCCCCTGTACTTCACAGCAGTAGGGATGCTCAGGTAACAGTGTGGTTTCTAACCTGAAGATAAAATACCCAAATGGCAAAATATAGCACCTGACTACAGCTTTCTATCAATCACATTGTTTCTTGTTATATATAACTCACCTACTTAAGTTTCACATATAAATTACTTCCCTGGGTTACCCAGGGGAAAAGTAATAATTTTCCAAAGTATTCACCTGCAGTTTCCTAAGATTATTCAGGTATGTATTAGACTCCAGAGAGACTAAATATAGTCACATGGAGCCTTCCTTTAAAATCCAGGGCTGGAAGAGTAATTCCTGTTTCCACAGCAGGCAACAGGGCCATATTCTTAGTGAAGCTGTAGATCTAAAAATGTTTTAAAACCTCTGTGGCTTCTTCACATGAGAAAAGTGAAAATTAGAGAAAGAAGTGTTGGAAGTAAGGCAATCTGAAACAGAGCAAGCAGTATACACAAATCTTCTCTCAGCTTTTTTAGCTGGGAGCATTTGGCAAAGGGGAAATTGGGAGATGCTGGTGGTGGGATCAATCTTCCTGGAGTAGTGGTGATGCTGTAAGCAGCCAGTCACTGTTGCAATATCTCACCACTTCTGTGCCCCCGTTCTCACAGGTAGGGGCTGGTAATCCTCAATTCTGCAGTATATATGGCAACAATGCAAGTTCCTCTACAGATATAGCACAACATTTTTGCTGCTTCTACAAAAGGAGGGATAGAGTCAATCTCACAGAGTCCTGAAATTCTGTCTCCCTACTCAGTATAGGCCTTTCATTCTTTGCTCTTTGTAGGAGAAGCAGTAATTGTTTTGGTCAGCTGCTGTTTGTTTTGTAAATGAGGCAAATGGTGGTTTTCCTTAGTCAGTTACAAATATCTTGTGAACTAGTGCATTTTTTCTGTGTGTTTATATTTCTACTCCATCTTTCAGCCTACTTTCTTAAAATATTTTGCAGGTGTTTCTGTGGGAATACTCACAAAACTGTTCTTTGGCTGAAAAAATTCATCAGCATGTGCAGGGAATAGTGAGAGAAACAGGGGTAAAGAGTCTTTTAGACATTGACCAATGATCTGTTTAAAGCCAAGCAAAAATTTAAGTGATTTACCACACCAGGCCTTTAGATATTGGCTAGATTTCATCAAGAAAATTGATAGTAGTACCCATATCTCCTACAGCTCTGCCAGCCTCAGACTTTAATTATTATAGCAAACTACTGTTTTATTTAGTAAAAAAATAAATCTGACATGCTTGGAAGAAAAATGAACTGGTTTTGTGACAGACTGCTACACATAGAAATCTTCTGTGATAGTGGCAGGATTTAATCTGGCTTACTCCCCTGGAAAAAGGACTCTATAGACTGAGTGTGTTTGCAGAGAATCTGCTGGGTAAATCCTCTGTTGTCAGGCTACAGACTTTCTAAAACACAAGGCAAATTTCACCTGATTTCCTGGAAAAACATTGAGATACATCTAACTTCTGTTGCCTAAACTATAATGGCATTCAGTTAAGGGCATGGCACAGTGTTTTAAAACTCACAAGCATGGTATGAACCCTGCTAGAAAAAACTGCTGCTCCATTAAATTCAAATGCTTAAATTAAGTGTTATACTCACCACAAAGCTCTGCAAGCTTTTTCCTTCTCTCTCTGATGGGCACGTAAATGACATAATTTGCTCTGATATATTAGTTGCAAGATTGGAAGGCAACTCGAAAGTCCTTTAGCTGATGTTTCAATTAATACCAAGTGCACACACTTCATGCTCTAGAATTTAATGTTTATGCCATTATTGTCATTACTATATGAACCACACTAAATTAGGTGCAGGTTGTATGTGGTGCTGGATGGTGCTAGTGGTGTGTTTGGTGAGCACTCTTTGATGCCACCTAATGATGCCACAGGTACCAGATTCTGTGGGGTGCCTGAGATGTTCACACAGCGTGGCAGATCTGACACAGTCAGTGACCATAATCTTGGCAGTGGGAGAAGATAGCCCTGAGCAGTAAAGCACCAAGGAGTAATTGTCTGAATAAATCCCTTCCTCTTGGCTTTTCATTCTCAGGCAGCAATCTCTTTTGAGCAGAAGCAATGGGTTTGATTCAGTGCTCTCACAGGTATTATACTTTGTGTCTTCTCAGATGCGTCACTCATGTAAATGACAAGCGTGTAGTGTGCACCCCCTCCCAGTGCCTGACAGCCCTGGTCACACTGACAATTACAACAAATACTGTATTTTCCCTAAGCTGTACTTATCACATATTTTAGCTAATGATCAAAGAATTTACCTGTTCTATGTTTGGTGTAGTTTCTATTTTTGTTTTTATTTTCCCAGCAGAACTTCAGATTCTTCACCTGATTTCTTCAACTTCTTTTACAAAATGTTCAGAAATTAGGGCTGAGCCTTGCAAGGTGCTTTACGTGCATTGAAAAAGAGCTGGCCCAGTGTTATCTGGGGTCTTTGAGCATGGGAACGCCTCTGACTGCAGCATCAGTAGTGGAGGGGGAGAGCTGCCTCCAACATCTGTGGTGCAAAAGCCATGGACTTCTCAAATGGTGATTAAACTGTCAAAAGCAGGCTTGCCTGTGCTCCAGGAAGTGCTTGGCACTCCACGTGGAAGGACTATCACTCCTCATCCCATATCCGTGGCATGAGTAGCCAAGAGCATGGCCAGAGTGCTGTGGGAGTCAGTTCCAGATGGGTTTGTGCAGCCTATTACATGGTGTACACTTACTTTTGCTGTCTCTTTGTGCTTGGAAAGAGAGCAATATTCCTGGCTCTTTTTCCTGCTTTCACAGCCATATATTCGTACAAGGTTTTTACCCTGGCGGGTATGATGACAAAGGAAATAGTGCAGTAGCCCCTCAAATGAAGGGAAAAGAGCAAATCAAAACAAAACAGTCTCCTGAGCCAGGGTCCCAACTACCACAGGGTTGGGAAAAATGCCATGCACGTGATTTTGCTGTGTGCTAAAATAAAGGGAAGGGAAATGAAAAAATATATCATCATGTCCTTTAAATATTTGTACCTACAGAGTTGAAGCAACCACAAGTGATGCTGTACAGATGGTTTTTCTCTTGCCAGGGAGAAGTGCAGTGAGGCCAGAGTCTTTTAATCTGTCGTATATATAACTGAAGATTTACAGTTGGAATCAGACTTGAAAATGTAAATGGCTTTTCAATTGCAGAGTCTGGTCCATCATAATGGCTTTCATTCAAAGCTTTGTCTGGGTCGAACAACAGCTGTTCTGCCTGTGGTTTTTCTTGCCTTATTTTATTTTTAGAATTTTCTCATATGTAAGATGCCACAAGTTGAATGCAGACTGGGAGACATCGTGGTGATGTCTGAAATAAATAAAATGCTCTCCTTCTCCACAAACAGAATTAATTCAGCTAGTGAAGAGTCCTGACCTGGATTTTGACCACCTTCTCACTCCTGAGATGGCTAATCTGGATAAAATGGTATGCAGAGATCCAATCTACCTTTGAAATTAGTTTTTTTTCCCATGAAATCACCAGCTGGTGACTGATGGGAGTTCCCAACTTTTGCATCTTAAAGTCAAAAATCGGGGAAAATCAGTGGTTGGTCATTCAAAAATTTTACCATTAAAGCAAATTCAAGGGTATATGGAATTGAAGTGTCTGCAGTGTCCAAATTCAGCAATTGTCTGTTTTTAAAAATTAAGGTACCTCCTTTTTGTATTGCCTTTTTCAGCATGTGTACATTTCTGCAGCTTTTGTTTATTAAAGTTTGTTTATTAAAAATCCATGTTTGACTCGTAAAGTGCACCTGTTCAAGTGCATACTGAATGAGAATTCAGTATAGAAACAGGAGCTGTGAGTCCAAATACTGCTGTGAATGTATTTTCCACTGCAGACAGTGTTTTGTTGCTTGGAGACCTACTGTATCCTCTTGCTTTTGTTCTTTCTTCCAAAGTTGAGTTTTGTACTTCTAATACAGATAGAAAACTAGAAAATATTCTGTTTCAAAACTTGTGTAAGAGGAAAAGGACATGTAAGAAAAACGAACCAACCACCAAAACAAAAGCCTCAACCCAGCTCCCAGAAGACCTGGAGCCACCAGGAATTTTTGTTTGTACTGGGAAAGTATTACATGACTTTAGGCACCAACTGAATGACATTCCTTTCTTGCAAGGCAGGGATGTGTTCTTTTCACAGCTGAGAATGGGAATTACGAGAACCACGACACTGGCTCTGTTATGTTGTTTCTGAGAAGAGAACTCCTCTGTGGTTGATCTTACTAGAAACCACGATGAGGACATCAGGGTTCATTAAACTCCTCAGTCATTCTCCATATTTTTCTCTTCTACTCCCTGAGCTGTCCCTTTCTTTTTTTCCCTGTTCCCCTTCTGTCGTCAGCTCTTCTCACTTTACCTTTTCTCTTTCTTATCTCCTACAGTTTTTTTGAAACACAGCAGGAAAGCAGAGTTGTCCCATTCTGTCAGATGATGGACCAGTGACAGGGCAGTGCCTGTAGCTAAGTTAGCTTCTACAAGCAGATGGCACAAAGTTGTCTGTTATTCAGGTATCAGTTCATGCTGTTCTCACCGGCAATGATCCAGGAACATTATTTGCCTCCTACGGTGGGATACTGCAATGCCAAGGATGCTTCGTCTATTTTCCACTTCCAGGCTTTTATTTTGACATAAAAAACCAAAGTGGACAAAAATACATTGTTGCCATTCAGAAAAAATAATTCATCATCTGTTTTATATGAGTGTGGGTAATAGAGATGGAATTAAAGAAATGTCATATTTGCAATATGCCCAGACTTCTGAATGAGAGGGATTCCTAAACAAAATTCTTCCAAAGTCACATTTTAGACTTGTAGCTTCCCTCAGCGGGATCTCTGGCAGGACAGGCAGGAGCATGACTGCAAATATGGGAAATTTGGAAGCAATCCTTAGAGCCTGGAATCACACTGATGCCTGAGCTGTGGATTTGTGCCTTGGCAGGACAGATAGAAAAAGTAGAAGTCACATGCTAATCTCTGAGTTGGAGATTTTAATCTCTTGAAGATCAAGGACATAAGTATAACCTGAATTTAGATTCTGCTCTGGTGTAAACCCAGAATAAGTGTGCTTAAGCTCAGATATACAGACTGATTTTTCAAATGCCTTATAAAATGGGTTACCGCCTTATAAAAAGCCAAGCACTTGTAACCTACTCTAATTCAGCGGGAAACCACCCTTTATACCCATTCTGTTGGTCTCTGTCCTCTTGCAACACTAACAAAAAAGAGTATGGAAACTTCCACCATTCATCAAGACGCCCAGAGTGTCCTCAGATAATCCCTTGTGGGGTTGGATGGTGGGATCAGAGCCAGGCTCTGTCATCAGGGCTCCCCAGCTGGTCAGAGGGATGTGTTTGTTCCCAACCACCCCTTACTGTGTCCCAAGATGAATGGCTCCACATTGACCACTACAATTACTTGACAGCCCCAGGAGAGATGCTGTTTAAGCTAAAGGATGACACTGGAACCAGAACAAATGTGTCTAAACTGGACATGATTGCATTCACATTGGTTACTAAAATAATATTCCTAATAATGATTTTGCAGAGAAGCCAAAATGATTAAAGGGACAAAGCAGCCCCTAATTATTTTTAAAGGATAAGTTGGTGTATTTTTGGGAAGATTTGCTGAAGTTGAGGAGTCAAAAGTCTTAGCAGTCCTTTAACCTTCTAGTTTCTGATCTTTTGGTAATTTAGTGTCAGGTGTTAACATTTACCCACACAGGACATTGCTCTACTCTTCTGGTGTTGCTCTGCTGTGATCACACTGTGATTTTCTACTCAAAACAGCAGCAGAAATGGCTGCCTCCCATATGCAGGGTGATGGGGGAAGAACACCATTCTGTTTAATTTAGGATTGAAAAGCCCACTCCCCTAACTAAGGTGTATTAAAAATTATTTGCTCTATGCCAATTAGTTAGTTTCCAGTTGGTTTCACTGGAAAAAGTCACTCCTAAAAATCGCCTCCCTGATAAACAAAAACAAATTCTCTAAAACAGGACATCAAAATGAATCACATTCTTGAAAGTCTCATTTTTCTTCCAGTCACAATATGGGGCTGGCAATACTTACATACCTCTGGGAAGTTCTCTGGGTAAGAAAATCATCATGGCATGCAAGATCTTCTCCAAAAAGGGCATTATTTGCCAAGTAATTTGTTTTAATTTTTTTAGTCTAAAAAACCCCCAAAACACCTCCACACAAACTTTGTAGCATTACACTGAATTTATTTTGAAAAAGCAATCAAAGAATGTTTTTTTCATCTCTGAGCCAGATGGGAAGAAAAAAAATATTCCACCATATGAAGAAAAACAGATGAGAACTTTCAAAAATTTTTTATCCAAGTTTTTTTTTTTTTTTTCCCCCCACTAAACAGCATGGAAAAAATGAGGTGGAGATGGTGAATGAACAAATAAGCTCTGATTTTAAGAATGCCTGGTTCCTGAGGAGCAAGGGTTTTGTCTCTAAGGCAGTTTATGATCCCATTTATAGGTGCCCAAGTTATCTCTGAGTGTGGGTAAGCACTGGGAACTTCCTCCTGCCCAAGCCCTGGGGTGCCCAGGGTGTCACAGCTGGGGGAAGTTCCAGGCATGGGCAGCTGTCCCACTGCCAGCCTCTCACCTGGGGGAGCCCCGATGCCTTCACAGGGCAGTGCAGAGCCTGCTCTGGGGACAGCCAGGTGCTCACGAAGGAACCAACATCTCTGGGGTGCACAGACACCCACAGAAGTGAGGGAGGAAAAAAAAAGCAAGTCTGGAGTCTGGGACTGGAGATTTCTTGTTCCCTTTGGATGCTACAGATGTGTGAGCTGCTGTGCTCTTAGGCAAGGAGCCTGCACTGGGGAAAAGTGGTTTTGTTTTCTCACATGTGAATCAACTCAGCCACCTTTCCCCTACTCCTTGCAGATCAGTTTCTTCCCATAGCCAGTGGCTGCCCTCCGACCAGCTCCTTGCCTTGCCAGTGATCAGACACCAGTTTCTGCTACTTGCTGAAAGAAGAGTACTTGTCAGGAACAGAAAATTAAAAAAGGAGGTCAGCCATCTGAGAGAAAGAGGAATAGCAAGACCAGATCAGCCATGATAAACAGACAAGCCATCATAATGGCTAATGTCAGGACTGATGTGACTTAGTACAGGACATCCTTCACCTGGAGGCCCATCTGGCATGTTTGGTGTGCTAGGACAGAAAGCAGCAAAGGGCTTCAGCCCTTCTTAAAGGTCTTGTTCAGATCAGACCTTCAAAACCATGTTCCTAGCCCCTATGTGCTGCAAAAACAAGGCACTAAACCTGCAATTACAGGATAAGATAGCCCCAGTCATGCTCAGAACCAGGATGGTGTAAGTGAAAAGGAAGGCTTTAATGGAAAAAAGCTTCATCAGTTTGATTTTTAATACCTGTGAATGTTCTGGCTCCACATCTCTCTGATCTCCACATCCCTCTTGGTTACACACACACGCACAGTTAACAACATTGATTTTTGTGTCTCCGCTTAGTGATTCCTTTATTGGGACATTTGCAAGTATTAATTATAGACAACAAAGGAAATGAGAGTTGAGATTTATGAGCTCTAATCAGCTGAAGGCATTTCCAAATAAATTAATGAAACAAGTCAGAAATGACATTAAGAAACCCAGAACTTAATGTAAATCACAATGACTTTGTACCTTCTCTGCCTTTCCCTCTTTTTCTTCCAACAGTCACAGTGCTTGCCAGGGTATATGAACTTGCATTTAATTTTGTGTAAAACAAGAAGGATGATGGGAATGTGCGCTCAATATGACAAGTTAAAATACTCGTGAATAAGAAGAAAAGCAAAAACTCAAGCTGGGACAAAATAATTTGCTATCACTTAAAACTTTCCATACAACCTGCATTATTACTCAAACCATACAGAAAAATTTGATGGGGATGCTTTGCCGTTAAGGAGTGGCAGGTCTGACTTTCGTGACAATTTCTTGGCCCATTCTAGTATCCTGCTTGCGCTCCTGCCAATCTGTCCTTTCTGTGACATGTTCCTGAGCTGTCTTAACACTCTCTTGGTCCTCTCAGTGATTTCAATCCTTATTGCCATTGGACACCTCTGTTTCCTTCCTGCAGGAATAGTAGGTCAAAAGGATGGTCTGTCTCAGCACGCCTGGCTGCTCAGGCCATGTTTTAAGGATGACTGGACATGTCAGGCACGCAACTGCAGCATCTCTCTTCATCCAGTTTTGTCTAACAGCTGTTTGATTCAAGTGTGTGAACAGAGGCTGTGAACCCAGTCACGTCTCATTTCTCACTGTCCTCAGCTTGTCATTCCTCTGACTGAAGGACACTACATAACTCTTGGATAATCTGATCTCGTGTAAGTACCATCACTGCTGTTGCTGAAGGAAGAGAAAGATGAAATCTAGGCAAGGAAGCAATACAGCTTGGGCTTAAACAGGGGTTTCTCATTCACTTCTTTTGGTGACAGAAGTCTGTGACATCAGTAAAAAGCATGAAAAATGTAATTTCATGTGGTAGATGCTCCAAACAGGCTTATTTCACCTAAAAAGCCAATATTCAAAACAAAGGTAGCAGTGCTTCCACTTCAGTGTGACTCTTCAAGGCTCCACTGATCAGGGTTTGTGAGGCTCTCTGGGCACACAGAATACTAGTTTTGTACCTCATTATCCAAAAATAACAGCAGACAACGTGTAAATACATATGTAAACACTACAGCATGTCTCTAAACACAACTCCTCAGTACGGCATGACAGTGCATGGCAGAATCAAGTTGTATTCAAAACCTTATGACAAAGCCAAAAGAAAAGGCTCACAAAATCCAGATTGTCTGAAGACAAGCCCTGCCTCCATGATGCTGACACAGGGTTTCTGCAGCTGTAATACACAGACCTTTCACTTTTAATTAAGCAGATACAATTTTTCTGTTGTTCCTGTCTCACATATTATTTGTACCCACAGGACAGATTCCCAAATGTAACATTTTGTGTATTTTGAAAAAAAATTATAATTGAAATTTAAAACACTGGAGGGAATGTGAAATGTAGGGAAACAGCAGTCTTTAATTGGTTGATCTTAGGAGCAGTATTTGAAAATCTGAACTACAAAATCTTATCTCTTTCCAACAGAGCTAGAGTATTTCATTAAACTTAACTGCATTCAGCCAAGGTAAATGGCAAGTCAGGAGGCAATGGAAAACCAACTCTCCTTCCCAAGAAGCCAAAACAACTTCCTTCACTGTAGAGCATGTGGCCATGAGAAGGGTATAAAAACTGGAAACAAATACCAAGATTTCTGCTCATGAATTAACCTGCTAATTTTTAAAATTCTTGATAAGCAGTATTGCTGCCTAGACAACGGCTCATGGGACTGTGGAGGAAACTGTCTGGGTAATGATATAATCTCTTTCTGCTTTGCAGCATATTTTATTTTCTGCTTTGTTTGGGAGAGAAGTACTGGCCCAAGAAAACAGGGAGATTGATTTACAAAGCACTTTGGAGAAGTGCAAGCTTACTAGACTTTTCTGAGTATGGCATGTTTTTCTCACCAAATCTTGAAATCTGTCTTAAAAACAAACATATTTCAGTGTGTGCAGCTTCTTTGTTTCTCTTTTCATAAAGTCTCTCACCTGAGCTTGACCTGCAGTATGTGTGACACCTACTGGGGTAGAATTCCTTATGAGAAGGGAGAAGGAATGAAACATTTCAAAATTATTATTAAAAATTGGAGATTTACTTCTGTGGAATTTTCTCCTGAGTGGAAGGAATGTAGACTGGCAGGCAGGTGAAGGGAGGAAGGGAGGAAGGGAGGAAGGGAGGAAGGGAGGAAGGGAGGAAGGGAGGAAGGGAGGAAGGAAGGAAGGAAGGAAGGAAGGAAGGAAGGAAGGAAGGAAGGAAGGAAGGAAGGAAGGAAGGAAGGAAGGAAGGAAGGAAGGAAGGAAGGAAAGAGAAGCTTTTATTAAAATTATATTTCCATAGTACCCTGATGAAACACTGGCTGTGATCAGAGCTATAATGAGTATCTAGTCCTTAGTCAACTTAATTGTTACACATGCAGACTAGACTGCATACAGTAAGGAAAACACTATCTAAAATCTGCTTTAAAAGTTATTTAACCAGAACAAATCATCTGGGAAAGTAAAAATATTTCTAACTGGAAAAATATTTCTCTATAGCTGAGCTAGGCCTGACAGCAAACCTTAATGAATTATTAGTACCTTTATTGTTTTCTTTGGCCCCTGTGCACTATATTTGTAAAAAAAGTCAGTAAAAAAGAGAACAATTGTAAAAAGCAAATATTTTGTACAAAAATACAAAGTTTTAAAAGCTCTTAAAAGTATATTCCATATTATTGATAAGAGTTGGACTATATATATATATTTATATAAAATCTATATATTTGTGTATCTGTATAATTTTCCTACATTTGGGATTTTAGCAAATGAAGCGACTGTTTACACAGTTGCTTTGTATGTTTTTCTATATGAGTGACCAACATTCTTACTCAGATTGACAGAATGTCTTTTCTCAGAAGACACAAACTGTTTATGGATGTGGTTACTGGTTGGGAAGAAAATCTAAAACAGAATTAGTCCAACAGTATTTCCTGACGCTGAGGGTCGAAAGGCCTTAAATAATTGCAGGATGCTGGAGAAGAGTTACTGCTGAATTCCTTGATGCTTTTAAATCAGTTTTCAGTGCTTGCTTTTTTTCTGTTTTCATATTTTTTTTCGATTTCGGAAGTCAGTGTTGCTCTTTCCAAAGACTTTCTTCTTCTTTACATAAATTTCCTTAATATGAAGGTATCTGTAAAGTCACAGCCTATTACACTCCAAGAATTTGCCCTACAGTATGAGAGAAAAAAAGAAAAACAAAGAGAAAAAAATATCCTGTAAAAAGCCTGTGAAGATTAAACAAAGTTCCAAAAAGAAAACTTGCCGAGATCAAGGTATGTAAAAAATGTGAGTGGACTCATATTCAGATCCTGTAAGTCCTGGAGGATAAATATTTGTAAACCTTGAAGTTTTCTTAAAATAACAAATGTATGTAGGAAAACCAGGTTAAATCATATTGTTACTTACATATGGTCCTTCATTCTGGACATCCACACAGAATTACACACACAAAGCTTGTTCAGCACCTAGTTTTGTCATAGGGGACTGTGGGTGGGATGTAATTTTGGCTCTAGCTGACATTTATGCCTTTACTGAAATTCAACCGACAAGTTTCCAACTGCAGAAGCCAGGCTCCCTTGGCAAAGCAATGTTTAAACAGGTTGTATGGAGGAGATAACGTTTCAGGCAGAGCCCCACCATGAACACAAACACCAGCTTTGACCACGTTCTGTGACTATGGGGCTGGGCTCTAAGCAGCCATGGGAACCACCTGCCCCCTGCTCCTGCAGAAATGCCTGTGTCAACAGAAAGAGATGTTTGCCCTGTGGCAAACACCTGGCTGACTGCCGAGCCACACTGACAGTTTATGAGTCCTTCACTCCAGCTGCAACAGATGAGATGCTTATGGCCTATGGATCCAGCTTCTCCATCCCATGGGACATCTCCTGGCAGTAATGGGAATTTTAAGAATTCCTTAGCAGTCGCCAAGTGCCTCCTATTGCACAAACTTTCCAAACAAAGTCTTTTTGGTTTTCGAAGACCGGTTCCTGAGCCACCCTGAGGCCAGCTTCCCCCATTGTGTGGCCACTGACTCTATAAAGACAGCTTCCAGAGTGGGTAGGATCTGGAGCACGTACCAAATCATGCCCAAAATTTAAGGCATGTATAAAGCCTACAGGAAATGGCCAAGATGCTGAGGATGCCATGGCTATAGCCAGCTTCAAGGCTGCTTTTTCCAAGTGCAGTAAGTCCAGCACTTGCATCTGGATCTGAGTAGAAGTGCTCCACATGTGATTCCCCCTCTTCCTCAATAAGGCATTGCTGTAGCATTTAGCCAAGATGTCACCACTAGCTGCAAGACATTTACTATGGGCAAAATGAAATAATCAAACCAAGGGCCCTGCTTACCTTTGTCCATGTCTTTTTCACAAATGAAATTGTTAACATCTTCACAGTAGAAGTCATTCCAGAGCCCAGCATAGATCAACCCAGCACAATCTTCCCCTGGCCCGTGCCCATGACTCCAGTTATCAGGCTGCCCGGTTTTCCAGTTTCTTTCCACAAAAAAGCAAGAGATAGGATTGCACAACACAGCACACATGGCAGGTTTTCACCACAAGAAATTAACAAAAACATCATGAGATCTGTTCTGAACGGGAAATACACATTGAAACAAACAATACATGACTCTTGCTGAAAATGGAAAACAGATGTTTTACAGAGAAGGGAATCTATTCTGCCTCAGGCTGCCAAAACTCAGAGACCTAAATTTAGACCAATGAACTTTATTTTAGTTTCTGAGTGTACATGCACACACAGTGGGAGTGCTCCATGCTCCATGTGCATTGCTCCAAGCCTGCAAAACCTGCACACCGCATTCCCGCTGGCAGGTGGGACTTAGAAGAGCCCACAGGCTCAGAGGTGCTGCCAAGAGGGCAACAGCCTGCCCTTGCTCCCTGCAAAGGCACTCAGCCCTCTGACTGCACCAAAGGTGGGCATCTTGGGAGAAACAGCAAAGATCCATGTGTTTCAGGGACATGTGCTCAGATGGGAATTCTTTTGACTTTTAAGAAATGCACACAGTATATTTACACACAGCTTTTGAGATCATTAGTTTTGATGGCAAAATTGAACGTAGCAAGTAAAAAAATCTTGCAGCAAGCGTTTCCTTATCCTGTTTTTGTTTAACATGTGAGAAACGCTTCCAAACTCAGGACTTAAAAGCTCCATTTTCCTGAAGAAACAGGTTGTTGAAGGGAGCTTGTGATTGCTGGCTGACACAGTCCACGCTCAGCTAAAAAACATGCCTGCCTGACATAGAGCGTCCAACCAGGCACCTGGGAGGACACACAGCTTTCCAGAAATAATGAAATATTCCAAATATCTGTAACCAACAGCTCTGAGGGTATGACAGAGCACCTAAAACCATGGTGTAGTGGAAATCTACTAAAAGCACCTTAAGTAGGATCAGTCACAGTGATGCCATGAAGAGGAAGAAAGATGAAAACGGGAAAGGAGAAAAAGGGGAAAATATTACCACTCATTTGAAATGAATCTGCCTTTTTCCATGTTTTTCATCTAAATGAATAGCAATGAGATCACAGCTAATCATTTCGTAACATCTGACTGACTGTGTAGCCTGTTTTTCTGAAGCACAGCATGTTCAGATCTATAAACTCTTTAGTCTACTCCTCAGTATTAAAAATTTGGGTGGTTTCAATCTGTTCCATTTAGGACAAATTAGGTGTAGCTCTAGGATTCCTGGAAAGCTGCCAATTCAGTTCTCAGCTGGCCAATGTATGGACGCCCTCATTTCATGCATTTTCCTTATGTTGAATGCTTTCCACTTGGATTTGGGCTTTATCTAAAGACTGGACATTTTTTATCAGAATGAGTACTCTATTTATAGTCAGTTGTAATGCAAATAAGGAAAATTCAAACCAAAACATTAAAACTGTGCTTTCCATCTCAACTTCGTAATAAAAGTCAGAAGCAAAAATTTTGGCAAGAAACACTGCGCTGCATAGTTATGTGATTCTTTCATTCAACATTCAGTTTTCTTCCTGGCAAGGAAAGGAATCCTTGTGCATGGAGAAGGCAGAAAGAGCTCCAGCACCCTCAGTAACCAATCAAATTTTTGGCATCTACAACCATCTGGATTCATTAGATAATTTCTAGATGCTGCTTCTAGAAGTGTCAGCAAGAGTGATAGCATTGCTTTTATTTACGTACGTGTAAACTGGTAAGGATCCATCCAACCATCTCCATTCGTTTTCCTTCTCTGAATCTGTTAGTCCAATCCAGAAGCTGCCTTTCCCAAAAATCTGCCTTTTTATCCATTGCTGTGAAAGAAAGAACTTAGTCCATAATAAGGACAATGGTCTTTGGAGCCAATAAACTACACTGGTTTCATAAGCTTCTTGTTACCAGAATAGGGAGAGCCAGAGAAATTTTTCTAACTGAAAATATTTTTCAGGAGTTGGCCTTGAGACTCCTTTTCCAGACTAGAATCCCTTTCAGTGTTTGCAATGAGGTAGAGATATCTATGCATGAAAATTAGGTTGACATGAAGTCACAGCTAATATCTTATAGATACAAACTGAAAAAAACCCCAAGAGTAAGGAATTGTATCTTGACATCCCCACTGCCATGATGAATAGCATTAAAAATACAGTTAGAATATAAATACTTTTGGGTCATACTAGTCCTATGCTGCATGTATTAAATCAGATAATTTAAAATTAAATTATATTCACTGCTGCAAAAAATATTTTGATAGTACACAAGGCATAATGGATTCCATCTTTAAAGGTTCAAATCTCCTACAATTCTCAGCAGGTTTTCTGGCTGCTCTGTCCCAACCACCTTCAGGGTCATCATCAGCTCTGCTCACATACCCTTCTGCATAGGGAGAAGCTGCTGATCAGGCAGAGGGTGGACAAAATTCTAATGAGTCAATCAGTGTGTTTACTTCTACTATATGAATTCATTGGTGCTCTCAACTTCCCACTATCTTGTGGTTTCTACATGTAAAACAACTTCAAACTCCCTCCTTGAAAAACAGCAAGAGAAGGTAATTACCTGCTCCTCTTTGTTGTTGATGATAACCAAGCGCGATGCTTTCTCTTCACAGAATAACTTTGCCTCTTCAAAGATTTCTCTTTCAACTGAAAAGTAGTAGCACTTTTCTGTGTAGTTCTTCCAGTGGGGAGAACAACCTGTGATGTGATTTTTTTTTGTGTGTTAGGCCTGTTATTGGTAACTCAACGGAGCAGTAATAGGGTCAGTAATAAATGGAGGAACCCAAACCCATCTACAGCATGCTTACCATTAGCCTCGGGTTCGGGCATAGGTTCACTCTGCAGTGCCATTGGCATCCCTGGACCTGGTGGCCCTGGTGGGCCAGGTGGGCCCTTGGGACCAGGCAGCCCAGGGACTCCAGGTAGTCCAGTTATTCCTCGTGGTCCTGGTAACCCTGGGCTTCCCACTGTTCCTTGCAGGCCTTGGAATCCTGGTGGGCCTTGGGGCCCTGGTGGACCATCCTTGCCCGGTGGCCCTGGTGGCCCTGGGTCTCCATTTGGTCCAGGCAGACCTGTCTTGCCAGGAGAACCTCTCTGACCTTTGGAGCCAGGTGATCCTCTTGAACCTTTCCCTCCTTTTTCTCCTGGTGGCCCGGCTGGCCCGGGTGGGCCCTTCTCACCCGCAGGTCCTGGTGGTCCTGGCTCTCCTCTGTCTCCCTTTTGTCCTTTTAGGCCAGCAGGGCCAAGAGGACCTTGAGGGCCTCTGTCACCTTTAGGTCCCCTTGGACCAGGAGGGCCTGAAACAATGTAAGCATGCAAAGTGGGGATATGCACAGAAAACAAAACAAGAAGCCCACGCGGGGTGGGTTTAACACCTCTCAGACCAGCGTCACTGGATATTTAACAACACAAAACTGGGCTAAGAGCTGCTTTCACCAGTGCTTGTAACAGTGAGGCTGCTTTCCAGGCCATTGTTCTTTCCTTGACCTCCACAAAGTACAGGATACAGAAAATACTCTGATACACCGAGTCCTGTGGACAGTGACACTGTGGCCCAGGTGATCAGCCAGCCAAGGTGCCAAAACCCTGTGCTCTGGTCTATACGAGTTTATGCACTAGTCCTGTGTGTTGGTGGTCCCGTTCCCTCACTCTGCCGTGCTCCCTTCTCCTTCTACTCTCATCTCTCTGCTCTTAGACCCAGGACTTTTTCTCCTGATCCTGTTTGTTGGTCTGTCAATAACAGGGTGTCAAAAAGAGACAAAATTACGGCTAGTGAGCAAAAGGCCAGAAGTTGCAAATTGGACAGCTCTACCAAGACAGGGAACAATAATCCATGACAGGAAATGGCAATACTATGACAGCAATAAACAACAAAACAATTCGGGATTCTGTACAGGGATGAGCAAATCCCCTGTCAATACCTTCCCAGCCCCAGCACCAATCTACATAACTCAAACTCCTCCAGAGATAGCTTTCCAAGCTGGAATCATTTAGGCCTGGTTGAAATGAGAATGGTTAAGGTTACTGACATGCAATCTTGGCTCTAATGCAGCCTTAGTTTATTTGGAGCAATGGATTTATATTTGTGATTAGAGTTTTATGTTGGTTCACATCTGATTGGAAATATGAGTGCTCTTTTCATTTGGGATAATATTTGGCTGGGAGAAACCTCCTAAACCTGATGCTATTTATTTCTGGAGAAAATAAAGTATCCCAGGATTAAAAACTAAGCAAAGTAGGATGTTTTCTGGCAGACTAACAACTGGCTTAAAGTGAAATAGCAACTTGTTTTTCAGTGAGGGCGGACCTTTCTGGGAATAGTCCAACATATATTTTTTAGCCATTTCCTCCTTACTGAGGATTGGTTTCTTGAGGTTCCACACCTTCACTCACTTATTTTAGAAACTAAATCAAAAGCAGATCCAGTCAGTCAGTCAGACAGAATAAAATTTTGCTAAGTCAGAACCTTCTTTCATAACATCTCCATTTTATCTATGTAAAAAAGGCATACAAAAATTAGTACGGAAAATTCAAGCTACATGTACATTTCCAAAGTTTAGGATTAGATAATGGAAAACCCCAGGACTCTGTAGCAGTGTGAACTTCCACAGAACTAAATAAATCATGCAAGCAGGAATTCAGCACACACACATCATTAGGGAAGCTGCATACCTTGTAGAATAGTGAAGTTTTTGATAAGCTGGCCATGTTTGGAATCCACCAACTTCATTTCTTCCATGATCACTGACAAATTGGCAACTTCAACATCCAACCTTGACCTCATCAAATCTTGTTGCACCTTGAGAGATGCAGAGTCTATGCGAATATTGGCTAGTGTGCTGTTCATAAAAATCAGCTCATCCGAGTGTTTACTTAAGGTGTCCGTACAAGTCGTCCTGACCTCATTGAGATTGCTCGTCAGTGTCCGTAGGTGATGAGCAGTGTAGCTGATGTTGCTGATGATAGTGACTATATCGGTTTCAAAGACCTGGAACCTTTCTTCTAGATGGCTGAATTTTGCAGCAGTTCTGTTTTCATCTCCTTTATGCTGTTCCTGGAGATCCTTTAGACTTTGTTCGTTGGCTTGGGCGATTGTGGTGATGTTCTCCATCTGCCCACTGAAGGAGCTGAGCTGATTGTTCATGTCTTCAAGTGTATCATTGTTGGCTTTTGCCATTGCTGAGTTGTTGGCAGCCAAAGCCTGTAAATTGTGTACTTTCTCCTTAAGCCAGTCAGTGTCCTTCCGGGCCTGAAGGATAACCTGCTGCAGATTTTGAAAGTCATTCCTGATTCTTAGAATAGCTGAGCTTGTATCTTCCATTGACTTCTGTAAGACACTGATTAGATTTCTTTGCTGTATTTGAGTCAGGTTTAAGTTGTTCAGGCTCATGATGATCACATTATGAGAATGCTCTTGGCTTTGCAGGTTTGTTTGTATATTACTTGTGTCTTGTTGAAGATCGTTAATATAGCCAGTATATGCCTGAAGAGTCTTATTGACACTGCTGATCATTAAAGAGTTACTATCTAAGGCACTTTTCATTTGGTTCTGTCTATCATCTAATAAATTTCCAGACTCTTGCAGCTTCTCCAGTGTATCTTTGTTTCTGGTAGTTTTCTCTGCAATGTCATGAAGTTGCTGACGAAGAGCCAGAATGTCAGATCTGAAGCTGGACAGTTCAGTGTTAGTATTCAAGGCTTTTTGTCCAGCTTGGTCATCTGTTGTACAAGGAAAAAAATAAAAAAAAGAAAAAAAGAGAAAGGCTTCAGGATTTTAAACACTGTATAAAACAGCACAGTGCATTTTAAGAAGAGTCAGGTTGTCAAACTGTTCAGTAAAACTTTTATACTATATTTTCCAGAAAAGAGAAACCACTAAGCAAAGTTCTGCCTCTAGACAGAGAAAAAAAGCAAAGAGGAATTAATGAAGACCTTGTGTCCTGCTGAGGAGAACAAAACGGTGATTCTGTCATCACAAACAGGAAAAACTATGGTGAGAAACTGATGAGTATATGCAGTCAAGTAATGCTGCGTTGTGAATGAAAACTGAATGGGAAACAGAATTCAAAACATTAAACAGGTATCAGCAAGTGTAGGTTTTGAAGTTAAAACTGGATTTTGCTGAAAGCTCAGAAGTTTATTTTATCTGTTCATGTTTTCTTCTTTCCATTGCAGGCATAATGCCTTCACTATGATTTAGTACATATAGTTCCAATTTTTAAAATCTTAGGTTTAGTTTTAAGTAAGTTCTCATACTTATTTTAAAGCAATCTGGGTTAGAGACAAAAGCTTTGCCAGCAGGCTACTTCAGATATGTCAGGATAAGATATATTTCTGGTTTTCTCTCTAATACATTACTATTGCTTTTAATGACATCTATTTTGCCATTATTGTTTCCTCATGTTCTAAGTTTGAGGAAGATAAAACCTTTAATATTTGAGGAACACCTCTTCTTGTGCTTACATTGCCCTATAGAATACTTTTGGAAGCTCGTCCAAGTATGATAAAGCATTTGAGATTGCAGAGCCTATCATCCAGGACATAGAAACCAAGGAAATAAGCAGTCAACGCTTGATTTCAGAGAAGA
The DNA here is from genome assembly GCF_009819885.2 of Catharus ustulatus. Lineage (NCBI taxonomy): Eukaryota > Metazoa > Chordata > Aves > Passeriformes > Turdidae > Catharus > Catharus ustulatus. The sequence goes on along the minus strand of NC_046221.1, from coordinate 111,614,407 downwards.
CTCCCTTGCGTGACCTCAATCACTTCACTATCCTGCTCACAGTCCACATATTTTTGTCCTCATCTAAGTGTAGCTATATTTATGAATTAGACAGTCTGAAGTCCATAATTTCAGATGATGCCAAGAGAGAGCAGTATGGTTTTCATAAATTACAGCTGTGTATGGTGCTTTTGTCTGGTGTGATTGAATGAGTCATGATGGCAAATGTCAAATGATGGCTTGTGAGACTTCAGCCTGAAGTGTTTATGGAGCCTTTTGCGGATGGATATCTTCCTGAGCACAGCTCCTCTCCCTGCCACTTCTCTCACTCCCAGATCTTCTCAGCTCTGACTCTGTGTTTACCTCTTGGCTATAACTCAAATTATACTGTGTTCCTCACACAGCTCTGACAACTGCCAGGTCCACATACAGCTAATCCCTGAAGGCCTGTCTTCCATTCACCACACGCTTCTATCCTTCTGGCCCTACAGCACTTCTCTTACTTTTATGTCCCCTACTCAAACTGCTCCAGAATTTTCCTAACTTCCTCCATGGCAAGTCCACTTATATGGGAACTGATGATCCTGAGCATCTGTCCAGCAGCGTGTAAAAATGTGTGGGCAGGAAAGAAGCAAAGGTGCTCCAAGTGGTGAAAATTTAATCAGCGTAATATAATAACCCAAACAGAATCCAAAAGGTTGCATGAGCTTTAAAACGTAACATTTGCTTCTGTAGATATGTCAGTAAAAAAACATGTCACTGAACTACCCCACATCTTTGAACTAAATGCAGTGTGCAAATAGTTTAGAAGTCAGCTCCTTTTTGAGGAAAAAATTTGTAAAAATTTATAATCAAACTGCAAGCAAGGAAGTTTTCATAGAAATACATCTCAATATATGGTTTGCGAAACTAGACAAAATTTGTTTCAAGAAACACATGCATGTATGTGTATATGTATATAGTTCTACAATAAAAACTAAATGTCTATGTATAGGAAGAAAAGTAAAAATGCACACTTAGAGAGTAGAATCTTTATCCATTTTTTTTTTTTTTACATCTTCCTGAAAACTGAAAACTTTGATAGCACTTGGGAGACCCAAACATATAAAACAATTTGATGTCCTGTATTCCCTGAGATGATCAATAAAAACAATTTATGGAAGTATTACACTTGCCTCAGACATAAGAATTTTGAATAGCTGATTATTTGTGTACCTCACAAAATGGCCTTCAGTTTTGAATCTTAATTGCTAAAACAGCATTAAAATGACTGGGTGACAGGTCCTCATTTTATGTAGAATCTTTCATGCTGTAGAACAGCTTCTGCTATGTTTTACATCTCTACCTCAGAGAAGATTCTCTCCTGAGGACAACATTTAAGTGTTTATTTAAGTATAAATGCTTTCAGAGTGACTTCAGTGACAACTCTAAATTTTGAAGTATTCTTAAAATGCTCTTCTAAGAAGAGCTGTTCAGAACTATTTTAAAGTACTTTCCCAAGTACTTGAGAAGCTGGAATGGAAGTGCTACATCTTGTCATACACAGAGATTTTTCAAATTTCCTGCCTCAGTCTGCCAGGAGAACACCCCAGGTCCACAATACAAAGGGGCTTTGCTTGTGTGTAGATTACCTAATTTCTTCAGATCACTCTCCACTTCTGTGAGCTTTTCTGTGTATCTTCTGTGGGATGTTTCCAGGCCACCTGTCACATTGTCCATTTTTTCTACAACTAGGGAAGAGAGAACAGTACGTTATGGAAAGAAGAGAAGGGAAATGATGAAAAAGCAAACAATACCGCACACCACTACCACCAAACAGTAAAAAAGAAAACACCTTAAAATTGCCTTGCTTGCCATTACACTCTACTGTTGCTCTGTGAAATGTTGGAAGGATGAGCTCCTATTTGCTGGCAGACCCAGAATTCTTCTACTTCTTAAGTCAGCCAGCAGCCCCAAAGCATTTTTTTTTGCCCATGAGCAATCTCTCTCCTGAATGAGGAAATCCCTTTTTGTGGGTTTTCCTCACGAAGTCTTTTCTTTTAACAGTATTTCCATGCTTCAAGCACAGTGCTGTGTGGCAAAGGAAAACTGATTGCTAAAGGCTCAGATGTGTGAAAGAAGACTTCCTTTAATTTTCCTATGACCTATTTCTCCTTAAAAATAACTTCTTTTTTTCTTGTGCCTTTTCATCATTAAAAGTTGGCACCTGAATAGCAAACTTAGGACTGAGATAGTAACTACTAAACATTTCAGGGGGTTTAAACATATTGATAATGGTACAGATCACTCAAAACAGTCTTGAAATGATTCTGCCTCATTAAGATTAAAAGCATGGTCCTTCATGAAGTGCAGATTTATGACTGATGTGCCTTTATTTTGTAATGCCTGAATACTTTTCTTGTCACTGAGACATTCAATTATTTGATGAAATTAATATGGGAATGGAAAAATTAGAGCAACAAATAAACAGCCTGGGGTGGCTTCCAGTGGCAAAAATCTGAAATGCTTGCAAGGTTAGAAGTAGCCTACAGCTTTCACACCAAACTTTGTCTAATAGCCTTTCGCATTCAAGCCACAACCAGGGGTAGAAATTGCTTCTCATAATAAGATTATTTAGTCCTTTTGCTACACTGGGGGCAGAATGGGTCTGTAGCAACCCTGGGAGAGGCTACATGAGTTATTGTGCCAACTTCATCTTTCAAACAGAAGAAATAAACTGTTTCCCATATTTTGAGGCTCTGTAAACCTGTGTGGGTTAGGGGTACTTCTAACTCCTTCTGTCTGTGAAATGATCTGCAGCTAGGAAAGAGTCTCATAAAAATTGTTGCTATGCAATGATTTGGGTTTTCACAAGAAGTGAAAATGTAGAGATCTTTTGCTGCTTGTGAGTGACCACATGATTCTCAGACCTTTTAAAGTGTAGTCTATCAGATGCTCCTTCTTAATTAACTTCTGCATTTGTTTTTCTGATTCTGGGTACCACAGTTACATGGGAGGCTTTTACTGCTTCCCCAAAACCAACACAACAAAAACAGACCACGACTATCTGATGCAACAGGACTGGAAAGTTAAAACAGAGAAAAAGTCTCAGGGTCTTCAGAGAGAACATACACCCTTTGGTGGATTACCTGCCTGCTCCTTTCCAGGCTGCTAACAGGCCAGCAAAACAGAGACTCTACTGTGTGTGCAGGCAGTTAGAGTGTGGCTTTCTGTATTTGACTTGATGACAGATTGCTTGCTAAACACCAGACCCAGGCTACAATAATGGCTTTGCTTTTTCAGAGGGACAGTTGCTCAATACCTTCTGCTTTAGAAAGCATTTTTCCTCCCATTATAGCACTATTTTTTCACTGGTTCTTCTGCTCATTATACTTGTCAAAATGCTATAAGCCATTTTTCCTAAGTGAAGCCAGAGTTGATTCTCTGTTTGTCCTGCCCTGCTGTCTTCCAGGCTGGAGTGCAGATCAGCAAAGGTCCTTCAGCTACTTCTGACACTCCACTGATGTATGTAGGTATACACCTATGCATCACATGCAGTGAGAGTGAGGACTTGGCTTTTCCTGCTGGCTCTAGGCAGCTCCTTGTTCAGTCTGTGATGTTCCCCTTTGTCTACAGATAGTCATTGTTGGGGCACAGCTCACTCTGGGCACTTAGAGGGACCTTATGAAATCATCTGTATTTAAAAAGCAGGCCTAATTCAAGTGTTTCTGCTGAACCTGTGCCTTTACTAGCAATGTCACATCACCTATGGCTCTTGTTAATTCAGATTAATGTAATATTCAACTGTTTTTCCCAGTTACACAACACATGTGGAGTTGGCAAATGAATACATATTATCAGTAATTAAATGAAAAATATAATTTCTTCCTTTTTCTGTCCAAATGAATGCCATTTAGTACTTCAGATCTGAAATCTGTAAAACTAAACTATCATATAAAAAGTATGTTTTCATGGTTGAATGAAATCTAACACTGGAAGCTTGAGTTAAAATATAACCCTGAAGAGTGCAAAGTAAATGAAAACAGTAGTAATCCTATCAATAAGTAGTTGTCTGGCAGTTAAACGAGACTGAACAGAAGTAATTATGCAACAGTATATGGTATTTTCATTCTTCAAAGTGAAAAAAACCCCAAACCACCCAACTCCAGCAGCAGAAACAGAAGAGGTCTCTGCAAACATGACTGCAGGGTTAGCTCAAGGGCTGAGCTGCCATCCCATAGATAAACCAATGTATGTGTTTGCTTTATACTGGGGTGGGATCTTAGCCTCCATGGTCAAATAAATCATGGGTTTGAGGAACTTGATCCCCTGCCCAAACTCCTCCCCAAAGCAAGTGGTAGCTTATTTGCTTTTCTTACTATTGCCCTGCAAGTGGAAAGGATGATGTTGGGAGAGAATGAGCAGTGAGAGGCCAATGCTGGGTTTTGTTGCTCTTGATGTCAAAAGAGGTCAAATGGACCAATGTACTGTTACTGGGAATGTCTTTCCTTCCTTGGTGGTAGCTCCCACCACCATCTCTGGATGGAGCCTTCACTGGTAGGTGAGCGTGTGGAACACTCTCAGAAGTGAAAGTCATGCTCTAGTAAGTGTCCCAGACTTGAACAGCCACTTTCCACCTTCTCCAGAAAAAGGCAAGCAGGCAGATCAGCTGTAGTACCCCACACAAAAGACCACTCTGCTGCTCCCAACAATCTGTTCACTCTTAAAAAAGCAAAGCTGTGTATGTCTTAACTGCTTTTGGTTAACTTCACCGTAATTCACAATTTGATCTCTCTGCATTGCCATTTCAATTTCTGACAAGATCACAGTGGAAAATATGGAAGATCCTCTAAAGGATGCCAAAATTTCAAGTAGTTGCTGACCAGAATAGTGAGGACTGTCTGCATCTAAGCCACTATAACAAAATGTGCCATATCACCAGGATGTGTTGGCCCCAGGTAATGGCAGGCAAACTATGTCTGGGAGACAGATAAAAGAAGTAGATGAAAGTCATGTTGGGCATTACTCAAGAAACTCAAAAACAAGGGCTGACTAGAGAATAAAAATTACCAGAAATTCAAGCTGCAAACATTCCCTTACTGGAATGAGTCACAGGAAGATCATTCATCTTCAATAGACTAATCTGACACTGGCTGGTGCCAGAAAAATTATAACTTTGTATTTTCATTTAATTTAATAAAGTCTGTGCAAAAATTAAAGATTGCTTTATTAGTGTTTTAAACAATAATTTGTCTTCTCAAAGCAGAAGAATACTAAACTTGCCTCGTTATTTCTTCATGTTTGGTTTCCTTATTATTCATTCATGTTTTGGTTTCAGGTTTCTCTAACATACTATGTAACTTTTACCACTAGTTTGGAGGTTTGTTCAGTGTTGACTTTGCCTCCCATTGAGACACTTCTTTGCTTGCCATATTTAATCTACTGATTAGTAGTTTTAAGGTTTTAAATCACAAAGGATATTTAAATGCAACGTAGGAAATGAAAGTTTTAAAAGTAGTTTTGGGCTTTATAAACATAAGTGTGGGAGGTAAATTTAATGGAAACTTAGCTAAGAGACTGAAAGAATCCCTGATGCCAGCAGAATTCCTTCTTTCAGTGTAATATTGAAGTAAAAAGGTCAAGCCAAATTCTGATACAGAGAGGAGAGTTCAAGAATTCTGTACTTGTATTCTGAGTTTTGTTCTTCCTTTAAGGCCTAATTCCTTCTCGACAATCAAAAATTGCAGTAATTAATTTGAGTATGTACTATCAGCTGGGGTTTTATCTAACTTACGTTTTCCCTTAGCACGTAGGTAGCCTGAAGAGAAAGCTCCTAAACTGCAGGTACAAAGGGCAGAATTAATGCCTGACATACGACCATTTGCTGCTTGGTGTTACAGAAGGAATACTTGGATTCAACAAGACTTTTGTCTCTTTGCCTCTTTCCTTGGCATTCAAATGCTGCAATCGCCAAGTTGGTGAGCAGTGAAGCAGTGGTCGCCAAAATGTCTTAGGGTCAGCGAGCAAGATATGCATTATCCACCTTCCTATGATCCCTTTTACATTTATTTGTGGAAGAAGGAATTCTTTTGTCCATGTCCTGGATAGCTGTGATTTGGTGCTGCTATGACAGAAAGACTCATCCCTGGTAAGTGGCTACTCATTAAAGAAGGAAGTTCAGAAAGGAGTGAAGCAAAACCTTTTTTCTTGAGCCTCAAGAAGAGAGCAAAGCCTGGGGAAAAGATGGTGCTAGGGGTCCCTATAGAGAAAGAAGTTTGAAAACTAGATTGAAATGAGGAAGACAAACTCCTTCTCCCAAAGTCTTCTGGATAGTTTCCTTACTGCTACTGCTTCCTCAACACATGCAATCAATTGCCAAAGCAAGATAAAGAGCAATAGTCTCCAACTTGATATGCTGCCTCTGATGCTAGTGAGGGCTGAGTCGTCTGGGAAGCCCCAGAACTGACAGCCTTATATAAAACTATTGAGGGAAATTCTGCAAAATCCCAGTCATTTAGTGTCTGGGTTAAGTTTGGGAAGATGCCATTCTCATCTGATGTAAGCACACCTCTGCAGATTTATATCTGCAAAAGGCCTCCCTTAATCCATGGGACTGAATGATCTTATATTTATAGATCAAGAATAAGTTTTTGAATCCTGGAAGGTTGTTTGTTCCTCAAAATATGACTTCCAGAGACCAGTTACTTCAGGACATATATTCACATTGATGTACTACATTTTTTTTCACATTTGATGTAAATTTGCCACCTTCTGTCTGCTTTATCATGAAACAGGATTACCTAAGTCTCTCTATCTGTTCCTCATGTTCTCTCTTTTCCCTGGACAAATCTTCCATCTAAACCAAATAGCTTTAATTTTCTCCCACTCAAAACCGTGCCAAATCCTCTTAAATAATTATTTATCCTTTCTATTTCTACAATTTCCTTTTCTTTCCCTGGCAAAGGACCAGAGGTGATGTCAGCTCTGCTATGAGCGCAGCTGTTGGCAGCACAAGATGCACTGCATGCTAATCACACGAATATTTACCCAGTTCCTTGGAAAGGTTTTGAAGCTACTCTCAGAGCCATACTCAGACAGGTTGTCTAGAGCTAGTTTGGTTTTCTCTGCAACAAGCTATGATGCCGTGTTATAATGCTCATAGTGATGAAGTTCACTTTTTTTTTCATATCAGAAATTCACATCTTATTTATTTAAATTATTACAGCTGTAACTGCATAATAAGCAGGTATTTACATTAAAAAATTCTATAAATGCCTAAGTGGATACAGTTACTTAGTGATAAGGATTTATGGGAATTTTAAGCCATGTTTCCCAGTGTGCCCAACCAATGACTTGCACTAATAAAATTCTCTCCATTACTGCATTGCTCAATTACCAGAATCATTGAAATTACTGTTAAAAGCATCTAAGTATCTTTGCTCATCACAATTACTGTGGATAGTCAACACACTGGTACCTCCTGGTTTAATTTTTCTCCTTCCAGATATTTCAAAGTAATATTGATAGTAGATTTTGTTCCTGTGATAAATATATTAGTAAGATATTCCTGGCTGTTGCACGTTACACAGCTTTGTGTCTTCCAGTACTCCTTCTTGGTGGAGATATGATAATTATGTTTTAACTTTCCTATCAAATGTCTAATCTAGTTTCAAAATTTCATAGCTATTTGAAAGTGAAATTCTAAGGTTGCAGTTTGGTGTTATATAGGTACAAAACCCCAACATTGCCCCAGTACTGATATTTAGGCTAAAATGTGGCAAATTGCCTGGCTAACTAATAAGTGACAATGTCTTTGGACACTTGTCTGAAAGTGAAATGTTGCATACATACCTTTGCAATGCATACATACCTTTGTATCCCAGAATGGCTACTGTGATTGTTAACAGGGCACATAAAATGTATAATAAGATGATTGAGAACTTCAGTGCCCAGTTGTTTTTACACTTGGTACATTGGCTCCCCTCCTGAATACCTGCAACAGAAGATTTAAAGAAATATAAGACAATGGCAAAGAACACATTGCTGCGTTTGTCTCCCCATTTCCTTTCCTCTGTTTTCTAAAGAGTAAATAATTTATCTAAGCAGATGATGTTTACATATGGGGTGCCTATTTGCCTATGCTGCCAGGATAAAACACTGTGATGGTTAAACATCTGCTCAGTGAAACGATCACTTTGGGATTTTAGAATGTGTAAGAGAAGTAGGTTCTGCTTCACTGGAGAACCTGTAGCTTTTCTGAGAGGTGACTATTTTCTGACTGTGCTAACAACACTATGGTGAGCTTTGGAAATAAAGCCTTTATTAGCATGTCCTCTGTCAGGCATCACACTGCAGCAGCTCTTTCTTAGCATTTGGTATCCCTGTGGGGGCAATAGGACACAATAAATGTTCTGGCAGAAAAAAAGCCACAGAAATAAAAGAGCATTGTGAAAACCTGGTAGGAGTAGTTCTGCTTTGCAACAATCACCACAGATAGTTACCATCCAAACACTTTATTTCCACAATGAGAGAGACTTTTTGCATATTTTGGGGGGTTTTGGAGAACACTATTTCCACCAAAAAGAAGGGGTGCTTTACTGATACAGCCATCCATTCATCCACAGAAAAAATGCTGGTGAATTTCTCTTTGTGGACAAGTTTAAGAAAAATGGCCTCAAAGGGATGAAAGAAAACAGAGCTTTACTATTCTATATTTAAACTTTTTTTGCAGAACACCTTGATATCTTTGAGTCTAGGGAAACAATTTTCCTCTTTGGTGCTCCTTGAGAATAGCTGAAGAGCATTGGAAGCATGGATTATTAATTAGAAGCACAAATGTGTAAAAACCTGAAAATTGGATGGATGTTCTGGAAGAAATAGGCAGAATTTATCCATCTTTCCAAGGTGTGCTAAGCAGGTCAGGATTAATGTAACTCTGTGTGTGTCAGAAAATGCATTTCTTTGATATTTCACTCTATTTGTGTACTATTAGGGGAGTCCCACAGGAAAGCTTTAAGCTCTAATAAATTCTATGTACCAGATTACTTAACTAATCAAAACTTGCTCTGTAGCTTTTTATGAGTAACTTATATGTCTCCTGAGGCCTAATGCACAGATGATTTTACTTTTCCAAACTCATGACCTTCTGCAGAGTGGTTTTTTATTTTTCATTTTTTAAGAGCAACGCACAGGCCACTTCCCCGGGGTTCAAGGAGGATGGGTGACCAACATAATGAGTTAAATCAACTGCATTTCTTTCTCCAACGACATTGTCCAGTGACTCCCTTTAAACCCGAAGTACTTGAAGAAGGAAGGATTATCATATTGGAGCAACGGAGGAAGAGGATTTATACAAAGTTTGTTTCACAAGGCATTTTCTTCAGTCCTGTCTGCACATATACTCTTGGCTAAGGCAGAAATGCATCTTTTGCAGATCTTTTCCACATTACATCATCACATGTTTTTTCTAAACTTTTCAGGTGTGACATCACATTCTGTTGCCATATGATGAAAGTGATGTCACAGATTTGAGTTCCTTGTGGTTTAGGCATAAGACCAGCTGGGAACATCTGGTTATTTTTTCAAGAACCTTATGGGAAAATTAGACAAAGGCGTGTAAGCATAAACTCAAGAACAGAAATTCCAGAGGGTAAAGGCTTCTCTTCTGCCTGTGAGGTGGGAAGGGAGGGAGCTGGCACAGACAGCCATTTGCATATTGGATTTGGAAGGGTGGTAACTCCTGTACCACAAAAGAAAAGGTGAAGGGTCCATAATTCAGCTGTCGCGTTTGCTTATGGATCCTGATGCATGGGCTGGCTTGCTTGCTTTGGTCTACAGTCTCAAGGAGTTTGCTGGCAAGGAAGCTCTAACTGCTGAAAAAGTAGGAAAGGGAAAGTGCAGTTTTCTAAAGCTTTTCAGTAGATATTCAGAGACTGAAATTATTTCACAGTGGGAACTTGGTAGTGTCTGGAGCACCATTTTGCTGGTCTTAGCTGTACTAACCCATTGAGCCCCTGTGCTCTAAATACAAGGTTCCTTCACTGAAGGGTTTACAATTGAGATTCCAATTTGGTTGTCTTTGAAAGTCCCACATTTTCAAAAGCAAGCTCGGGTCAAAACTCACATCACATTCACTTTCTAAATACACAGATAAACAGAAAGCTTGATCCCCCTTATTTTAATGTTAATTGAAGCAGGCCTAGATCCTTATCTGGGAAGAATGATGGAGTGCAGAGGTACAAAACACAGAGAAAGGCAGAAGTAAAAACAAAGCTTTTGGCAGCAATTGCACAAGGAAAAGTTTCACTTGATAAGTGTCTCACAGTAAGATTACTCATTTTATGACATGACCTGCTTTCTGTCACTGTACTCCGGCTTCCTGGGTAGTGTAATGAGCTGAAACTTCACCGATGTCACTGGATGTATTGCAGTTCAGCATCCAGCATCATGGATGTTCCAGTGCTTCATAGGGATCTAGTTTCACTTGTCTCAATCCTTTCTACCTCTGGTTCAATAAAACAGCACTTTGGCTTTTCAGAACTTTTAGTTTCAGTGTATTTAAAACTGACATCAGAACGGCACCCCAACAAAAGCCAGACCTTTCCATCCTTTAACAGTCCAGCACAGTTGGTATCAGTAACACAGGCACATCACACTAAAAAGATCATACAGGCTGGAGTGATTCCATTAACTAACCAGCCTGGAACTGTGTATTGCATCCCTTGCTGGGGCTTTCTGCCTGTCAACCTAAAACTACATCTGATTGCCAATGAACCCCTGCTACCCTCATCTAACATGACCCAGATCCAGGGCTGGAGTAAGAAGCCAGGGAGCTCTAACAGGCTCCTTTGTTTTCTTTTACCTAGGAGGCTGTAAAGTCTTTCAGAGCAATTATGTTTGCTCTTTATTACAAACATGTAGTGCTTAACTCTGCTGCTAGTAACACGTGATTTTCTAATTTAGTAAACATATAAAAACTACTACAAAAATACCAAAGATGTAGGTAGTCCTTGAAGAAAAGATTTGGAAAACTCACTCTGATGTCTTTCTGAGCAATTAAATTTGTCAAGCTATATGCAAAGGCAAAAGCCACCCTCTCTGTACAGGGATGAACTACAGTAAACTCAAGGTTCCCCAAATTTCCCTGCACATACTTCAGCTTGCCCTGTTATTTTTCCCCACTACCTTGCTTAAGGATCACACGCAAATAAGATTATTCTGATTTTGGAGATGCATTTAGTCCATATTGTGAGGACACATTTTTACTGAAAGTTTTTTCTGAAAAGATGTGATTGCCAAATTATTAAGCAGTGACAAATGGGAGGCAAAAATGCTTACGGTGATTACACAAAATCCTGCAGGCTGGCATAAAATCATACAAGTTTGCCACAAAAGCTGTGAGTTGAGGCTTGAAGGAGCCCATGCTTGGGCTTTAATTTGGCAGAAGTTTCCCAATTTTATTCACTGGATTGCTTGCTGTTACAACTGACTTAAAATGAAAAATTCTTCCAGGAGATGTATCACATCTCATCTAGAAAGCTGTAGACTAAATGGAAAGGGAAAGACCCTACACACACATCCTATTGACAGAACAAACATAAAACCTGCAAAAGGGCATTCTCAGCTGAAGTCAGCTCTTCTCCATTTGTTAATGATGCTCCTAGTGCAGCACACTCCTGTCTGTGTCCTCTGCACGTGTTTTCAATGTTACTCTGCTCCCAGACATTTGTCACTGACTTCCAAACCCAGGGAGCTGGGGTCACTTCCGCATGACGTGCATTTCTCACTGCCCATTTGATCAATGTTTAATAAATATCAGATGGGACACAATGTGCCTCATTTCACTGGACATATGTTTTTTTCCATTCCTTTCCCTGACTTATTTTAATAAGAGTGCTGGTTTTTCTGCCTCACTGTTGGGAAGACATCTGGCCAAACAGAAAGCAACCTAGTACAAAGAGATCCTGCTGGCTCACATGCTTTGGGGACCCCCTTCTCTGCAAACCAAAATGCTCACAAAAAAATATGCAAGTGAGACATCCCCCTGTTACCAGGCTTTGTAGTATTTGTTTTTATAGCATTGCATTCCAGTGACTGAAGACTTTGTTCTCACGCAGGGGGTATACATCTGCAGATTCCTTTTGGACTCCAAGAAGAGGTTTTGCTGAAGGAGGAGCTGGCTTTTTTGGGGTTTATTTGTTTGGAGGATTTTTGTTGTTGTTTTGTTCCATGGTTTTAATGGCAGATGAAATATCTCTGCTCTTTGTAACCACCTTACAAAATGCCTGACGCCCCAACTGTATTACACTTCAGGAGCATATCTTTGAACATGGGAATATGACATGCACACAACTTTTTTTTTTTCCTGAATAATTCTCTTACAAGTATTTGCCTCTCTGTTCTTTTCTTGGCTCTGGCTGCAGGATCATAGGTGGTCTCATAATATTTCTGCTAGCAAATCAATTTTGACAAAGATGCAAGGTTTCCTTCATAACCCTGACAAGAAATGTACTGATAAGATAAAGAAATGCAGTGCAGGAAACGAAAATACATTAGTTTGGAGGGGTTTTCTCCAGTGTGATTCACTGAAAAGAGATAACATCCCTTGAATTTTGGAAAGAAGACTGCAAGGCTCGTTTGCAGCCTTCAAATGATTGTTTTCTCAAAGCTAATGTTTTCAAAACAGCAGTGGATCTAATACCTATATTTAAAGGGACCTGAGCAAACTATATACATCTAATTCAGGCTTCCTGCCCTGGAAGGTGCCCCTGTCCATGGCAGGGAGGAAGAAACTACATGATTGTGGAGCTCCTTTCCAATATGGACCATTTTGTGATTCTGTGTGTAACTAAGAGTCAAATACTGAGAAGTAATTAACATTGCATAGTTGCAACAAGCTGCCATGGTGTCTATCTCACAAGCAAAAGTAGGTGATCCCATGAGGAGTCCACCTCTAGGTTTAAATGTTTTGAAAAACCTGGATGTGCTTAAATTCAGGCACCCAAGTGCAAAGTGGGTGTTTACTAATACACATGCTTAGCAATTATGAAAGTAAGTTTGTCTCATAGGACAGAGAGGATCTTAAAGTTCAGGCATGTAAATGTTTTCATATATACATGCACACAAACACATTTATGTTCAAATATATGGAAAAATATGAGTGTCAGTGTGTTTTTTACAGAGAAGCTTTGGTAGAGACAAAACCCCAGCATATTATATCACCACACTAAGAAAAAGCAGGCAACAGCATCTTTGACAACAATAGCTTTGTATAGGTTTGAGATTACTGGATCCAGCCAGCCACAAAAATCACAGTGAGATTTTTTGTCTTCTCTTTTGCATTGTGTCACAGGTTATTAACCTACCCCTCATGAAGCAATTCTCGTGACCCTTCAGGAATGGTTTTGTTGCAGTGAGCAAAACCAATGATTCGATGGTTCCATATGCTGGTTTATTCAGAAAGCAGTTGTTCTTTATAATGGTCAAAAAAGGCAAAAACTGAAACTGCCTCATGCCTTTTAAAATTATTGTTTTGAGATAAAACTAATGTCTTTGGTTTAGATTCTATTCTCACACTGTAAAAGTTGTAATTTGAACTATACGTAAATAGTCGCTCTACATATTTCCTAGCTAATGCAGAAAGGTCCACACCTTCTCCCATTCCACAGTTTTGGCAAGCCCTCTCTCCACCATGGCAATGGTCTTGCTCATCCAAATAGTGCAGTCCTGGCTTGTGGGCAGGTGGATTGCAACAGCCTGCTTAACTTAATAGTCAGATTTTTACAATGCCATTGGAAAAAATATTTAGCACAAACATGTTGTCATTTGTTCCGGAATTTGCTAGTTTTGCTTCTGGTTTTGTAATCAAATAGGGATAAATGCAAGCTATGCTTGCTTTGAAAAACTTTCTGGTTATTTATTAGGAAGCAATTAAAGCAGTTAAACTTGAAATCTGAGCAGTGGGTATGTACTCATCTAACTTGTGCCAGTTTTCCTATGCCAGGTGGAAAATCATGAAGCATGGCAGCAAGACACAGGTTGAAACAGCCACTCTGCATTTCAAGTAAACACTGCAAGACACAGAGCTTCTTTCTTCCAAAATTAATAAATAAATGGACCCAACCCAACCCACTCCACACAGGTTTCTACAGTGTTCAGCATAATCTGATTGCTCTGCTGCACAGCTGGCAGCTTGTGCAAATAACCTCTGGAAAGAAGAAAACACACCTCAAAAGCACAGTCTGAGAATTCGTGCCTCATGAGGCTGTACAATCTCTACCAGGACTAGTGGTACCAATTTCTGTGATTTTATCCTGAACTTCACATTCAAGATGTCTTATTCACCCGGTGCCCCTTTCTTTCCAAGTACAAGGCTGGGGCAATCCCTGGTATCAATATAGGTTTGGGTGGACCAAGATCATGAACAGATCCAGAACAGCCCTGCCAAGAAGGACTTGGGGATGCTGGTGTACAAAAGCTGGACATGGGCTGGCAATGTGCTCTTGCAGCCCAGAAAGTTGAACACATCCTGGGCTGTATCTAAAACAGTGTGGCCAGCAGTGGAGGGAGGCAATTCTGCCCCTCTATTCTGCTCTGGTGAGACCCAACCTGCGTACAGTTCTGGGGTCCCCAGCACAGGAAAGGCAGGGACCTGTTGGAGTGGGTCCAGAGGAGGGGCATTAAGATGATCAGAAAGGCTGGAGCACCTCTTCTGTAAAGACAGGATGACAGAGTTGGGACTATTCAACCCGGAGAAGAGAAGGCTTTAAAGGAATTTTATTATGGTGGTACTTAAAGGGCACTTAAAGGGTAAAAAGGATGAGAAAGATGGGGCCAAACTTTTTAGCAGGACCTCTTGTGATAAGACAAGAGGAAATGGCTTTAAATCAAAAGAAGGCAGATTCAGATTAGAGAAAAGGAAGATTTTTACAATGAGTGGGGTGAAACAGGAACAGGTTGCTCAGAGAGCTGGTAGATGTCCCCTCCCTGGAAACATTCAGTGTTAGGGTGGACAGGGGTCTGAGCAAACTGATCTTGATGAAGATGTCCTTGATCCCTGAAAAGCATTTGGACTAGAGGACTAACTTTAAGGGTCTCTCGCAACCCAAACTGTTGCTATGTAATTATGTGTGACTTTCAGCTTGCATTCTAGGAGAACAACAGATTTAGACTCCTAAAAAATAGAAGTGAGGAGGATTTGTTCCTTAAGGATTAAGAAAATTGAAGATTCCACCAAGACTTTCAGAATCCCACCTCTACAGAGCAGCTCTCAACACTAAGGGAGCAATGTTGGGGTGGCAGGGCTCACCCTGTCCCTCATCCCCTGAAGAGGAAGGGGTGCACTTTGTCTCAGAAACGCAGGGTATTTCAGTAAACATGAGGGATTTCCTTCTCTGGGACACCTTGGGAAAACCCAGCCCTCGATGAGCTGCACACTGCAGCCCAAAGCTCTGCACAAAGGGGCCATCAAGCAAATTCTCCTCCACACACCAGACTGAGTCTGTTGGAGGCAGAGACCGCTTCCCATAAATCAGAATCCCACATCTGACATAATAAAGAGCCTCAGAGGGCCAACACTATTATCTCTGGAAAGCTTTCAGCCTAAGAAATACTTCATTCTATGTAATGTACACAAACCCTTTCATTAAAGGAGGGGAGAACCTCATTTTCAGCCTGACCATCATCTCTCACTTATTTATATAACCCAGCCAGCATTTTCTCTCTGGCTTTGTTCTTCTTTGTAGCAGTCCAGAGAATCACAATGAATTGTCAGAAACCCTAATTATACACTTCAACAACCACCACCATTTAATTATATAGTATTACCAAACAATGTCCTACTGTGATTAAACACTAAATATTTTAATTGAAAGGATACAAAAAGCCCAACCACAACACAGGGTAAGCAAAGACTGCTGAGTATCTGAACTGTATGTTAGGCAAATATTACAAACAAAGCTGAAGAACCAGTATGGTAAATTTTATGAAGAATCATGGATTTGCAATAGCTTAAGGTCCAGCCATAACAATGCGGTAAGAATATCACACCAACAGAGGGTCCAGCATCCCATAGGATATTAGATTTAAAGACAAATTCAAACCAGAACAAACCTCAGAAAGTGCTGGTGCTTTTAAGCAACTGTCTGGAATAAAAGAGATGTGTCTGTCCTCAGTTACTGAAAATCAAGTAAGGGATCACTCAGTGCATGTGTCTGGAACTAAACCCAAAAATCTAATTAGGCTGCTCAAAAGATGAGAGAAAAACTAAAACAGTTAAAAGAAGACAGAAATTATGTATGAATTAACGACCTGTTCAATGACAGGCCTGACAGCCATGACACATGACAATAAAGAGCCTCTCTCAAATTCTGTTTCTATACAGAAGAATTTAGATTGACTTGCAAGAAGAAATAGAGCCAGATCTATAAGGAGATCAAAGCCAGATTTCTGGTTTGTGAAACAGCTTCCTAAGACAACCTGAAGATATTTCATTCAATGATTTAAATAAAACCAGAGGTAACAAAGCAAGTCATGGAAGGGCTTTGTCCTTCAGAGTTGTGCCAAATGGCAAAGTAATGCCATTTTGGTCAAAGTTCAGGCCTTCCATTCTGAAATAAATATGCTTCCTAATGAAACATAGATCCTAATTAAGATTATATAATTTGATGTACATGATTTTCAAACTTAATTCAATTTACATTTGACTGAAAGGATGAAAAAAGGTAACACACCCAAAGTGTCTATTTTCCCCAAGATTCTCTAATTTTATAACACGGTATTTAGGCATTAGGGACCCTAGTAATGGTGCTAAATGGTAGGCAGAAAAAGTGGTTAACTCCATGCTTTGTTGCTTTGGAGATACATTTCTTGAAGAGGGCACCATGATCCCCTCCATGGTTGTGGGTGTGGTGGGTGCCAAACCCATAGCAGTGCCACCTGTGCTGCAGGGCCACTCACCAAGTCATCCAGAGCACAGGTGCAAAAACGATGCTCTTCACAGGAAGCTTTCATCTGTTCTTTTACCAGCTTCTGCAACTTTTAAATTTAAGGGCAATGCTGAAAACATTGGATCGCTGTTTTAAAGAACAGGAAACAATGGAAACTCTAGCCGTGCACAACAAATCAACATTTCTGTATCCACAGATGTCGCCAAAAATTCTATGCCATTTAACTACAGAAATTACAGTAATTTCAAGATTATAAACCGCACCTGATTATAAGCCGCACGTCCGGGTGTCGGCAACTGTCTTGGGTTACAATACAGGATGTGATAAAAGGTATCTATTCTATCACCATCTGTTGAGGGTGGGGGCAGTGATCCTTATCTCAACGGCAGATATTCTGCTAATGGGCCATCCATTGAAACCAGACAAGGCATTGTTCTTTATCTTTTCACAACCCACCATTCCTTCAGCGAGTCATTTACTGCTAATGGCCCATTGAGTCCCGCTGTGGCACTGATAAAATTACTGCATCCCTTTGGAAGTTGCTCCAGCCAGGGGGAAGAGCCCAGAATTTCTTACCAAGATAAAAACAGAGATTTTGGGACACTAAGGTAGCCCCTTTCTCCACTGGACTCCAGAGGAAAACTGGATTTCTCCACATCATCACTGGACCTCTGGAGGGAAACTGCACCTTCTACAGGAGCACTGCTTCAACTGAATCACATCTGTCACTGCAGGAGGATGCAGCCACCATTTAATGGGACTGCCACCAACACCCTGCCTGACGGGGTGGCAGGTTGTACTCTGACTTTGTTAGGGTTTGGAATTTGTTTCTTTGTAGTATCATATTTCTATTTTAATTTCCCTAGAAAAGAACTGTTATTCCTAATTCCCATATCTTTGCCTGAAAGCCCCTCGATTTCAAAATTATAATAATTTGGAGAGAGGGGATTTACATTCTCCATTTCAAAGAGAAGCTCCTGCCTTTCTCAGCAGACACCTGTCCTCCAAACTAAAACAGCAACTTTTTGTTCTTTGTCCACATATAAGCCGCACCTGATCATAAGCCGCACTTGGTTCAGACCAAAATTTTAGTCAAAATGGTGCAGCTTAGAATCGTGAAATTACTGTAAATGTTTTATGTGCCTTCACAGGTTAAGTATTTGGCAGCCATCTGTTCCATGTACGTTTCTGTGCACACAGGCATCCCTGACATGGCTGAGGCGGGTCACTCATTTAAAAGCATTGTAAAATACCATGTGTCACAGCAAAGTGTACTTTTAAACTCTTGTAGCTCATACAATTCTAAACCAATTTTCACTCATTAGTCATAACCCCAACCAGCATGCCCTTCTCATCAGGATTTCTTCTCTCACCTACTACCAAGTGGAACAGAACAAAAATAGGGTTTCAACCACATCTGATAGCATAAAAACCATATTTACTGTTTTTTGTTAAGGAAAAAGACAGAGATACTTTTGATGAGGTTTTCAATGGTGAAAAAATAGTTGCCTGAGACTGAACAAGTATACCCAACTTCATGCAGAAAAATCAGACCTGCAGATGTATCTGTAACTACAGGTTTTGTTATGCTCCAGCTGAAATGCTGCAATAAATGCTGGCACTAACAGAACAGAAAAAAATGAATCAAGATTTGACACCTCAAATTAATATTTAGATCTTTATACACCCTTTTCTAGATTTAGTGGTAATGCTCCTGTTGCCTTCATTAAGAATCACTTGAATATAAAAATTATCTCTTTTTCAACTGAAGTGTCTCTCTGAAGACATGACTTGGAATTTAAAAAATTAATGTGCATGAAAAAAGAAGAGGTGAAAGTGTTTCTATCCATGCTGGGTACTTAGCAGTTACACAGACCTTTTATTTGGAAGGTGACACCAATAATGAAGAGGGCCACAAGGAAGAATGAAGTAGGACCTCAAAAAAAGGTGAATTCAGAAAACAGTAGGTATAAAGAAGCCTGCTCTACTCTTTTAATTATGCAAATTACTACTTCTGATTAGCCTTTTCCCTGTGAGATCCAGAATTCTTGGCTGAGATACCAATACTGAACTGAGAAGAAAGGACCCCCACAGGCACTGCACTGAACACAGCTCATGGTCGCAAATCCACTGGCTGTAAATTCATTCCTAATCTCCTGAGGCTACACGCTTAACTATAGGAGAGAAATTATGTCTAGGTATAAGCGTTGTTCCTCTGGAAGTGTGCTGCCTTACTCCCCTCAGCTGAATTGAGACTCAGCATTAAATCACCTCCAAAGGAGAGGAGCTGTCAGGGCCTGGATTTATTTTTCACCTCACTGCCCTTCTAAAACCACTTTCTAAAGGTAGGGCTTTTTCCACAGAAATATTGCAGGCTTGATGGCAGACACAATAAATCCTGTTTCCACCCTCCAACATAACCAACCTCCCCCTCTACCTCCTTTTCCAGAATCTTATCTTCTCAAAGTGGAAATTTTCCTCTGTGAAGCTGGATCTCTAGGTTAAGGAATGATTATGACCCAAAGCAGCTCCCATCTTTCAGTTTTCTCATTTTGTTCCTCCCTTTTCCCCCTCTCCTGTCTATCTGTGTCCTGACTCCTGAGGTCTCCCTAACCCTGGCTCATTCTCACCTCACTAGCATCCAATTTCCTGGATAAAAAGCAGACTTAGAATGAATTCCTCAGGCAAGTGGAACATTTCTTTTCAAACGCTTGTGCCAATGTGCAATGACTATGCAATGTTAGGAGGAAACAGCCCTGATAAATGGATTCTTTCCACCTAATGCCATCACAATTTCTGGGATTTTTCCCTGATTAATATTCACCCTTATCTAGAAAGGAAATTTTTATTCTGTAAATTGCTATAAGTTTCCTGTACAGGGGTGGGAGTGTGGTTGGCAAACATAATTTGTGTTTTCCCTTCTAATAAAACAATAAGGAAATCTGCACTATTCTGACAAATGCTGGGAAATGAATTAAATCTGCTTGTTACAAGTGAGGAGAAGCCATGCAGAAGCCATGCAGAAGGACATCCAGACTGCAGCCACAAAGATAAGGAATTAACCAGCAATTAGACAACAAACATATTACCTGCCTACATAGCACCTGCCCCACTGCCTTCCTAATGTCAATGCAATCACTGTTAAGTAGGTGAAAACTCTATCTATTGTAATCACGAAAATACAGAAGCTGACAAATCCATTAAACGTGAAAACATTTGCTACACTTTCAATAGCAACAAGGATAATAATAATACCTGCTAAAAGAATTATCCTCCTGAATATATTCCTTGCTATAATTCTTTTCCTGATACCTTACGAAATCATGGGAAACCGAGTCCTTGCAAAATGTTTTTTAACAAAGCCTGGTGGTTTTAGGGTCTCTGTCTTCAGAGTAGTACAAGGGGAAGGCAGTTGCCATGAGGTCAGGGTCTCCTGAGATTCCACATCTGCAGATGGAGGACTAAGAATCTCAGAACCACAGAATCATTTTTGTTGGTAAAAGTCCTCCAAGTTCATTGAGTTCATTTGACCCATCTCCACTTTGTCACCTACACCATGGCAGTTGTTTCTTGAGGACCTCCAGAGATGGTGACTCCCTCACCTCCCCTGGCAGTCCATTCCAATACTTGAAAACCCTTTTGGTGAAGAAATTCCTCCTGACATCCAGCCTGAACCTCCCTTGGTAGGGACACAGCTTAAGGCTTCTGTCCTGTCACTTGCTGCCTGGGAGAAGAGGCCAACCCCCAGCTGGCCACAGCCTCCTCTCAGGAGGTTCCAGAGAGATAAGGTCACCCCTGAGACTCCTTTTCTCCAGGCTAAACATCCCCACTCCCCTCAGCTGCTCCTCATCGGACTTACAGGTCTTTTGATTTAGTCTGACTTAAGACTGAAGTACAACTTACTAGTATTTAGTGTGGTAAGACTCAAGTCTTACCATGCATTTCAGGCTCATTGCTACATGCTTTATTGGGAGATTGAGGCTGACAGTGAAAGGCTTAAATTGAATAAAATAATTTTCTTACCCAGAAGACTAAATGAAAAACTTTTCACTATAGAATGTATGTGTTTTATTGGAAGAAAATTCCAAGGCATTTTAATTAAGAGGCAGAAGGCATAATATAAATCTATAGTTACAAGTAAATTTTAATTCAGACAAAAAAATTGTAAAGGAGACCTTGGGGTTTTTGTTCCCCTGGTTGACACATAAATATATTATTAAAAGTTCTTGTGAAACTTGTAATAAAAAAACCCCCAGACTCAAATATTAGCTTGTGTTTTAGTGAAAGCAATCCCAAGGTAACTGAAAATTTGGAAGACAACTACTCAGGGAAGAAGGGAACTGAGTGAACTCAAACAGTCAAGATGTCTAAATTAATTTTGAAAAATTATTTTGTCTGAAGTTAAGACTGCCAAAGACTTTTGGACTGCAAACCTACATATCTGCTTTAGAACTTTCTCACTGGTTTCTGATGTTCTTTTACACTTGTAGCTTTATCACACTTTTAACTCTCTGAGGAATGTTGAAGTTCTCAAATAATGGCTGTAATAATCAGTTTCCTTGTTTTGATATGATATACCACTAAAAATACAAAGAAAATAGTCCCTTTCTGTACTCTCTGTAAAAGGTGGCAAGAACTTAGAAAGCTAATAGAATTCACCATATTTGTGTCAAACCTGAATTTGCATTTCCATTCTTGGGTTTTTTTTTTTTTGTTTTTTGTTTTTTGTTTTTTTTTCCTAATACCAAGATTTATCGGTCCTTGAAGAAAAAAAAGACTGAAACAAATCTGGGGTCAATATTTGACTTCAGGGTCAATATATCTTGCCTTTTCACTCTCAAAGGGGTCAATATCTGCTGTTATTTATGCCATACTCTGCAGCTGCTCTTTTGAACTCCAGCAGAGAAATACATCACACCCTTGACCCACAGCCTTTCCAACTAAGTGTGGAGACACTGTAATTTATTTGTTCAAAGCAAGTGTCAAATGTTTTTAGCACTAAACTGCACTAAACGCTCTTGTTCCTTATCACAGCTTTAGTTACACAAGTGCAACCTCTCTGGTTTCCACAGACTTACATGCAATTCACATCAGTGCAGGTGTATCACCCAGCCAGGGAGCTGGAAAATGTTTTTTGTTCCATGTCAAGCTAAAAGCATAAAACAGAAGAGCTGGTGAAGCAGCCAAACTGGCAGCTCAGTGGAAACTTTGTATTAAAAAAATTAACACACAGTACTACAACCTATTTAGGGAACTTCCAATAAAATAAGAAATAACTCTTCCTTGTGTCTTTGGACTCCACAGGTACTTAGTCCCTGTAGTGCTCTGAGGTTTATATGTAATAGACTGAAAAATAATTTTCACGTATTAAAAGTAAAAATGTTTTCTAAAAATTCTGTTTCGCAGCAGTTTTATTTGACTTAGTACATTTATTTCTTGGCTAGCTCCTTGTATGGTAAGTTTCAGTCCAGTACAAATTTTTTCCATGGCTGAACTATATCCTCCTGAAAAGCAGAGTTGGAAATGTTGAAAACCATAAACTATAGCTAAAGGCACACATCACAAAAAGCAGAGTTCTCAGTGTGAGCAGAACCTTCTTTTCCAATGAAATATGGACTTTGTTTGTTAAGCACACTTCTTACCTCCTCATACTTTGAATCTTACTCCAGCCCCCAAAAGGAAGAATTATTTGAACACATTTGCTGTAGCCTTTTCACTCAAGAGACTTAGAGTTTTCACTAATTTTCATGTACCTTTTGTTCTGCACTTTCCCAGTCCACAAGAAAAGATGGCATTTTTTTTCCTTGTTTGAACAATGCATCGTTCTATTTAAATAGCTTAGACAAGACTTTAAAGCTGTGAAAACTAAGAGTTAAAAAAAAAATAAATTAAGAAGAATTAATGCATTCCATTCCTTCATATCCTACTATATGAATACTATTTTTTACTGGTGACATCAATGCCACTAAATTTTTAGATGAATGGTGTTGCACAGTTGTGCACATGACCCTAAAATAGATTAAACTGCTTGACAAATGTTCTGGTAGCTCTTGTGCCAAAAAATGAGAGAGGATATGCCCAACAAAAAGTGTTACACTCCTGTAGAAATTGGGTAGTATAATTTGTTATACAAGTTCTTCTCTCTTCCACTCTATGTTTTGCTGAGTGCTTTGTTAAAGAAATTTAAATGCACTTACAGAAATTTCCTCTAAGTGTTCTGCCAAGGTGCATGAGCAAACTCAGGTCAAAATTTTACTGTACATGGACAGAAGCCATAGGACAGAAGAGCACTTAATTTTTAATCATTATTTCATTAGTTAGTAAACTGCTTAGCTGCTCCATAATATTTTGGATTGTCTGAAAATGGCCTACAGCTTCACAGGAAATCCTTCTTTGGCCTCTCTCAGTCGCAGGCACAAACCTTATAGGTTTCCCAAGGGAGCACAAAACTTAGTGCATAGCTAAACATAATGATGAGTACAGGGCAGCCATTCAAGGAAGCTGAATCACAGGATAACCTAGGACCACATACAGGAAAGTGAATATCAGGGTATCTAGGAGTATGGTGGAAACAAAATCACAAATCCTGTGTGCTGTGTGTGGAGAGCCGTGGCTCCAAAAAAGATAATGAGTGAGATGACAAGAAGGCTACCAAAGCCTTACCATCATGATGTTAAGGACAAAAGGGCAGAAGCAGCTTCTTGGCTTGCTGCAGCTGGACCAGCCTCGGGTATGGCAGCACTGATGGGAACTCAGTTCGACACAGAGGCTGGAAAAGCCCAATTCACTGCTGTGGCTTGCAGCCTTCTCGTGCTGGAGACAGGGCTTGGAGGCTGGACAACCTTGGAGACCAGATCTACAGCTCAGGGCCAGGCCAGTCATTCAAAGACTGAGAGACAAGGTCTCCTGGAGCTGGTGGCCAAGGGGTCACCGGATGGGGTCAGGAACCTTGAGGGCCACTGGCCCCAAGGCACACATACAGGAGGGAGCTGCGACTGAGATAATGACCCTTGTGGGGAGGCTGCAAGTCACACCAGGTGTTTCCACCACTATGAGTCTTACCAGGAGCCTGGAGTTTACAGTGAGAGGCTTAAACTGAGCCAGATGCTTCTCATACTTGGAAGAAAACAGTAATTAAAAGAAAACCAGAAGACTTGGCTGCAAACCTGTGTGCTTTAATGGAGCACTGTAACTAAAGGGCACTCCTATGAAGAGGTAGGAGTAACATACACTCCTGGCTGCAAGTTGGAGGCAGGGACCCTTCTTGGAAAAAAACCAAAAATTGAAGCAGTGGGGGTGATTACAACTGGAACAAATTATCATCACAGGGGATTCCCTGTACTTTAATGTCTTTAGATCAAACCCGACTCCTCATTTAAAAGATATGCTTTAGCCAAAAACAAAGTCATTGGACTTTGTACAGGAGTAACTGGATGGAATTGCATAGCCTATCACACACAAGAGGTCAGAGTATTTAAGTGCCTTGGCTCTAATCCCTACAGATGGAAATACGTGTGGCTCTGCTCCGGCCTGCTGCACAGAAAATATCTGTCTCTAGGGGAAGTTCATGGTGATGACACGATGCCTCACTGTCCCAAGGGGGATGTGTCTTTCAGATCCAGCTGAGCTCAGAATTAAAGCAGATAACCCTCCCAGATGTTTTATGGCACTGGATGGAGACAGCAGATGATAAGGTTCAGTGTATGCTGGCACACAAGAAGGTTTGGTATTTTCCTTATAAAGCAGGCAATAAGTCTGTTCAAGAAACAAAATAAAATTAATCCAAATGAATAAAGGCTGGAGGCTAATTAAAAGCCTACTTCTATTATTACAGGGGGAGAAACTACTCAGGGATAGTTCATTATGTTGAATCATAGCCCTCTAATAATGCCAAAAAATGCTAAGAGCTTTGGTGAGTTATCTTTGACCCAGTTTGTCAAACAAAACTACCATGTTGTTGCTTTCCCCAGAGTGGGCACAGATATCTGCTTTGGGAGGCAACAATTAAGTCAAGTATATGTCTCTTATGTAGGGGTGAAAAGACACATTTCCATCTTGACCCTTTTTTTCATTTTCCTTGAAAGCTGGTTCTTCCAGTCTGGACTTTCTTCAGAGCTCTCAGCCAAATTCTGGAGGAAAACTCCTTTTGCCCAAGTGCAACTTTTTCCTTGAAGAGTATAGCAAGTATGGAAATGTACAAAAGAAGAACAATATTTCAGTCAATTAATATAGCCTTGGAAAACATAATCATACTAAATTTTTACTACTTTCACTAGTACGATTTACTACTTAAACCAATGAAAATTTGCTGATAATGCTAGTGACTACTAAAAAAATACAGTATGGAAAGTAAGGATTTAGGACCAGGATATGAAACAGAAGCATTATCTAGGAAACTGAAAAGGACTAACTTGGACAGGCTTGTAGAAGCTGTTTACTGAAGTACTACTCAAGATGAAGCTCACTTGACATCACAGAAACCTCTGAGATGCAGCTGGTCCCTGCAGTCCCTTTCCTGAGCATCTCTTCTGTTGTGTTTGCACCATTATTTCTAGAAAGAAATGAAATGCTGCATTGTGGGACAATTTACATCCCAAATTAGATGTCCAAAAAAGGATTACAGTAATTTCACGACTATAAGGTGCACCCTTTTGACGAAAATTTTTCCTCGAACCCGGAAGTGCGCCTTATAGTCCAGTGCACCTTATATGATGTACAAAGTTGCGAAATTTGCCAAACCGGAAGTATGAGCTGTGAGCTGTGGGAGGAGCTGGCAGTGCCATGGCAGCCAACTGGAGGCGGGCCTGGGGGCCCACAGCACCGCCCCTCCCGGGTCCTGGCAGTCCCGGGGGCCCATGGCTGCCAGGTTGAGGCGGGGCCTCAGCCAGAAACCATGCAGGGGGAGCTGGGGGCGGAGCCTCGCCGCAAAAAAAAAGTGCGCCTTATAGTCCAGTGCGCCTTATATGATTTACAAAGTTGCGAATTTTGCCGACTCCTGGGGGGTGCGCCTTATAGTCCGGTGCGCCTTATGGTCGTGAAATTACTGTATACAATAAATCAAACACTGGAAGATTGCTAGAAGTACTGGACAACTGTGTGCAAAAGCTGAAGCATTAAAACTTGTTTTCTTGCAAACTTTCCTTTGCTGGGAAGGTTCCCTGGAACTTGCAAGAGAACAGAGAAAGAAACTAGGGGACTTTTTCAGCTTTTCATGGCATAACAGGTAATCAACACATCAGCCTTTTACAGCCAAGATAATTGCCTCCCTGTGAGCTGTAACTTGAATCATGCCCCATGTTAGTCACAGCTGGGGGCGGCTTCTGCTCTGCTTCCAGCCGCACTGGGGAAAGGGGTAAGGGAACTTTTGGGGATCTGCAGTGACTCTGTCATGGAAAGGGGACAGTCGCTGCAGAGAATGTGGGACCACCTTGGCTTCAGGGCACTGCTTGAGGGATGCTCACACTCACGCTGAGCTTTTCTGCAGCCTGTAGGTGTGTTATTGTTTTCGCACCTTTTTCCAGTAGGCAGCAAACTGTGGAAGGCTCAGCACCCAGATATCCTAAATTATCCAGTCTGACACTTATTCACAGGGAAAATGCCACTGTAATACTGAGGGTGCTTCTTAAATGAACACTATTACATTTCAACACTGTTACATTTCATCAAGGACGCCTAATGTATTGCAAAAAGGAAGACTGAGGGCCTGTGTCTTCTTAATTCATCTGAACAGTACCTGGCAATCTTACAAAGTGAAAAAAAACCCCATTGCCTTGAATCTTCATTAAGGCTCAGTGTTTGGATTCAGTGCCAGTTCTCACTGACTCACCCTGTCTTCAAGATAAGTTCCAGACTAATCTGTTTTACTTCCATTCAGCACTGAGGCCAAATTACCTTTGTACCCGCTCTGGTGGAGCCTCACAGAGTTAATGTCATCACACAGATAAAAGTCAGCCCAAAATTCGGTGCGCTGACTCATGTCCATTCCCTGGTTTTCCACCCCTTATCAAAAGAAAGAGAACAGCCCATCCTTCTGCTGAACAGCTGTTGTGCAAAGACACAAGTTCCAAAATTTGTATTTTTTACTTAGCTTGATTGAGACTCCTTAGTGTATGTACATTTATTTTAGCAGATTGAATTTGCTTAGCAGCTATTACAGAAACTTCGCTCTAAAAGATTGTTACCATGAATTAAGACAATTTTCTGTAGTGGAAATTCACCTCATAAATCAAGTCTGGTATTCATTTGGCAGCACAGATGAGCCAACTCAACTTGCAGCTGTAGGCACTCAGAAAGCAGCAGAATTTGTCCCTAAATCTGCCATTGTTTGATGACAAAATGGATATATTTTGACTTTCAAGTGAACAGATTATTGGAAGATGTTTTCTAATACAGAATTTCAGGATATCTAGTCCAAATCACCACTGCTGGTAAAAATGAGGAGACAGTGGAAATTAAAGGGTTTTCCTAGTTCTGCCTGTATTGCAGTTTTTCAAATATATGTTCCTCTGCCTCTAACATGCTGGTCAGCATTTCTTCAGTATTGACACACCGTTGGGCTCTATGTCAAATATGGAAAAGAGTTGGTTTTGCCCCACAGGAATGTAAAGCACTTCCAGGTCCAGGGGAGTTACTAAATAAACAGCTTACATTTCAAAATTACCTGGGAACTCCTGCTGATATTGGGACCATTGATCAAAGAGAGAGTTTAAAATTAAATACCTGGGTAGGAGGTTAACTGAAGCTGCTGGTGGTTCAGTTCTTCTGAAATTTGGTTTATTATTACTATATAGCCGAGGTCCCTGTTTTGAAGACTCTAGACTAATCCCACTTACTTATTTTTGTCAGTCAAAAAGTGGCTGAGATCCTGATTTTGGCTGACCAGACAGAATAAAACCAAAAGCTCTAGATAAAGAAGTTTGTCCCCTACATCTTTGGGATGAACATAGAACTCAGGAGAAAAAAAATTTTGTGATTCAGCAACCACAGAAAACAGAAGATTTTTTCCTATAATTATGACATCTTTTTTCCCCAACTGAAAATTCCTTATTCACAATAATTTTTTCCTCAGATTTAGATTTTTAGTATAATCCAATTTTCAGTTCTAAAACATGGCACATTGGCCATTCTTGATGGTGAAATTTTGACTATATCATTTTGTATTTACACTTTTGTCCCTAAATACAGACTGCCAGTCATGCTGTCCACCTTAACCAGCACAGAAACAAAATTTGACTCCCATCAGTTAATAGTTTGAAATATGTGGTCCCTCCAGTGCTGAGATACACTGAACAAAGTCCTAATTTCAGATTTTCCATGGAATTTACTGCCTTCCTGAGCAATTTTTTTTTTACTTCTATACCAAAATTTCAACTCTTACATCAGTGTGAATCCAGGATAAGTTCAGTGCAGTAACTCTAGATCTAAATTCGGACAAGTGAAAACAGAACAGCACTAGAATATGATACTGCAATTAAAATGTTACTTGTTGAAATGAAGTGTAGAAGCCACGTCCAAAATTTCTGGTTTTGTTGCTTTAATATATTTTGTGGGATATTCAAAAGTACTTCGAAAAAGGGGTCACCAATTCAGGACAAGAACTGTGTTAAAAATCAGCTTTTATCTTCCCAGTACCCAGTCTTTCTGTAGCCCTTTCTGCTTCCCTGTCACAGCGGTGCTTCAGGAACCCTTGGAAACTCTGGAAACATCAATACAAAGCCTGGGCTGTAGGGAATAATGTCATTAGGAGAAATTGATGCAAAAGGGCATTTTTTTGCAAAATCAACATGAACAATTGGAATATCTCCTGTACATAAAATTCCTGCTTTATGAAAGTGGTATATGAGGAAAATCTAAAAGCTAATTTAACAGTTTTAGAAAGTGATCTGTGTTCAGAATATCTCATAATTAGCACCACATCATTTACCCAATTGAGGTTGAAGAATAATGGGATTCTGGCACACATGCTTCCATCCTGACTTAGCTTCCCTACTTCTCCTGCCCCAGGCCTGTCTTCTAATTCAGCTAGTCAGCTCAGTAGATACCTGACACTTAGGAACCAGGCTGGGATAAATCAGCCCACTGAAACCAATTTGAATTTAGCCAGATGAGGTAAAAACTGCATGATTCGTGTTGTGCAATAACTCACTATGCAGTTATCTCCAGTCTTCTCCACACATCCCTATCTCCCATCTCACAAACACCTGAAGAACTTTGCAGGTCTTTGACACTTCACCTGCCATGCCTATCACACACCAAAGTTCCCCTGGATGAACACATACACAGCTAGATATTACACAGTTCCTGTTGGTATCCCACCTGCTCAGCAGCTCCAGCTGTCCCTATGAAAACTTGTGGAATGTGAGGTTAAAACTGCCAGAAAGCCTTCCTATAGGCACTTACAACAAAGTGCTAATTTCCCCCATTGTGCATATCATTGTGCAAGGGGTGCATATCAATGTTTCTTGCCTTGCTGGTTTATAAATACATCTCACATTTGTAACTCAGGCTGAAGCTGTCATTAAGTCACACAGGTTCTTTCTTTAGAAGTTTCTATAGTTAACTTTCTCCACATTTTTACTACTGAAATTTTGGCCACCCCTAGACTCAATGATTAAAATCCTTTTTCCACTGGATTCCTTACATTTTTTTTTGACCTCTTCCACAAGAACTCCAAAGCAGCTGCTACCTCCTTTTCCCCATATGATTCTTTCATATTTCCTGCATCCCTCTGCTATGTTCCACTTCCCCATCTCCACAACACACACATATGGGTCTGTCAGTAACTCCAGATGTCCTGTGGAGTCATCCTCCCCTAATGTCTCTCTTTTCACACCCTGGCCTTCCCCTCTCTTCTCTCACTTGTAAAACTTCTTATGCACAAGGGAATGTCTCCATTTCTCAAGAGCACCTTGTCCTCATGCAGAGAGTCCCAGACCTGTTCCATCACATCCTTCTCCTTCTGACTCCCCTGCAGAAATTCGTAGTGGCCTCACCAGGGATTCAGTGGCTGCATTGCACATGAATCTGGCACCTGGTTGCCTTCTGGGTCAGCTCATGTCACATACACCTGTGACTGTGACCTTAACCTGGAAGTGATTCTGGACAGGGACTGCACTGAATATGTCACTGTTTGGATGGTGTGACCTAAAGTGTATTACAAATGACTTGGTGAGTGCAGTATTTACAGCTACTTCACCTGGAGTCTGGCACTGAGGGCTGTTGAAACACTACAGAACAAAGTTTGCTAAAAACCCACCCCTTTAAACTTCCTCCTCTCTCAATCCCTGAGACAGCAGGAGATGCAGTTAATCCACCCATTTTTATGGCAATACCACTTCAACAAAGGTTCAGAGGAGTATCTGCCTTCCTCACAAAACATCATGTCATGTAAGGAGGCTGTGGCAGAAACAGATGTTGACTTTATATCAAAAGGAGGTTACTACCATGCTGATACACTTGTTATCTGAAGGCTGCAGTTGTCAGAAGTTTTGTACAGACTGCAAGACCACCTGGCTATTGGACGAGGACACATCAAAGAGGTGTCAAGCCAGAAACAGCCTGACATGAAGCCTGTATTCAGCACCACATCCTTGCAAATGGCAATATAATCTCCAAAAAGATGCATGAGGATATGGAGAATATGTCTGTAGGGCATAAAATATCTGGCAATTGTGGTAGGTTCACCAGTGTGTGAATCATGGCTGAAAACCCACCAGAGGACAAATTTTGGAAAACACAGAGGAGTCAGAACTACAAAGCAATTGTGAGGCAATTGGCTTTGCTCATCCAATACTCTTTTAAAATATTGCCAACCCAATATAAAAGGCAAGAGCCCAGTCACGTAGGAGGGATAGGTAACTGTGTTTTAGAAAGCAGGGAAGACAGTGTGGGTAACCACCAGAACCTGACAGTAGGAAACCCTGTAACTGAGGAAAGAGTAAATGAGGAGAGAGAAAATGCAATGGCTAAGTCCGTAAGCAAAATTAGAGACATGGTATAACTGTGTCTGGTGACAGTACTGGAATAGTTTATGCTGTTTTTGCATCCACTCATTGAGCAACTGAAATGCAATAAAGATTTGGACAGTACAGATGAAAGGATGATAAAAACTTCCCTTAAAATGAGAGGTTAAAGAAAACATAATTTTACTGAGTTTATCAAAGATGAGACTAAGCTGACTTATTCATGTTTGTTCATAAATGAAACCCTTTCTGACAATACGTGGCTTTCAAACAAACAAAACATGAATAAGAACCAATGTGGTGAACAGTGGAGTTCAACATATTGCAAGTAGACACAAACTGATAATTCTCCTAAGAGATGATTATTAAAAATGGGAAACAGTGAAAAATGCATCAAAGGGATTTTCTGCTGCATGAAATGTTATAATTAGTTCTTATATGTTTTATTAAGATATGCTTTAGCTATGAGAAAATACAGGCATTGTTCAGCAATGCTGTTGTCTTGTATTTTGTAAAAGGTCAGGTTTCATCACAGCCCCTTCTAATTGTAAAATTAATAGCCTATGCATTTTTAAAGCATCTTGAAAGCCATTAATTGCACCAAACGATATGACTACAAAAAGGAGTTTTGATGGACAGGTTGAAGGGGGTATCTCACAACAGCCAGGAATCAGCTGCTTGCGTTAATGGAAACCAAATCAACAGCAAAAAAGAAACATACAGATGCCCTATGGATAACTTTCTGAGTACACAGAGGCTGCCCAAGCCATGCTGGGATCTTCTTTGGGTAGATCAGAAAGGAGAGTAGTAATAATACACCATGCTTGTTCCCTTAATGCATTTGAAGAGATGTTTATCTGAATTCAGTTTTCCTGTTGCACCAGGGAAGTCACCCCAGGTACCTCTATCTTGCTTGCAGTACCTTGTGCTTGTGAAACTAGGTGTGTCAGGCCAGTCATGTTCAAACTGTGCCCCACTGTGCCTGAAGACCTGCTCCTTCCACCCTCAAACAAGGGGTGAGCTCCCACACAGGCATGTGCATCTCCAGGGTGCACCTCCAGCTCACATCACAGGAGGAACAAGTGCATTTCTCTTGGGAAAACTGAGACATAGCAGAAACTGAAGAGGTACCAGACACATAAGGCAACTGATGAACCCCAGTACACTTTGGTGATTTCTTTTAATTTCTCTCCCTCTCTGGGCCCTCAATGAAGGGTGGGGAGACACATTTCCTCTTCTACTGTTGTTTCAGGAAAGAAAAAAGGAGTTTTGAAGTATTGTGAGGTATAAGAGTGAGCCATTTAAAAGGGAACTCCTAAACATACAGAAAAATTGTTTTTAAAAAAATCCATCCCCACAACTATTCCAACATGTGGATTAATGAGGTCTGCAAACACTTTTCTTACTAAATAGTTCACGCTCTCCTTGAACACTGAAACAGCTTTCATCCTACCTTTCAGTTTGCTGTGAACTCTTGTAATTAAAGAAAGAGTATTGACATGGTCTTTGGCTTTTTAAGTAATGCCAAAAGATGCAGTTTCTTTATATTACTCCACTTGTGCAGTATTAGCAAAACTCCAAATCTCCCCGAGAAAGAATGGAGAACCTGGCTGTGGAGACTGGCAGATTTCCTTTGATGACTCAAATGCACCATCCTGCTGCTCTTGTGTCATTGCTGGTAGTGTGAAACACAGGGCTGGGAGCCCCAAGTTAGCCCTGAGCCTCTCCCTGCACTCCCAGCACCACAGCATTACTGCACCTGTACCACTGAGTGCAGGCACATCAGCTCAGCACCTTCGTTTGTGTCCTCCTGCCTGGTATAATGAAATACATCCTTCAACACTTAGGCACCCTCTAAATACATTAAAAAACAAAACAAAAAAAAAGACTTATCCGTATGGACAAGACTTATGCATATAAAAAAGCTTTTAGAAAGGCACTGGCAAAAGGTAAAATAGATTTTGAAATAATACAACATTCCTATTCCTGAAAAGTGAGGTGCCACATTTGTATTCAGGTTTAAAGTCAGTAAAAAGTTTGTCTACAGTTATCCCACTAGTCGTGACAAGAACTGGTTTAAAACAGCATTACCATCATCAGATACATCTGAGTTCCTCCTCCTCTGAGGGAAAAAAAAAGGTTTTAATGATCTTCAAATATCAGGTTTTCTGAGGACCATAAGCCAAAATCTATTTGACTTTCCCCCTCAGCCTCCCTGTCTTGAAAAGCGAACTTCACATCTGCTTGTTATCAGTAGTTATCTCACAGCATGCCTCTGAATCATTTAGAAAACTCAAAGCACATGTTTATCCCTGCTGAGGAACCAGTCATTATGATGCTATTTACAGGCCCTTGGTGACCCAAGCTCACTACATGGTGTAGAAAACTGCCAAAGATTTTGTCTCAGGGGTTCTCACTGCTGCTAGGTTTAATTACTTACCATCAGCTTTCAGCCAGGAGGCTGCACTCCCTCCTTTCAAGCTGCATTGAGGCATGCCTGTGTGAGGACATGTGGGAAAGCTAAGATAAATCAATTAGACATATGAAGCATGTTGCATGTGACTTAAAGCACGTTAAGTCCTCATGTGGTTACTCTTAGTCAGGAGAATAAAAAGAACTTTCCTGTGCAGACAACTTCAAAGCTGCACCATTTTACAATTGTAGCGTGTAGTTAAAAGCAGTGAGGGGCTAGGAAGAGATGCCAACAGTGTTGAGCAAATTAATTTAAATCTAAAAATGAAAACACTGATTGTTTAGTAAAGGAAGGATGATATGTCCTTCTGAGACCAAATGTGCTTCTCCCAAGGCATTGTGCACACAAACCTCTCCAGAGCCTTTCTGCTTAGATAGCCAGGCAAACCTTACATTTATCTTAGCACAAGGATAAATGACTGTCACTACAAGATACTCAAAAAGATGCCTACTTTTTTTGTGGGACATGAAAGTTCATGAAAGTCTGCACTTCCCTGGCTGTTCAGAGTCAGCAGTTTTGCTCAACACTTTCAATATTCAAGAAAACCATTTAAAGAGCTGATCCTACAGCCAGTGTCCAGTTGGCAAGTGCTCCTTACTACATTACAGGGGAAATCTACAACATCAAACCCAGACCTTTGCCACTGTGGAACAAAAGGCTAAGAATATTGGTTCTTCCTTGTGCAAAGAGCAGAAATCTCTTCATACAATTCTTCTTAACCCTCTTGAAAATCTCTGCAGGGCTAGCCCCACATGTCATTTTTCATGATTCTGAATCAAAATGCAGCCCTATGTTTTTTGCTTTTCATTGAATTTCAGCAGTGAGTCATATTTTTTTATGTTTTTGGCTAGGACTGTTCCAACAAGTTTAAAAAAGTTCTTTCTAAAGCCTTATAGCACTTCAGAAACAGAAGAATCCTAAAACTGCCTCCTCGTCTCCTTTTGCTAAAGAATCTTTTGGAAAGGTAACAACATCAGACAGTGATGTTGTAGCTTTGGCTGCTTTCAGAGAATGTCTCTGTGAGGGGACATACAAAGAACTGACCTATAATGCCAAACTCCAAGTCTTACATGTGAAAACTCATCTGAAGCTACTTTTTGTGGCATATCTGTGAAGTACCAAGTGCAGACAGAGCCATCCACTATAAATTCCCTGCAGAAGTTGTAAGGTGTCTGTCTCTTTAATTAAACTAAACCCAAAAACAGTAATAAAAAACCCCAATCCCAAACCAAAACACTTCAGCAGACCAAACCCAGCTGAATGTCACCAGTATTTCCATTCATGCATGTGGGTAAGTATCTGCAGCTGACAACTTCAACCACACGTTCTGCAGGCTGCCTTGTTCCACGCTGTTGGGGGGATGTTTATATATCCACTCACATGCCTTATGTTCTTTAATAATATAATATACAGAACAGGGACAATTTAAAGAGGAAGCACTTGGCTACAGCTAGGTCCAAACCAAAGTTATGTCTAGCCTAACTATGCCTCAATTCCTTGTGTTCCTGTCACCAAACTAGTATAAAATTTGACTAGACTTAACATTTCTGGCTTTATCTTGAGAAAACCATGAAAACTTGGGGTTGGATTAAAAACAAAAGCTTCAACTGCAGTGCAGTGCAACACTGGGGAAAAAAAATCTAGAGGATTTAAGTGTATACAAAATATCTGCCCTCTAAATAGATATTAACTGTAGTTGACAGAGTCTTTGAAGAAATTAAATCAGAAATGAAAAATATGTAAGCCATTTATTTTGCACGTCCTAGTGCCATAGATCCAGTTCATTAATTGTGAGGAGCTTGCTACATTACTCAGAGGTGAAATGAGTATTTCAAATCTGCCTTCACTTAAGCAGTGCAGTTAGTTTCCTCTGTTTCTCCAGTTTCTGGCTCACATTTGGACTGGACTGACTCTTTTTGCTGAAGTGTAGCTGGACTTGGGATTGAACTCCAGATGTCTACATCACTGACACACAGGAGGAAAAGACAGTGAGGTACTTACTGGAAGGGGCTGTTTCTGCTGCTGCTGAAGACTGCCATTCTCTTTTCATGCAAGAAGGTAATGATTTTGAGGTGACACTAATCTGGTTAGGTCTCAACACAGTATTTGCTCTGCTGATGGCTTTAGAACCTTTTGTCCAGGCCTAAGTCCCGGCAGAGTTCACCGAAGCTTTCCACTTCAATTTATTTTTTCTTCGAGATGTAATTACTGCAATTCACTCAGGCTTGGAGCAACCCTTGAAGATCAGTCAGAGGCAAGAGCTGCCACACACTGTGGCTTCCCACTTGCTAGGAATTGCTCACCACAGGCGACATGTCACAACAACTCTTTCAACACACTACAGATTTGCATTTCTCATGTTCAAAGTTGCATTCATCTGGATTAGCAGAGACATGGGGAAGCTGGCACCACTGTGCTAGTTTGCTGAGGCTGGAAAACCAAGGGCTTGGTTCACACAAAGATTAGGCACTTTTGAGTCCAATGTATTTCCAAGCCTTTTAAAGACGAACCTCACTGCTTTCGTTCTGTCCTTTGCTGGTTCTTTACTCCAGGATCATCTTGGTGTCACCTCCTGCACTGACCTCATCAGCAAGCTCCTCTGGTACCCCTCTGCCTTGGCCTTGCTGTATGCCTTGCTATGTGCCTTGCTGTATCCCTGCCACGCCAGGATGCCATAAAGCAATGCCCCTGCAGAGCTGGCTACCTGTGCAGTGCTCTGCTTGCTGCTGGGTCTCCTTGCACTGGGCAGGAGCTGGCAATCTGTGACTCAGGCTGTGTGCACCTTACTCACCTTGGGAAATCGGGATGCAACTCGGAGAAGGAACTGGACTGAGCAGTGCCTCAGGTACTCACCACCTCAAGAGTGAGATGTGGTTATCTGTAAGGTGTTGTGCCAGAAGCAGAGAGCCAAAGCTGAGCCACAGCTTCTCAGGGCTGTACTCTAACCTCCAGTTCACCTTAACTGCAGCTCCTAACAGGAAACACCATAATGGAAAGCCTGGCATAGCTACGCAGGGATAGGGACATTCAGACAACAAACCAACCTCTTTTGCATAAGAATGCAACCATAACTGTTTGCGTTTAGCTAGCCCTTGTTTTGATCAGGACACAGCCTGTTTATACTGCTTAATTGTAGTCATTCCTGTGGCTTTGTTTGTTTGTTTACAACACTACTCCAAACTTTGGGAAAATGTTGCAAAAGTTTCAAATAGCAAACATGGCAGTCATTCTTTAACCTCATGTTTATCGTTTATAGGGGGACTTCAACATGCATTATAACATTGCAAAACCAGCATGTCTTTGCATAGTTTGTCAGAATCAATCTGGGGACAATTTATGCAGTGCTGAGAAACAGCTACTTCTGGTACAGCTGAAAGGTTTTGCAGACACACAAGATAAATCACCTACTCAAAGATGATGGAAACACTCCCAAGAGTTTCAAACAAGTTCACAATTAATTAGCATCTGCCATCATCAAAAATCTGTAAAAACAATTCTGAAAATAAAAAAAGAAGAAAAGGATGTGACACCACCCTCCTGTTATGTCCCCACATAGCACTTGCATCAATTAAGGACTTACAGCAGCGTTGCATCCTCTTTTCTACCCCAACACAAATGGGTTTCCTGCAAATGTCCTGAGCTGAGTCCATATGCTGTATTTCTCATGCTTTAGTATAGATATTCCAAAAGTATTCCTTTCCCCAGGATTTGTCAGTCTCACCAATACATCAAGCTAAAGAATCTCAACCTTTCCATAGTCTGGTTGGTGCTACACCTGTTCACTTGAACAAGCAAAGGTCTGGCATCTAATTTAGCAAGAATTCAGTAGGATAGTTTAGGAACGGGGAGTTTGAGGAGCTCTATGAGAGTCAGGAACTCCAGTAGAGCAGAATTTGAAGAGGGTATTTTGCTTCTACATTCACTAGGTACATACACTTAAAAATTTTCCTTGCCTTCTGATGCAGGGCCCTAAAATGTACAATTCTGGTACCATGAAACTGGAACAGTTCTTGACAGTGGGACATATTTATTTTAACAACAGATAAGGGCTCTGAGACATACCAAACCACAGGATCTTCCTAAATAACCTCCTTGTGAATTCTTTCAGGTGAGATGCTCTCTCAATGCCCTTTGATCTTCTCCAGCCTAAATTTTATATTTACACAGCACAGACAAATTTTTGCTGTGACACTGATGACATTAACTTAGTGTGCATGGTGTATTTTATGCAAGGCATGAAAATTTAATTTATGGTACCTGTTCTCTGTTGCCTGAACCTGGAATTTTAACTCAGAATTGCACAGGGTTTTGCATTGCCTCCTTTTGCCCTTTATTTTGTGGAACCTCAGTGTGTTGAGGTTCACAACCTTGTGTTCCCCCTCAGTACCAAGGATTTCACTGGCTTGTGGTGAAATATCCATCTTACACTTTCTTTCCTCTCTATTCACATCTGGAGTGAGGCATGATGTCATCAGTATAGTATGTCATCCGCCTCATCTCCCCTGGTAAAAATGAGAAAATTTGCTTGATTTTCAAGCATTCATTCAAGAGTCTGGATGCAAAATGAAGCTGCTCGGAGTGGCCGACCCGTCCTGGCCAGCCTGATTAATCTGCACCATCACACATCTCTCTGGGAGCATTTCAACAGCTATCGCCTTGTTCCTAGAAAAAAAAAAAACAACTCACAAAGTCTTATTCCTCTCTGCCCTTCCCCTAGCCTCGAATGCCATTTCTGTGCCTTTAAAGGTGAATTATTTTTTTGTTTCCCTTTCATTCCAGCAGAAAGATGGCCCCTTTTCTGTTTCAATGGGACCCAGGCCTTCCTGCTGCAGCTGCTCCCTCCTGGCCAGTGGCCGACTGCCTCATCCAGGCTCAATCTTAATGTAGTTTATTTTTCTCTGTCTGGGTTGTTTTGTTCCTTGCCTTTTCTTCGGGTTGGACCTCTCTTAATCAATCTCAGTCTTAGCCCTTTTCCCTTTCAATTCAGCTTTTTTTTGCTCTGCTGGGTTTGGGGTAAAGGAAACAAGGCTTCCTTAGAGTGATTTGCTTACTCTCCTTTTTCCTGATTTCCTTACCCTTCTCTTCCTCTGCCAGGGAGGTCAGGTGAGCTCTGACCTCGGGTAACAGTGCAAACTGGAACATTTGTGATTGCAACAGAAACCATTTTTTAATTGATTAAACAATCCAGCAGTTGCAGAAGGAAGCCAGCAGGGCTCTCCTGCCTGTTGGGTCCTGCTACACGATGTCTTACATCGCCTTCCAGGCTGCAGCTCACTCTCACAGAATGAAGTCATGACTCTGAAACATCCCTCCTTGTCAGTCAGCAGCAATACAAGTCAAACATCTTTATTTATATAAATTTGTTCTTATCTCTTAAAAAAAAATAAAATTACCCCTTAAAACCCAAGTTGTGTTATTGTGAACCCTTACTTTGCTTCGTGTGGCTTTTGTTTATACAGCTGAAGAGTCACGAAGCTGCTGAACTTGAAATATCTGAAGAATTTTGTAAGAAATTATTATATAAAATCCTAATTGGAAAGAAGTAGTGTGTTTGCTTGCTGCTATGGATGGCAGCAGGGCACTTACCACTGAGTGCTACAGAAACAGAGTGCAGCCCTGCAGTTTCCAACTGCAATATTTAAAACCTTATAGACCTGAACAGGGTCTGAAAATTTGTCCAATGCATAAGAGAAGGAAATTGTCTTTAGGAGACTTTTTCATCTGTTTAACAGATGTTCATAGGGATTGAGCCATGATTTCTAGGAGGGTTAGGGCCACTGAGCCAAGTAAATGATACAGGGAAAATACAGGACAGCATCAAAACACCATTTGCTTTAATGATGGAGGGCTATCTCACCAACTCTCAAGCGCCTAAGCCAACATTTTCAGCAATGCCACCCGACATAAAATTTAGGGCTGACCATTCTGATATAAAAATGTAGTGACTGGAAATCATGAATAATCCATGGAGAGATCCATGTCCTTAACTCATAAGCACATTTCTTTAGATCCTCAAGTTTGCCATGTGGTGTTCAGTAGTCTCCTTTTATGAGTAGCCACACTTCATCATGCCATCTGCAGAAGAAAATAACTGCATTTAACAGAAGCCTCTCTTTATTTAGAGCTGCAGGGGGAACTAATTAAAGGTAACTGAAACCACAGCTGCTAAAATAATTATATGGCATCTAAACTATTTTGGAAAGCTCTCATTGTTTCTCACTGTGACAAAGCAGAGTAAGATTGAAAACCTACCATCACCTTAAATGACATATTTGTGGTAAATGATGTACCTAGAACTTCATAGGATACTCCCTAACACAGGCATATGTAACACCCAGGCATGTCTTATGTGTATATATACACAAACACACACACACATTGTATAAATGGACATTTTTTAGTACTCTTGCTAGCTGAATATAGTCTTCAAGACTTTGGAGACAGAAAGAGGTAGTGGCATTATAAAACTGTAATAAAGAGATGCCCACATTATTTTGCAAAGAAAAACATTTTATAATCACACATAGAACTGATTGTTTGGAATTAAAAACACTAAACATTATTCAACCAGTCTTCAGTGAAAAAACATTTATTTCAATAATTTTCATGTAAGAAAAAGACTTGAACTTCATATACACACAGAGAATGGCAGTATTGAAGCTTGGAAACAAAGTTTCAGATGAAGTTTGAATTATTCCAAACTCAGGGCTCAGTGGGGAGCCAAGATTTTACACTTGCATAGGGATGCAGCTGTCAAAAAGAAGAAAAATCAACTGACAAAAAGCACCAGCAAACTAATCTGATTGATTGTGTCATTTGGAACTTATTCATAAGAAGTTCTTCAAAATGAAGTAGAGGAAGGATGTGCATTTGAACTCCCTTCTGCTTTAATTAGTTTCTCTCCAAATGATGTTCATCATCACAGCGTTTCAGTCTCTTTCTAAACTGATTAATACAAGCAAGTCTGAAAAAGGCAGGCATTATCATAGATTTAAAGTTGGACCTGGCTTTAATTTAACATGCACATTCTTCTGACACCCTTTCCAATGGTTATTACAGATCATACTAAATGTTTTGGGACAACAGCATTTCCCCAAAAAAGCCATGACAAAATGCAAAGCGTAGCGCACTCCCCTGATGGTGAACACACTTCCTAGCCCTCCTAAAACCCAGATCCTTTGGTCTTTCTAGAGCAAAATCCCCATACCCATCTCCATTTGTTGATTTGTACTCAGTTTTGAGGAAATAGAACTGTGGTGGTCTACCATAAAGTTGCCACAAATTTTATCAACAATTAACCTCAGTTTGCTCAGAGTCCTGCTCTTCTAAGTGACAGCCCAGCCAATATGCAAATGAAGCATTCAGCTTCACAAAAACAAAGTATTAATAGTCTGTTATAAAAAAACCTCCAACGAAGTAGTGATAGCCTCAGTGACATATTAGAGCAAATACTACTTGGAAATAAGCATGAATACCAGATATTAAATAATTTCCACACCTTGGAAACAACTTATTATCCCCCTGGAGACGCAGAAAATGAGATGAGGCCAACTTCTTTGACAGGATATCAACTGACAGGGCAACAGCCACACTTAGAGTATTAAATAATATTTGGTCAGCAAACATTTATTGCTAAAAGACCAAAGTACAATCTCCAATTCAGACATTTCTTCTGTCATCATGTGTGGAGGTGAAAGAGTGAAATCTATTAAAATCAGAGGCAGACCCTGAATGATTTTTTAAAAATTGCCTCAAAAAATACTAGGTATTAAATGGATTTCAAGGATAATATATAACCAGACATACTAGAGCATCCAACAACTGGTTATGTGTTGAGTGAACTAGAAAAAGCCCCTAATGAACAATGACAGGCAAATGGTGAGCAAATATGTAAAGAAGGAAGCTGATTTGTTTGCCATAGCAGACATTGCATAGGCCAGTGGTTAAACCCTCAGAAGGCCTGACTGAAAGAATTCCCTCCTCCAAGCCTGCTGATGGAAGGGGACTGCACTTAGGAACATGCTCAGCATGAAAGCAGGAATTTAACTTAGTCACAGGCTGCAATGACTCTTAAGTGCCCTAAGAAATGTTGGATGGCTTAAGAAAGGATTGAGACCCAGGGGTGACAATTTTCACAAAGTCATTTTCCCCCTTAATTTTT
Organism: Catharus ustulatus; assembly: GCF_009819885.2. Classification (NCBI taxonomy): domain Eukaryota; kingdom Metazoa; phylum Chordata; class Aves; order Passeriformes; family Turdidae; genus Catharus; species Catharus ustulatus. The sequence goes on along the minus strand of NC_046221.1, from coordinate 111,572,908 downwards.
TAAATAAAAAGTTTAATTTAAATTTTCCCATTTCCCTCTTGTACCTTACCTATTTTCCTTGACATAGTGAAGCAAAAGAGACCAGGAGCCAGGATGTTGACCTGGAATGGACAATGTCTTTTCACTGGCTTTTACTGGGGCTCAGAGCAAATCATGCAGGCACAGGCTACTTTAGGGCACAATATTATCTAAAGATGCAGGTGTAAACCTCCTGTGACTTTAAAAAGTGCCTTAGAAACTAAATCTTGTTGGAATCAAAGAGGGACTAAAGGGCAAACAAAAAACACCACTCATGCTTGAAAGCAAGCATGAATTAAAAATGAAAAAATTCTTCAGGGTCTTGTAGTGAAATAGTCTGTCAAAGCAAAATGTATTCTGCACATTTTCTTTATTTTTCCCCAAACTTCTCCCTTGTTGCATCTCCAATGGGCTCTGTGTGAAAGCAGGAAGCACACAGGCCTAAAAGAGGTATATGGAAGCTATAGATAGACTGCATGAGGCTGCTCTCAATTACAGCCGAGCTGGAAGGAGCACAAATGAAAACCAGACTGACAGTCTGGCTATTTTATGTCTCAATGAGACCCGAAAATTTAGACAGATTCAAGAATATCACATGTGAAGAATATAATATATTTGATTGATACACAGCTCAGAGACTGAGTGGTCCCAACTCGTAGTCATCATTTTGAGCTGATTGAAAACATCCTTCCCTGTCTCAGATGGTATGTGGGTCACATCAGTGGAAGGATATTAAGTTCACCCTGTTGGTGCCCTTTCACATCTAATGTGTTAAGAATGACCCTGACATGCCAGAAGTGTTGACTGACAGTCTCTTTCACGCAGATGCTGAAGAGGTTATGCAAATCATGGTGTTTATGAGCTGCTACACAAGACCCGAGCCAAGTTTGGTAGAAACCACCCCTTCATTCTGCTGGCTTGTGAGCCCACCCAGAGTAGCTGGAAACCTCAGACAGTGTTCCTTTCTTATGGAATGAGAAAATACCACACTGAATTGAGAACCTAAGATTGACTTGGACTTCTGTGCCAAGATCCTTATGTTTGTTTCAATTGCCTTTTTAATGGAACAGGAGATAGTTTCCATTTTCCTTTAGGCCGTTCGCAAACAGGAGAAAGGATCTGAAGAGTGAGTTGCAGCCTGTGCCAGCAGAGAAGATTAAAGTTGTCAAGATACTACGATAAAAGTTATGTCACTTTTATACTAGGATTTGGGATTTGAAAAAAGGCACTTACAGAGAAACTTGGGGCCTCATTTTCCCTGCTACACACTGGTCACAGCTGCCCCCCTTCGTAACACAGTAATGATTAGAATAGAGAATATTAGAATAGAGTTGGTTTTAGTTTGGATATCAAGCAAATATCAATAAAATATCAAGAAGATGTAGTTGAATACATTCTCTAAATTCCTAAACGTGGAGAAAAATTTCCAGTGAGAGTGATAGCACTGAAATGAATGCATACCACTTGTGCAGAGGTGAGGACAGGCACCGCTCAGAAAATGTCTGGCAGAGGATACACATTTGTTGCACAAAATATCTCATCACTCAGCTCTGTAGTCTGTCCATCTTCTTTTATTCATCTCATCTCATCTCATCTCATCTCATCTCATCTCATCTCATCTCATCTCATCTCATCTCATCTCATCTCATCTCATCCATCTTTCCTTGTATTTCAGCTACAGCCATACCAGTGCTGATCAGTGTAAAGTCTCACTTCAAGTGATAGAGTGATAGCAAACAGTCCTATTTATGTGTCACTACATGAGACTGACATGGAAATATCTGGGCATTCTCCATGCTACATTAGCCATGTCCACAGCCTAATGGACAAACAAATTGAGGCACTGAAACAGACTCTGGGCTCAATTAAACTCAGACCCTAAGAATTACAGTAGGTGAGAATGATGCTTCTAAACTTTTATCTAAATGACAAAACAATTTTGAAGTCTTTAGAAAATCGTGTACAAACAAAAAGGTATTTTTGTGTTGAATATCAAACTATGAAGCTGGGATCCTGCACGTGCAGGTAAATGATTAAAACAATCAAAAAGAACTGAACAATTCAATTATGCAGTCAATCATAAAACTGGTTGAGTAACAAATGCATTAAGAAAGGAATATTTCTGAATAAGGAGTAAAAATATTGTCAATATTTTTGAGTAAAGAATCTCTAATGACTAACTTAACATGTAAATTAATTCAATTTAAAAAGTGACTTGGATAAGCTTGTAAGTCAAAGGAAGCAAAAGAAGGATGCAGAAGTTTGACATTTAAGCAGACTCATAAATGGAAGACACGTGGCCTTAGAACAACAAACTCCCTTAACATGCTGGTTTTCTAAAGAGAAAATAGCTGCAAGTATTTTAGATGTTTTCAGGACAGGCTGCTATGGTTAGGGTCTTCATTTTTGCAAAGTGAAAAAAAGAAAAAGCAAGACATTGTCTATAAAGACAGCATTATGCAGATAAAGCAGATCTAGGAGTGAAAATTCTTCTTGCTATGAAACTATTAGTGTCTTGAAACAAAGGAGAATATAATCTCAAAAAGCATAACCTCCCTGCAATGCAAAAGGTGCAAAAGGTGCAATACAGCTGGCAGGATGTGCCAGGCTTATTAGCCCCACCCTGGGATCCACACCTCACAGGCCAGAAGTACCAAAAAGCTGAATTCTGAGATGGCATGATGGCATCACCTCGCACCCAGCCTTGCACTGATGACTTGCAGGCTGGCCCTCCCCAGCATCTGCTCTGTAGCCATGGGCTTGCTGGAGGGCACAGAGTCAGTACAAACTTCCTGCACGTGTGCTGAGCCTCATGGGCTCAAGGAAGATGGGTCTTGCCCAGCTAGATGAGCAGTAGGGACAGAATGCGCACCTTGAAAACTTGGCCCTTCCCAGCTGAAATAAGAGAGCTAATAAAGAAAGCAATAGTGGCTCTAATGTATGGTAATAATTAAAACACATTCAAATGGTGGCAAATGAAAAGGGTTGCTGAGGATTAAAGAAGAAGTAAAATTGTAATTGTAAGTAGCTGAGCTTCCACTTCATACAAAAACAAGAGAGACACTATGAAGGATGCCATATTGCACTTGGCTCCTGTCCTAAAATAATTCCCCATTATAAATATTTGACACAGCACTTAAGACTATTGCCTCTACAGGATTTAATGCAGTATAATGTAACACATCTGTTAGCTACCCACATGGCATGAAAAGAGTGAATGGGAAGACGGGAACAAAAAGTTCCAAAACATACTGTATACTATTACTTGTGTGCTTGTGCTGATCATGCTACATTCGTTACCTATTGAACTAGGATGACAGAAAATGTTTCACAACACCTGGACAGCGCAATCTTGTCCATCTTTTTTTGATCTCTGAGACTACATCAACCCTGTTCCTGCCTTTACTGTCTGCACTCCTGGAAAGTATCATTAGTAGTCATAATTTGCATGGATACTAGATATAATGTGAAAAATTGGGGTACTTGTATGAAAATGCAGCAGCATAAGACACGTAAGGTCAAGTAATCTGGGGAAATACACCTGCTTTGTAAGTCTTCAATTTAAGTACTAAAAATCTATTGTCACCAGTTCGCACTACCTAAAAAATTGTAAATTGAAGAGTTGTGTTAAGCAAGTTAATAAACATTTTTGTCAATCACATTGTAGCTAAGTAACACTTTCTTGGTCTTCTGTGAAGAGCTGCAGGATTGCCATACTTCGACAGTTATCTCCTGTGTGAGTTCCTCTGCTCAGCATCCTTCTGGCTTACAGAAACCTTTCTTATGGGTATCCTTCTCAGGAGAAACTCACAGAGTATCTTTCTTAAATTGTAGGTGCTGTAGTCAAAGAAAAATGTGTAAAAGCCACAGGTCATAGTAACAAGTAAACAAACTAATGTGCAAGCAACACATAAGTGTTGACACTCCCTTTCAGTGCGTCTGCTGGTTACAAACTCCACACCAGCTTTTTGTTCTCCTGATAGCAGCTTAGATTGGTTTTAGAATGACCATACAGTGGAACAGATTGCTTAGAAAGGTTGTGGAGTCTCCATGACTGGAGATATTCAAGAACCATATGGATGCAACCCTGTGCCATTTGCTCTGGGATGGCCCTGCTTTGAGCAGGGAGCTTGGCCAGATGTGGTCCTTTCCAACCTTGCCCATCCTGTAATTCTGCAAAAAGAAAGCTACACTGAAAAAGTAATTACAGAACAAACCTTTGGTTTTCTCATGGTTCCATAACAGAAGTGCCAATCTCTGCTCTGTTCCCAAATTTAGCAGTTAAAAAACAAAACAGAACAAAAAAAAAAAAAAAAACAAAAACAAAAACCCCAACAAACAACTACCCCCCAAAACAAAACAAAACAAAACAAAAAACACCCAAAGAAAGTCTTACTGTGGGATAGAGTTTAAAGTATTTCCAGAGGATGGAGTCTGTCTTCATTCAGGTTTTACTTTCATCAAAGCATTTTCATGTGGTAGTAGACTCAACCAGGATTTTCAAAGCTGCAAACCAGCTTTGATGTCCTTTATCCGTTTGAAAAGGTCAGTGTTGAGCTGCAGAGAGACCACACAATGTCTGGGCACTGCTTTATGTGCCTGTGCTCCAGCACTACCTGCTGAGGGCAGCCAGAAAGCAGGAGGTGGCTAGGAGACGCGATAAAGCCAGGATCTACAACTGTGCCAGGCTCCCGGTGCCACCAACACTGACTGACCTCCTTCTGAGGGTTCTGAGAACTCATAGTGGGTGCACTTTGGTAAGCTCAGTATCTCTGTATCTCATCTTTCCCCATGTCTAAACCACAACATTTTGTTTCCTCTGAAAGCTGCTGATGAAGCAAACATTAGCTTTTTTGGGAAATTGCTTTGGAACTTGTCAGAATATCAAAATGAGTAAATCATTTAGCAGAGAAAAACAGATCTAGGCACAATTTTGCATACCATTATCTTGACTCCTCTACTGTATGACTTTTCATAACTGTGCCTCATCTGGGAAAAGTCACAAATCTGTTGTTTGTGGGAAGCTGGATAATTAGACACTCTAAATGACAACTTACAAACGATAGCTAAAAGCTAACCAGACTGGTAAACAGGAAGTACAAGACTGATTTTGGTTCTTTATCCAGAGATTCACACAGATGAAATAAGTGCTTAATTCAGCCCTTCTCTAGCAGTAGTTCACAAACCAGGGTGGTTTGTGGAACCACACAACTTGCTTGTGGGACCATGTTAAATCGCAACACCCCCCAGTCTTGTTTGCCTGCAACAGTCATCTCTCCCAGAAACTCGCTATGTGTTTATCCACAGCTTGGAGATTCATAGGTTTCTGTCCGATCTAATGACCAGAAATGTAACCAGTTGTTCATAAACAATTTTCCACTCAAAAGCACAGGAGCCTGACTAGGCAGCCCCTTGAACCAACAGCACACCTCCTAAGAGAGCTAAGAAATCAAGGTAACAGCATCTTGAATAAAGTATTAATTTTTTTTACAGTGGCAAATGTTTACATTTTCCCTAACAAATAACGCATACATACGTACTTGGCCATGAATTTCTGATTTCACAAACATTGTGGGCAAACCCTGTGGTCAGAGGTTGCTAGGAGCATAAATGTGTATACCTGCTTGTCATCACATCCTCCTGCCTCTGCAGAGGACAAAATTAAGAGTGTGTCATTCACCTCTTTTGTTTGAATTATGGATGGACCTGTCCGAGAGCAGCAGGAATGAACTCAAAACTTGGGTCACGAATGTGAATGATTAGAAGAAGGATCTCAACTAGTATACTTGATCTCCTGAGCTTGGAGGACAGTCAGAGCAAAACCGAGACGCTGAAGTTTTTCTTTAATTAGCCTCCAGTCTGCAGTGTGTGGAGGTTCAGAGCTTAAATAAATTCTTACATAACTCAAGGTCCTCTTTTCTTTTTCCATCAATATTACTATTTCCATTGAAAAATATTTAGGTTTTAGAAAGGAGGGAAATGTGATAGTCATTTATTGCCCCCACACTGCTAAGAAATTCCATGCTTTTATGTGCAGGAAGCATTGTGTTGATGTTGGCTTCCCCATGAGTTAAAAATCTTGTTTGAATGTTGCAGAATCTAAATGCTCTTTGAGGTTTTTCTGTGCTGTTTTATGGAAAGGCTTCTGCCTGATTATTTACAGATGCTGTCTCTGAGAAAGCCAAAAATAGTTCTTTACTAATTCAAAATTTAAGCTAGCATTTTTATTATTTTATTGTGTAACCAAGGAGCCCTGCTCTGGGGTCCTCAGTTCAAAGAGGAGAACGAGCCCTTCGGCTCTCTGTTGGCATCACAAGGAGCGACATTCCCGTTCAGCCAACAGCAGTGCCAAGCCTTGGCAGACCACAGGGTCCTCTCCAGCACAAATGCAGCCTCCAAAGCATTCTGCAGCACTAACTCCCTAGGTTACATGACCATGAGGGACTCGCATTGTTCAAGAAGTCACTTCTCCCACAGTAGCGCAGGGTGCTTAAAGCAATTTAAGAATTACAACAGCCCTTCAAGCCATGCTGCTTTTCCATGGCCACCTTGGCTGAGCAGCAGTAAGGGATTTTCTTCATCAGTTCATGAAGTGCTAAGATGTATCTTGAGCTTAACAAGCAAGAAATATCACTCAGAAAGCTCAGCAAGCAAGCATTTCGTCAGATGAAACACTCTCTCAAAGTTTCTCTTCACTTCTCCAAGGCTAAGGAGAGTCCTGAACACCAACAAACAGGGGGAGTACCCTTGTCAAAGAGAAGCCAAGGAGCTTGGATCTCATCCTTGCCAGTCTAAAGACAGATTTTACTCTTTATTCTCCCAGCAACCAGGGCCAGAAGAGTTGCCTGAAGCTATGACTTTTCCATCGTGAGTCCTGAATATACCTTGTTGGCAGGTGGTTTCACTGATTTGGAGACCAATCCCATCCTATGGATACGGCAGTCTCAGCAATCCTGGGAAGGAACTGGGGATCAACACAAACCAGCAATATGAGAGATGTGGGTTACCAGACATTGCCCCACCAAGAGCATAGTTCAGCTTCTCCAAATCCACGAATCATGACATGGTTAGGAAGGAGAGTGATGTATCAAGAACTCCACATTGCAGTAAACAAGAAGCTATATTACTGTTTTCATTACAAAAGGTTCTGCATAAGATACTGTTGATACAACACTTGCACATGTAATTTTCTGCCTGTCAGCAGGTATTCACACCAGCCAGAAGCTGCCCCTAACTCAGTCTGCACAAACACTTGCCTACTACAATGTGACTTTGAAACAAAACAGGAGCTGTTTTTTATTGAGACACTACTTGTCTCAACCCCCAAGTAAAGTACCACACAGATACAGGACAAATCTGTGGGCTTACACGGTAGATTTAATTGTCTTCTAACAGACTGGCCTTCAATCTGGATAGCTCTCAAACACATGGCTTGGCAAGTTTGTGTTTATTTCCTATAGTTTAACTTCTTATCTGAAAAATAGCACTATGGATTTTCTGAAAACTACAGCAAACACCCCTCTGGCAATCAATCTTTACAGACTTCTTTAGTTGGTACAGCATTTGTATTTAGTTGTTTTGCACTTTCACTAAAAAAACAAAAAGTGAAAGAAGACTCAGCTACATCTACTTCCTCCACTTGAAAATTTCCTTCATCTCAGAGAGACACTGCCACCAGAGAAGATTGGAGAACTTGGTACTGTGACAAATAAATTAGGTTTTTATTTACATGCAACAAAATATTATCATTTACTTTGAATGGCAGAAACCTCTTGACCACAATTAGCCTTTTAAAATGTTGACTCTTTACAACCTATAGATTTCTCCCAGACATGAAACCACTTGAGAACCAAGATCACACAGTCAAATTTGACCTAAAATTGAGTTCTTATCTTTCTTTCCTGAAACACATTGGAACTTGCATTCCTACTGGTTCTGGCTGGATGCAACTCATTTCTAGCACTGACATTAAATGGCATCAGCTCCTTCTAAAAGGGGAATTCTACAGGGAAGGCCTGTATGATATGTTTAGTTATGACAAGTTTCTTAGCCATAGCACAGCGTGGCCACACAGTTACTTCTCTTACACCTAACACCTACATCTGGAAAGACAACTCATATGATAATTTGCACTGGAAATTGAGTTTGCATGGCCTTGTTATTTTTTATCCAATAATTTTACATGCTCTAGAAATGTCTATACATTTTTGTAACAGTGCCATTTCCTAGCATTGCTGCAATTTAAGAACCTCCCACAGCAACACTAAACTTTTAATAAGTGCCCAAAATGTTTTTGGCACTTACCTCTTCAGTTATAAATCACTTGTTCAATGTGTTTTGCATTTTATTTCCATGCTGGGAGCATGGATCTGAAATGTAGTTGGGTAAAGTTACCTGGGTGCCCCCCACCAGCTTTGCTTTGTCTCCAGCTCCCTTGCTTTCTCCTGATGTCTGTAGTCTGCTGTTCCCAGAGGCAGAGAACCACATAAAAAGTGTGTTTTCTCCTTCTTACTGTTTCAAATGGAGATGATGTGAATTTTCAAGCACAACACAGGCACTAGAGCTGGAAGACCATCAGGACTTTTCCTCCTGTCTCATATCAGAGCACAAATTAATTGTTCTACATGATCCTCAGAAATGCTGATCTGCCATGACCACAAGCAAATTTCTTGCCTTGGTTTCAGTCTCATCTCTTGTACCAAAAGGATGATGACACACATTTCCCTTGTTGAAAACATCAGTGATGACTGAGAAATGACCAGTGACTCTCTGCTGTTGTTAAGGAAAATATTTTCATAAAAACTCTTCACCTCCCCTCACTTTTTTGATGAATATGCAGCTTATCCAAGACATGATACACAAGAAACCAACATAACTGTGCTAAAGACAGTGTGATTTCTTTTTTTTCTAATAAAAAAGAGGAGTGAATAGCAAAATTTTTCTTTGGCCTCAGATGTCTTTATTAAGTCAAATGGATGTACAAGATGTAACTGAGCATTTTCCTCTGGTGAGAATTTTCTGAAATACAGTAGATAAAGAAAATTCCTTATTCAGTTCTGAAATCCACTTCTGAAAGAAAAATTGTAGTGTAATGGCCTCTGATGAAACAGTAGTAACAAAAATAATAACAATTTTTATATTTCCCTAATTCTACCAGTATTATTTTCATCATCATTGCATTCAGTACTTGTGCCTGTTGGCCTTAATTCCTACAATACTTCACTGTGTTGGAACACATGAGGTATAAACTAAAATCCACAGCTGTTTCTTGCTTATTGTGCTGGTTTGCAATGGGGTGGAGTTAATTTTCTTCCTAGTAGCTGCTAGGGGGCTGTGCTGTGGATTTGTGCTGGAAACAGTGTTGATAACACAGGGACATTTTCATAATTGCTGGACAGCACTTATGCAGAGTCAAGGCCTTTTCTGCTCCTCACACCCCACCAGTGAGCAGGCTGGGAGTGCACAAGGAGCTGGGAGACAACACAGCCAGGAGAGCTGACCCCAGCTGACCTCTGGGATATTCCATAACCTATGGCATCATGCTGAGCATATAGAGCCAGGGGAAGATGGGGGTATTTAGAGTGATGGTGTTTGCCTTCCCAAGTCACTGTTACAGTGATGGAGCCCAGCTTCTCTGGAAATGGTGGAACACTTGCCTGAGCAGAGGAAATAAATGATCTCCCAGATATTTCACAGAATATTCTGATTTGGAAGGCACCTGCAAGGATCATTGAGTCCAACTTTCAAGTGAATGGCCTGGAGAGTGATCAGACATCAGCACCATGCTCTAACCTACTGAGCTAGTATCAGGTGGTGAATGAATTCCTTGTTTTGCTTTGCCTGTGCACAGCTTCTGCTTTCCCTATTAAACTGTCTTTATCTCCACCCACAAGTTTTGTCACTTTAACTTTTCTGATTCTCTACCTGATCCTGCTAATAGGGAAGTGAACGTGTGGCTGTGTGGGGCTTAGCTGCCACCTGGGGTTAAGTCACAAAACTTACTAAAAAGAACAGGAAGCTTCTTTTAACAAGCATACCAACGAGGAAAGCTCACACAATTGACTGAAAGAAACCTGAAAACTGTATCCTTTTCATCATTTTTATGGTGGAATAAAACTGCTACATTTGACGCAGTGTATTGTACTGATATCAAGAACATTAAATGCCAAATGTAGTGTTTAGCTTCTGAGAGATTATCTCTCCCTGCCTTTCAACTTACACATATATAGGTTTCCAGGTGCTAAGAGGAAATCTGTCCAAAATTAAGTATTTGAGCACAGTTACATTGGCAAGACTTGCACCTACCTAGGGCCTAAAAACCGATCCCTTATTAGAGCACCTCAGTGGGTTGAATTTATTAGCAATCTGAGCCAGAGTGCAAGCCACACACTGGATGCAAGTCAGTCAGAAAATGGGCTTGGTGCTCAGTAGGGCTGGGGATTACCCAGCCTGCTTGGACTCTGCTGCAGAAACTGAGCCTCTCTACCCTGGATGCTGATGGTGTTGCTTACTGCATGATCATGTGTCCTGCATTGCACCACAGCCACACAAGCAGACTGGTGAGTGCAGCATCAGCCACCTGCAGGATGAGGAGCTCCTGCTGGGGTCTGCTAATAGTGATCTGTCTGGCTCCTATTGTTTTGTTACACAAAAAACCCCAGAGGATTCCCCAGGATTTCACATTCATTCCTATGACAAAGCAGAAGCACCACCCTGAAATATTTTCTGTCTTCTCTTATTTTGGGCATGTGGTCACTAGAGATTACAAAAATCTGCCGTTCTTCTGTGCCAGGCCAGGTTTTATTTGTCATTAGTCAATGCCTGCATAACCTCAGCACTTCCCTCTCATATCTGGAGAATGTTAAGCCAGAATTAATGACACATGGCTAACAGGCATCATGGCTAATATGTCACCAAGACTATATCTCCCAGAGCAGCAGTCTCTGCTGAGCATCAGTCCTTGCCTTCGTGACTTTGCTGTACTCCTCCATGTAGTTTACTAATTCAGATTATGTGTAACATCTTTTGTTATTTAACACTAATAGGATTCAGTTGAACAATGCTTAATTACATCCAGGTTTCCTTCAATGGATGGCTTGTTCCCCCTGTCAGTGATCTAATAAGTACTGAGACATTCCGTAAAATGGAGAATGAGTAATGCACACGGAGGTGATTGTCATGCTGTGGTGCTCATGATAACAGCTGGAACAGATCACTGGAATACTGAGGCTGCATGGACTATGGGATATCCCCTGCAAAACATTTTCAAGAATCCAGAGCTTCTCTCAGTGCCTAGGTTAACATACCCATCCAGGGTGCTTTATCCTTCTTTCCAAATGACTGTTTCCTTTGCACCATTTACTGCATCTTTAGGAAGGTTATTTACTCTCATAATGGATTTACCCTTGTGAAAACTGGGAAAGACTGGAAAAAGTTTGCAACTCACAATAGTAATAGTAATAGAGAATGGTAGATCCAGGACACCAAATTGTCTTTTATTGGTTAGCCACGACAGAAGTCATCAACAGGCATAAAAAGCATGATACCTTTTCGATTGGTGAGATGGATCAAGTGAAAACTTCCCAGTTTGACAGAGCTGGGGTCAAATGTGGGGGAAGCTTCATGGCCCCTGCTGTTGAACCCAGACATGGGAAGCAGTCAATTTGCTGCCCATTCTGTCACCATGCTGTCCTGAGCAGAAAATGGTGGACCATAACTCAGGATGCCTGAGGTACACACTGTGCAGGTCTCTGAAGGGCTATGACCACCCCAGAACTGCTCTGGATAGGAAAGGAAATGGTGCATGCCAGCCACCTGAACCCATGAGATGTCAAAAAGGGTTTAATTTACACAGAATTGGACCATGTGCTGCATAACTCAGTATCACCCTTCAGCGTGCACTGCCAAGGACAGCTTTGCTTCATTAGTGCTCAGCAGTTTACTATCCTTCCTTACAATTCAATCCCTGATTCCCTTGGTGACTCCCTAGCTCCTCTAAGTCATCCAAAAGATTTTGGAGAGGAGCAGAGCAGGTCAGCCAGACTCCTTCCATACTCGACCAGAAAAAGCAAAACACTCATTCCGTTTACATCACATGTTTTGGGAGCTGGGGTGCACACCACCTCAGCCAGGACGCTGCAGCTCATTGAAGATTTGCAGCCAATTCCTGAGCCATTCTGTAATGTGGAGCCCTCAATGCTGAAAGTGAATGCAGTCAGCTCCCACCTGAAAACACCCAGCAGAGTGGGCTGCAATTCTCAAAAAACCTTCTGAATTACAGTGGGAAAATATCTGCATCATACAGAAGCATGATCTGTTCAGTACGCTTTCTTACATCCTTCCACATCACATTCAACCTAACTCAGACAAAAAAACCCAAAAACCCTCAAACTAGGCAGAGTGGATTGACTCAGCTGCCTGAATAATCAAAGGGAAAACTTTCATCAGATTCAGTGGGCACCCTGCCTTTTTCCACAGTGACAAGACAAAGATTTAATTGCTTATCATGGATTTCTGTCAGGAAAATCTCACTTGCTCCTTCAGTTTGCTTATTTCTGCTGAAAACAGTCTAATTACATGAGACTTGGTAAACATACTAGAGTAATAAAAAATGGCTCATGCCATTATTTCAGGTGAGAAACAGAATAAGTTAAATATCAGAAAACACTATAACCTCAAGTTTGTTTTTCATCAAAAATATGTTTTCAGCAGATTCCATCTTCCTTGCCTTTAGAGTGTTTCAGGAAGAAACAGTATCCCTCTGTTCTGGACAGGCCACACTCCTGTTTTGTCACAGCTCTGAGCACTGGTTCCACCCCTGGAATTTGTACAACCTGAACTGATCTGTTTATACTTGCTTACAAGGAGCTGAGTTGACTCTCACAAGTGCTGATGCAGAAGCACAGGGATACCACAGAAGCCTCAAACTTGCCTAACTCCTGCCAGAGACATGTTGAATTAGCTGTAATACCTTCCGTGATGCTGCTGCAGCAAGGAGTCTGTCAACAAGCCCTTTTTCAGCATAGAACACTCCAGGAAAATAGAGCCCTGATCTGTGTGGGACACTGAGCTGTGTTATAGCCACAACACATCACTCTATGATAAACCTCTGCTGAACTGAGCAGAAGAAATGGGAGTGTTACATCCCTACCCATCCTCCATCCCTGTGCCCTATTCTGCAAGTTTTGGAGAGGGTTTTATTCTCTAAAGCATAGTTTGGATGCATCTAGAAATCATAATCTGAGCTCTACTATCTATTCTCTTTTTAAAGATTTTTAAAACTTTGTTCACTAAACTCACATTACATTCTGATAAAGCAGAAAAAAAAAGTAACTGGAAATATCTTAGTAAAATGTCCCTGTGGTAGTTCCAGATTAAGAAGTTTAAATGAGATAAAGATGATTAACACATAAAGACGCTCCCTGCCCTACCAAAAGATCCAGAGGTGTTAAGATGAAACAACTTAAACAAGTTTAAAAAAGCATTTGTCAATTAGAGAATAGTTCAGCCTCATGTTTACTAGCTGGTTATAAACAGTGCTAGAAGCCCTTGCCTGTTCTCAATAATTTTTGTGGAAGGCAATATAGATGAAAATATGCTTTTATATGACAGCTAACAGATGAACTAATTTATTTATTGCTCATAAAGACTCGAGGAATTAGTCATCCAGTGGGAAAGACTCTCCCAGAATTATGGATGCTCCTAAAATGTTACTACTGTCCATTATTTTTACTCTTTGAATCTCAAGCCTAGAAGCCAATAAAGCAGACGTGTGAATTCCTGCTGTCACATCCTTCCCTTGGCCTGCAGGTTATTACCCACTCTTTGCCCATCTCACCTGCTGAGACCACAAGATCTTGCACAATTCTTAGTATGAATTTTTTGTGGATTCCAGATGCTATGAAATAAGCACCATGAGTAACAGCAACAGCCCATCATTTAGACACTGGAAAGAGAACAGTTGTTCACTGCAAGCATGCAACATTTCAGTCAGATCTCAGATTTTCTGCAGATATTGAATTAATAGTTCCTGTAAATGGAGGGGCAGTCTGCAATATATTTTTGAGCAGGGCACTGCTGATGAACCCACAGTGAAGAATGTGACACCATTTTTTTTTGGAAATTAAACCCAGTGGAAGTTTTTACTACAATAATGTGTCTATGGAATAAGGCAGTTCCATTTGAAAGATTTAATATTTACAAACACTTTCAGATTTTTCTTTAATGAAAGCTAAAATAAGCTGTTTGTAATGTTTAGATTCTGGACAAAGCATAATGAGCAAGCATCAAAACACTCTGCAAAAGTGAAAAATTGCACTACTCAATTGAAATGTGTTTATTTTGAGGTAGCAAAAAGAAACACTGAACAGCATTCCTAAATAAACCACTGTGATATCCCATGCATTTCTGGCTTGGGAGCTCAGCCTCCCAGTGAAAACTGAGACTAATTTATCTAATCTGTTTTTCCCATAAAACAAATACACAAAATTAAAAATCACACCACAATAAAGTAGAATAGCTCAGTAGCTCAGGAATTCTGTAGCTACTCTTCAGCTGAAAACCTCAAAATAAAGCTGTGTAAGCTTTTTCAGGATGATCCTTTCTGCAACTGTCCCTTCTTTGTCAGGGAAGGTGGGTGGGAATCATATGGTGCCTTTATTCAGTGCAAAGAAACAAAAAAAAATGAAATGCCAGCATTTTTTTTCTGGGACAAAAGAGTCAAAAGTTTTGCACAAGCTCTAATATTAGAGCAATACATCAGCATTGCACTAATTCTGAACAGAGGTATTTCCGTATAAAAACAAACGTATATACTTGGAATTTAACACCAAATTCAGCCTTGTGCAATGCAGTCCTATTTGCAGTATGTAATCCCACATATGAAATCTAAATGAAAGAAGCATTTGATGTTTTGAAACTTCCATATCACAAATAGATGGACCATGAATCATAGTGAAAACAGACAGAAAAAAATATATTTTCTGCCCAGCCTTTCAATAAATTCCTAATTCACTGCTAGAAGTGATTACCAACCAGTCAGCCTCACCTCCATTCCTGGTAAGATCATAGAACTGATCATCCTGGAAGTTATGTTGGAACATATGGAGGAGAGGGAGGTGATTAGAGACAACCAGCATGTCTTGACCAAGGGCAGATCATGCCTGAGTAATCTAGTGGAACTCTGTGATGGAATGACTGCACTGCTGGTCCCTCACAATAGGGAAGCGATATCCAGAGGGACCTTGACAAAGACTAAGGAGCAGACCCATGTGAACTTCATGAGCTTCAGTAACACCAAGTGCAAGGTCCTTCATGTAGCTCTGGGCAATCCCCAGCACCAGGAGAGATTGGGAGGTGAAAGGATATCGGAGCAGAGAAGGATTTGGGGATACCGGTGCATGAAAAATTGGGCACGAGGCAGCAAGAACCACACCCTGGGCTGCATTAAAGAAATACGGCCAGCAGGTTGAGTGGGGGGTCATACTCCCTTTCCTGTGAAACCAGATTTGTATGTCCATCCGGTTTGCACAGTACAAAAAGACATGGATGTGTTGGAGCAGGTCCAGAGCAGGGCTAAAAAAGTGGTCAGAGGACTGAAGCGCCTCTCCTATGAAGGCAGACTGAGAGAGCTGGAGTTGTTCAGCCTGGAGAGAAGACTCTGGGGACACATTAGAGAAGTATTCCAGTATTTACAGAGGGCTTTTAAGAAAGATGGAGAGAGACTTTTTAGCAGGGCTTATAATGACAGGACAAGGGGAAACAGTTTTAAACTGTCAGAGGGTAGATTCAGATTGGACGCCAGGCAGAAATTTTTATGATGAGGGTGGTGAGACGTTGGGACATGTTGCCCAGAGATGATGTAGATTTCTCATTATGGGACGTGTCCAAAGTCAGGGTGGACGGGGCTTTGAGCAACCTGATCTAGTGAAAAATGTCCCTGCCCAGGGCATGAGGGTTGAACTAGATTGTCTTTAATGTACTTCCAACCCAAAACATTCTTTGATTCTATGTTTCTACAATTTTACACACCCAAAAATTACCCAAGCATGGAGAGAGTGAGTATCCAGAGGAATTTTCATTACTCAGATATTTTGTGCCATCATGGCTGCAGATTTAGCTTTTGGGTGCAAACTTCCTTCAAACCATCAATTACTGTCCATTTACAGTTTTCTTCACGTATTGCATTGGTCAGTCAATAAGAATCTCTGATTTTCCCACCTTTACAAGGAATCTTTACGCAAGATTGCTTCAGTCAGGCTTTGGAAAAACAAGATCCGAGCATGTAATGAACAAAGATGAGGGTTACTGCACAGGATGACAGGAATAATGCACATCAACATCTGGGTAAGGCAAGTGGTATGTAAGAAGGAATATAAAATGACAGTTTATTATTTAAATATGAAAACTGTATTTTGTGAAAGCATTTTCAAAGTAGAAGCTAATCAGAGGTAAAGATCACTGATTCTGTTTGCTTTCTCTAGAACGTGCCATAAAGATAAGTGTTTTGTTTACAGACAGACTGAGAGCATACAGACCCTCCAAAACGAGACCTGAGTTGCCTGATGGGTGTCTGATGAAGACATCAGCCTATACCCCTATATTTGTGAAGCCCTGATGTCAAGAAAGTGAAAAATGTAAATCTCCTCGGAAAAACTGTGGTAAACTGAAAGAATTCATGAGCAGTTGCCTCTGAAAAGCTTATGCATTTACAAGCACAATTTTCTCATTTGTTACAGTACTCTCTCCCACAGTCCACTGACCCCAAGTTATGCACGAATGGTTTGATTGTAAAAAATGTGTGGTGTTTATGAGAACAACTTGGTAGAGGATCCACCATTTTAGTTGCATGTTATGAATAGAGGCTATTGAGGACCCCAGTTTGTAGGCATGAATGAAGATGGAGGTGCCTTCCCACAGGTATGGTGTGGCAAAGGCATCCACAGAGCACTGGGCATGAGGGGCTCTCTGCCATGTAGGCAGCAGGATGAGCAGCTTACATGGAATCTTCTTTGCCCCTTCTCACTAGCCACTTGAAATTCTTGCTCTGGGGTCCTGAATTTAGGCCAAAACAAATGGGGAGAAAAAAAGTAATCCACATTTTGGGATGGGGGATAAGGGAGATAAAATTTCACTAGACATTTTCTCTTTTCATTGGCAGGCATTGGACACTGCTCACAGGCTTGGTATCTCAGACATGGTCCCAGCAGAGACTGCCCAGCACAGAGGCTGCAGGTGAGGCAGCTGTTTCAGCCAGGGCTGTTACCACTACAAACATGTTTCTCTTTTGCAATCTATTTGGTACTTGTCCTCATCTCACCAAACACAGGCAATATTATGAAAAAACCAAACAAAATCATATTATTATTATTATATTTTCCAAACCCAGTGATTTATTGTGACCAAAGGCCTGTGATAAAGATCCTATTTGGCCAGTCCTGTCTTCATAGTTCCTTTAATTGCAGTATTACTAGAGGAAAGTACATCACACTTCCTATATTCTTGACCTCTTACATAATAGAGGAAAACAAGCTCGGCCTCAAAATAACCCAAGAGCACCATACCGGGGGGGGAAAAATAACCCAAAACCAGAAAAATTAACATTCCACATGTTTCAAGAATGTAAACAACGTCATCACACAGACATGCAGAAAACTGGTGTTACTCAAACCAGGAGCTGCCAATTCTCCATCTAATGAGTTGTTGAATCCTGAGACAATCAGAAACCGCTCGTGAGAGCTTCGTGAACAACAGCATTTGTTTTCCCTTCTGATTTCTCCTTATTAAAGCTACAGGGAAAGCACTGGACTAGAAAGACTACCTCAATTACTCTTAATTGCTGTCCATTCTGATTAGCCCAGGCCAGGGTGATCCTGCAGCAACCAGCAGAGGATACAAAGCAGGTGCTCTGTCTCTTCCCACTCACTCCCTCTGCCTGCAATGGAAATGCCACTGGGGAAATGGGTACGAGCTCGCCCTTCACAGAGGCTGCTGATGCCCATGACCACATTTCGTGTTAAAAGGATGGCTGGGCCTTCCTGTTTTGCTCAACTGTCCCTATTTTTTTTTTTTTTTTTTTTTTTTTGGTGGCAGTGTTCCAAGTAATCTTGTGAATGAAACTCAATCTCACAGAGCAAGAGAGGTGCTACAGCTTGGAGGAGTTGGTGGAGGCAGCTCACCAACAGAGCTGGGACAGTGGGCCAGACACATAAAAGATACAGCAAGAAGCACTTTTCCAGAATCAAGATGAGGACAGACAACTGCCTCAAGGGACCTGAGTGAACACTGAAGCTTTTTTGAATAAAAACAGAGGAAGAAAGATATTGCTTATTCCTGATCCTTGCTATTTCTCCTTTGGCATAAATCTGTGAGACAGCTGGGGCATGACAACAAGTAACTTGGTTCCTTGACACATAAAAATAGTTGGAAAACAGAGGTGCAAGGTGGTAAACTCTGAGTTTTCAGTCTGCTCCTGACAAGGTTTTCCCCATTAAAAGGTAAGAAAATATCAGAAACATGCATACTGGGAAAATATATATTCTCTATATGGAGGAGATGGATATGGGTTCAGAACATAAATTATCATAAAATCAAGTTTAACTATTAGCTGTTTTATCACCCAGTCATCTAGTACCACATTCAACATCTCTATTGTTCACTAGAAATTAAGAATACAGCAGTGAGAATGTTGGAATGTCCATCTCAAGTCAGCCTGTAGTAAAGACCAACTTACTAGTTAAGTAGAAGGAAACTAAGAGTCTCTTAATACTATCAATCAGTGAGGAGATCCAGTACTGAACAAAATATTATTTTTATAAATACCATACCAACCTGATGCAAAACTACATGGCAGGACTAACTTTACTACTTTAAAACTTTTAAAACTTCACAGTGAGATGCAGTAATTCTTATACTCCTCTGACAAGTGTTAAAGGACTGCATGGTGTATATAACTACAGAGGAAACTAGCCCTGCTCACTGAGATCCTGGTTCTAATTCACTAAATACAGTGTAAATAAATGATGGGTCTTACCGAGATTTAAAGCAACATACTTATTTAGGCCTTTCAACTCCCTGCACAAGTATTGTTTAACTCTCTGCCTCTAACAGGGGGATGACACACACCTACCCAAATCATTTCACACTTCAACACTGTCAGGGACAACACTGCATTGATCAGTGGAGCTGTACCTATTAGCAACAGAATGGCCTGTGACCTAAGAGTGTAAATCCATAGAGATAGTCACAAAATTCTTCACTCTCCTCAGATTTCTAAGAGACATTTAAAATTATTATGAGAAAATTATGTTACAGATAGCTTCCATGAATTTAAAAAAAAGCCTGAAGCAAGAAATCCCAGAAAAAATGCACAATGTTTTGCTTACTGTACTACAGCTGAAATGCATAATCAGAATTTTAAGGCCTGGGAAATCAGCACAGATAGTCCCAAATCCTTGTAACAAACCATAACCCAACAAGAATGATGGTCTGCTCTGGGTATCTCATCTGCACCAGGCAGAGCTGCAGTCAAATTACAGATCATCCTCCTCCCAACTCTTTCACCTAGGCTTTCCCCATGCCACTGTTCAAATATTTCAAATAAGCCACTTTGACTTAATATCTAATTTACTGGAAATCTACTGGCAACATCTTATGAGTTGGCTGAAAAACAAGCAAAGTAATCTGCAAAGCTTTAAAACCAACACAGTTTTAAATGGGGATGTTTGCTGACTGCTTTTTCTCTCTCTTAGTAGTGGTCAGGTCTGGCAGCGAAATGCTTTAAAAAACATACAGCCCGTGCTAGAAAAAGATCAGAAGCAGATCAAATGTCAGCGCCAGCTCATGTCAGTCTCGCAAGAAGGAGGAAAAAACAAAGTGAGAAGATGAGCTTTTCTTGCCATGCATCACTCCACACTCCTCATCTGCACACAAGGGCTCCTGGGCACAGCACAGCATCTCTGCCAGGGCACCTGGACCCGCAGCATGAGTGGGATCGTGCCGTCCACCACTGCCCCACCCCTCCCCCAAAAGAACTGATCAGCCTGGCAGCACCAGAACTTTCCTCCCAGTGCTCCTCCTCATTGGGCTGGCAGTCCTGGAGAAGGCAAAGCAGGCTGGGTGCTTGGCTTGACACGGCACAGCAATAGGGCTCAGGGTGAGGGCAGCCCTGCTCACAGGCAGGCAGTGGATGGCCACACATCCTGGCTGTCTCTGGGAGTGGGAGGTGAACCCCCTGGATTTGTGAGCAGTGGCAGGTTATGGCACCACTTCCCTGCCCTTGCCACACTACATCCCATTTTATCTGTTTGCATTTACAAGGCTACACAGACTGTGCTGGGCTAAAAAAGTGCAGACAATGCTCTATTTTCTTTAAGAACATGAAGTCTTTAAAACATTTTGGAGGTCAACATGAAAGAAGAGTCCCCACCCAAGAGTCTTAAACGTCATACCCATTTTCTATGGGATTTTCCTAAAGGGCTGTGTTGGGGCCCCTATAAAAAGCAGTGAGTTGAGTTTACAGCCTTGTATATCCCTTCTAGATAGGCACACAGTGGCTGCTGACCTGGGAGCACCCTCTTCACCCTGCCCACCTCCTCTCTGCTCTGTTCTCCAATGCTTGGGGATGAAGTTGGTGAGCACCCACTGATTTTGGGGCAGGATTAACCTGAAAGCCAGCCAGGGGTTTTGGAGGCTCGCTGTGCTGATGTGAGGTGAGCAGCAGCAGCCCATGCCCTGCTGACTCAGCTGGCCTGGCTCACTCAGGCTGGTTGGTGGGCGAGATTGGGTTACATGGCAGAAATCATAACAAAGGCAGGAAACAGAGCAGTACTCCCTGGGTTTAACTCCCTCTCTGGGGAGCCTGCCGGTTTCCAGACTGCAGATGGTTTTAACCCTGTCCTGAAACGTGTCTGTGTGGCATGCTCTGCTCTGGTGAAGTCAAGCCTGGTACATAAAATAAAAGCAAATCAAGGCAGCAGAGGAATGGCCCCAACAGGCACTGGTCAGAGAAGTCCAAAGGGTTTTACATCATTTTTTATGAATAGGCACAGAAATAAGAACCCTGCTGAACAGTGGTCGAATCAGAGTAACCAGACTGACACGAGGGAGTCCCTTGGCAGAGTTTTGGGATGACCCCCTCCCTGCTGTTCCCTGCCAGCTCTGTGTGGCTTTGCCTCCCCACGGCTGCAGAGCATCTTTGTCACCTTGAGCCTGGTCTCTTGTTTTTGCTCTCAGCACTGCACTTCCAGCACAGGACAGGAGGAAAACTCCATCTCACTCATGCAGCTTTAGTAACTACAGTACCAAAAAAATAGTTGTGCCCTCAACTACTTCATTTTGGTGGCTGAGTTGATGCAATTTTCCCATTGGAAAGAGGATGCCTTTCACAAAACCAGTCAGCTCTGCAGGACTGTATTTTATTTTAAAAAGCTCAAAGGAAATTATATGAATGCATTACTGATTCTCTCGAGTACTGATTTGATTTCAGGTGGTGGTTTTTTCACTTTGCAGCAGGATGCTTAGGAACAAGTCCTACCTGTGACGTGAAGTGTTGCTCAGCATGGAGGAGCAGGGGAACAAGCTTTGCAATCTCCAAACGGAAGGTGTTTGGGGGAAAAGAAGACATTTCTCGTGAGATCATAATAACCACAGCACTACCTTTGGTTCCCTCTGGGAACAGCAATCTTGAAAGGTGGAACATGGTGACCTGGAGGCTGCAAATCCTTTTCATATGCAAATCTGATAGCAAGAGGACAGAGAAGTGACTGCCAAAAAACCTTTGCTGGGAATTTGCCTGAGTGAAGGTTGCAGGACTAGGGTGGCATCATGGCTTACGTCCATCAGGAGTGCAAAGGGGATAATAGTTCCATAACACAAAGCTCCCATAATTGGTGGAATAAGGAAGAGTTTCTTAATTTAGTTTTCCCTGTATTAAAAGCTTATGAAAGCAATTAAAAAAAAAAAAAAAAAAAAAAGACATGGGGTAGAGTATTACAAAAACCCAAACAAACCTCAAAACACACCCACCCTGGAAATGTCTCCCATTCACAGCTTCACCAAGTATTTTCTTTTAACTCACCACAAGACTTCCCAGAAGAACAACTGAAAAGACATTAGACATTATTTATTTTTCTTTCTAAAATGTTGTTTTAGAAACCTCCCAGAAGGGAGAAAAATAAAAGTAAATTATTATAGTGCCACATCAGCACAATCATCAAGCTCAACATGAAGAAGACTACAGTGATCTAAGTATTCCTTTGACGTAAGATGCTTTTTAATTTCACAGTCAGCTGTTCTGCTTCCTTTTACAAAGACACTTCCACTTAATGTCTTCTGAGTCACCTTGAATATCCACTGGACATATACAAATTCTTGGTAGCTCTTTGGCTTATTTTGTGGGTTTGTTTTGGTAATCTGGTTTCATGCATGGGAAAGTTCATTCCCTGTAATAAATGAAAGGCTTTCAGAAGGGGTCTTCTTTCCATTGGAGACACGATTAAAGACCAATTGCTATTCAAACCAGCTGTAATAAAAAGGGCTTGTTGTGAAGAACACAGCTCTATTTCTTTTTATTAAAGCACAGAACCACTCACAGTAACCTTTTGCAAGACAACTGAGAATAAAAACAGCTTCGCCATGCTGTATTTCACACAGTAGCTTGCCAAGAACACAAGTTTCTCAGGAGTCAGAGCTGCAGCAGAGGAGCAGATGTGGCTATTGCTGCAGAGGTGGGCCCCAGCCAGCACCCTCCCATCCTCTGGGTCAGCACGCACAGTGCTCACATGCTGGGCAAGGGGGTTCAAACTCATGCTGTGTCTTCATCTGCTCCTGGCCCAGAGTCAAGGCCTGCTGAAGCAAGAGGTGAGCTGTAAAGTTTATGGGGTTTATGGGGTGCTGACCACCCTCTGACAAGGGCAGGCATTTCCTGTAGCTACCAAATTTCCCCTCTGCATCCTCTCAGTGGGCTCACTACTGAGATGAGCTTTGCCTCCTACCTTCTGCTGGACTGCTCCAGATCTAACCCACATGGGCAGGGGGAATAATGGACAGACTTACAGCTAAACATGGAAAGGATAGGAGCCACCTCTGCCCTGCTCCTATTACGTCTTAAAAAGCAAAAGCACACCATGGCACCACAAACCAGCATCTCCACAGAGCCTGCAGTTTTCTGAACCTTGATGAACTTGAACTGTGAACACCACACAAAGCACAGAGATCTTTCACAGATGTGGCTTTGTGTGCTGCTTTGGACTTTGCAGAAAGAATGGTTCTGATCTGAGACCAGCAGAGATGGAGCAAAGGAGGGTTGCATGGCAGGTCTCTGAAAAATGATCTTTACTTTGATGAGGCAAGAGAAAGACAATGAAGACATGTTTACTCTTTTTCTTCCTCCTGCAGTATTTCAGCTGATTCAGACCCTCACACATACCAAAGTCATTACTTTGAGCCCTCCAAGTGTTCTTTTACTTTTAACTAACCTTGATTAACTATTTAAACAGGTATCAGTATTAAAATTGTCAATATTCTGGAAAGTTTTTCAGCTCCTATGTAATGAGCAGAATGTGATGTTGGTTTGTTTGCCTCCCCTTAAAACTGAGCTCTGCTGCTGCTTTCTGCAAGGAACCTATTGTAAAGAAATTTTGTATAACACTAAAATCTGCATATGGTTATTTTTATAAATTTGCAAAAGAGGTTAAACATGTAGTATCATTAAACAAGAAGAAATCTGTTTTCTTGAGGAGACAAGTTACTTTATTTGAAGTAGCCAGAAGGCTTATGACTGGGGCCTTGGAATACAGTGAGCACAGGAACCACTTCTCAGATTTCTGGCTTTCCAGAATTAGGAAACAATGTTTGGAGCACAAATTTCCAGATGGAACCTGCATGCAGTCTAGTCCTACAGGTCTGTTCTTGAAGTTGTGCTGCTAGGTAGTCCTACACCCTGAGCCAAATCCAGTTGGGATGTATTCACACAAAGCACATAGGTTTAAATGTAAACATCTGTGCATGCAAGCAGGGATGTGTAGTAACTTCTGGGGACAAGTGAATTTAGCTGTGCACAGATGTGGTGCTGAAACATGGACAGTGTGTGTTTAGATTAATCTGGCTTCAGACTGTGCAGTCTTAATTAAGGACAAAATCTCTCCCACTCCAAACTTGAGACTTACAGGTCAGATTTAAAATCAGCGGTTATGTGAGGCATTATACACTAGATTTCCACCTGAAGCAATTAACTTCCAGAAACAAAGGAAGAAAAATATCTTTTGGCTCTATGTATTGTTATTTCTTGTAACCAGACTGTCCTCTATTACACGACAAAACAGAAATAAATTTAAGGAATCTTTTCAATGGTTGTCACTACAAACACAGATGGTCTGAAATCATACCTTCACCCACTAACAAAATACCAAAAGCATTTTTTTTCTATCATTGACCACTACCAAATGTAGGGTATATTGATTATAACAAGCCTGGCAAGTAAAAGCTTCCATGACCACTCCTGGACTAATTAAAAATGCAAAATTTGGTAGAATTTTCCATCTTCCCTGACCAAGACCTTGATAACAAGCACAGAGACATGTTACATAATGCAAACCAATAAGCATTTTCCAAATATTTAAAATTTCAGGTTTTGAAAAATATGCAGTGAAGCACTGTTAATCAGACCCTCATGCCCAGATATCCTTAAAGGAAAACAATTCTGCCCTGCCTCTTTGTGGCATTATGAAACAGCTGCCAGAGAAGATACAAAGTCCTGCTGTGCTAGGCCTGAATGTCTGCACACAACTTTAAATACAAAATCTCCTTACAAGCCTCAGTTGGGCTGAAGCAAAGTAGATCCCTGGGTCTTGCACTCCACCTACTACAGAAACTTTAGCTGCCTCCATTAAGCGTCTCAAACTGAATCATGAAAACACATTCACATCTTATTTATTTGAGGCATCAATCTCTCTCTCTGGCTGAGTGGGTGGATTTTCCAGATGCATTCCCGACTGAGCTGAGAAGTGTCTGCAGGACACAAACCTCTCCACACACCCCTGTGCCACTCCTGTCCATGCCAAGGCCAAGACCAAGACTCCTTCCCACTCAAAACTCTCTCGCGATCTCTCTCTGCTTTCCAGAGTCTCAGCTCACTCATTTAACCCAGGCTGGAACAGGACAAATGAAAATTTCTTGGCTGCTTCACCAAAGGTTTACCCATACACAGAAGGCTCATTGAGACTGGGTAAAATTTTAATCCAAGCTTTATTTTGGCTAATTTTTGTAGTGCGGCACAGTGGAGTTTGAATTGGTTTTGACTTAGCAAAGCAGCATACTGTTTCCTTGTTAGTGTTTGCAATGGGACAAATCATCCTAAAATGTTTACCCCATTCTTCATTTGTGCTATCCCTTATACTATTCTCTCTCACAGGCTTCTTTAGGCCTTTATAGGCTTTCCCCAGCTTTTATACAAGACATATTGCAGAGATCTGGAGTAGACAATATTATCTCTACAGTAACTCAAAATGATGAGGATGGTGATGCTCTTGCTCAGCATGGAAGTCATTCCCTGCAGCATTGGCCTCTACTTCCTATTGCTATTTTAAGGACAGATGTCTTTAAAGATGTACTTGCCTCAGATCCCTAAAAGAAGCTGATATGACTCCTACCCTAAGAATATATCAGATTTCATACAGAAGTTAATCTTCAGACAGAAAATTTTCTATCTGAAAATGATTGAGAAACTTTTCAGGTACAATGTAATTTAGTTCCATTCAGGGTGTTACCTTGCCAGGCCACTGGCCAGGCTCAGGGCTGCTGAGTGTGATGGTAGAGGAAAGCAGAGATGTTTAGGTCTGGGTCTAGGTCCAGGTCCCACATTCAGGTCTGGAAAGTTTCACACCTTCCTTGTGGTGGCTCCCCCGAGAGCATGGGAAACCAAGCACCAACCACACACACAGCTACAGTACAGGTTGAGGAAATCCCTAAGAGATAAAAAGGATCCAGGATATCAAAGTAAGCAGCACATTACAGGTACGTGTTTAATTTGGGTGTGTTGTTAGGTGGATCCAAAAAAACAGCCTCAAGGGAATACAGCACCCACTTTCTCATGGCAAGACCAGTGTCCCTGTGCTGCTTTCAGATAAAATCTTTATGAAGAAGGTACAGAAAAGCCAAAGACCAATTGCAGACATTTGAGCACTTAAAAGTGTAGGGTTAACAGCATGCAGCAAAGAGCAAAGTATCATAGCAGCTGGCTACAAATGCAAATTTGTGTTTGGAATAAAGCTTAAGAGAAGTTCAAGAGTAATGCTGGTGCATTCTACAATCCCATGGCAGTGCAGGGAGAGTTCACTAACATGTATTTTCAACTATTTTTTCCTTCCATCTCATGATGGCTTCATATCTGAAATTTTCATTTCTCCCACAGTTTTCCTGAATTACTCCTTTGCATGGAAACATAATGGTACCAAGTGCTGAAAACAGTGCTCAGTGTCCTTCCAAGACAGTAATTTCACAGCTACAAAGTTAAAAAGCTCAGAATGCAGCCTAGGTGTTCTGGCAGCAAGCTGATGTTACCAAACATCATTATTTGTCCAGCTAGTTTACAGGGAAATAAAAACAAAATCCCCAGGTGTCACTTACAGTGTAGCCAATGTTTTTCATTCCTCTCCTAAATACAACATGCTGTTCAGCCCACACACCTATTTTATAGCTCTAATGAAAAAGACAGAGCAAAATTCACACATCATGGTGACCACACTGCCTTTCAATTCACCCCTGTAAAAAACAGAGATTGATCAAACAGGTATTGCTCCAAGCATGTGAATGCAATATATGAAGAAGCATGTCAAGAATTTTAATTGTACTAAATAGGAAAAACCCGTAACTAAGAGAAAATAGATTGCCTACATAACAGCACACAGCTGGAATGACTTTAGTCCCCACGGCACTGCTAAGAGGCCTCTTTATGGGCTTGGATTAGAAGTGCCTTTAGCCAGGCACAGCAGGACAGGTTGGAGAGGGGCAGCCTCCAGTCCACAAACCCAAACGTCTCGGCTCTTTCAGCTCCTGACTAAGTGAGCACAGGACACACAGACCTGATAGCTTTTTGGATCTTGCTATTATAGTCTGACACGTGGATTTCTCAGGGTCCACCAACTATTGTCCATCTTTACAATGATAGGCAGTTTCAAATGTATTGTTTGGATATTCCATTTATCACACGTGCCATTAGATTGCAGAGACAGAAGGTACTGACAGAGGAGGGGACGCACTGGTGGCACAGGGGCACCTTGACAGCTCTTCTGCACGTTCCTCTGTAAAGGCAATACTGCATACATGTCAGCATTCTTTATCTCTTTATTTATTGAGACAACTACTCCAGTACTCCAGAAAGACAGAGAAACCATACATAGGTGGTCCCTTCCCATGCAGCACCTGATACTGGGATTGAAGCCCCAACATAAACCCAGGACCAGGAAGGTGCTGCATTCCCTCAGCTACTCAGGGCTCACCCTGAGGAGTGGGCAGACTCGACCCCCTTCCACCTTACTGGCCGTGGCAATTAAAAGGGTAATTTCAAATGAAATTTCTTGGCCTAAAATGAACAGCCACACGGGCACCACCATTCAGTGGGGATTTCATACCCCAGGACACATGCAGACAAAATTCTCATCTGTCAAATATGGCCAGATCAGTGAACTGGAAGCAACGTGCCTGACTTTCCTCTGGCTTTGTGAGTCTGAGTGACCCTGTGACTTTTTATTAAGCCATATGATTACACACTGCAGGCATACAAATGAAAGAATGCCCGGGGAGGTATGTGGTTGTGGCACCTGAAATCCCTCACTGGTCATTTACAAACCATAAAGAAAAGTTGACAAATTCCTAAAGCTTAGAATTTTTTTTTTTCATAGGGGCTTAAGGTTTGTGTGGATATGGCACACCACCAGGCTGATGCCAGACATTTTTTTGGTGTTTGTTATTAGAGATATGAACAATGGCCTGGATTTCTTCACAGACAAGGACTAAAAATTATTCCATCTGTGCAGTGTTAATGAATAAATGCTATTCCTGAACTATCACAAAATTCTGAGCCATGAATTTTGATCATGTTTGAACAGTTATTTATAGGCACAAGCTCCCCTGTATTTTTAAAGCCTTTTCAGAAAAAGCTTTGTATCTTAAAGTTTTCATTTTTGCTGTAACGCATTCACAACACTTTTATCAGTTGTACATTCCTAAAACTCCCTGGTTATATTTCATCAAAAGAAAAGAAATAATATATAACTTCTTACTGTACAAAATACTATTAAAAGCGCATGGCAAGAAAATAGTTAAATGGATCTTGTTCAGCTGTTCCCAAGCCACTCATCAGGGAATAAACCCCCCTATTTTACAAATATGTTTTTAAACCAGTTTTTTTTCCCCTCACCTTTTTTTCAGTACAGCAGATTTCATTACTGCATGGCAGGATGATTCATCTATTCCTCATCCACAAATTCCTAGACTTGATTCTTACACCTGGAATCATACATAGGAGCTAGATTGTTGTAACTGCACAGAAGAGGAATCCTGACCCAGTCATATCTTATACACCCTACAAAAGATACCTAAAGAAGTACCTGCCTTACTAGAGGGGGCCCCCTGGTAAATTTTGTGCCCCCTTCCCTGTCAGATCTTCACCTGAGGGGTGTGGGGAAGGCTGGAGGATCCGTGCCTTGGTGTGCCCTGGATCTCCCTGGGAACATGGAGACCGTCCCCTACTGACAGCTCAGCAGGGCAGAGGGGAGGTGACAGTGAGGGGTATCCTGACTCACTGTCTAGAGCATGGAAGTGATCCAGATGGGTGTTTCTGTGCAGAACAGGCTCACAGTCTGCAATTCTGGCTGTGTTTGCCAAGGGCAAAGGGTAATTATCTTACACAAGCTGTTTAGTCTTCCACTTATCTACAATGTACTGGTGCTATCTTCTGATTCCTTGGGAAGCTTCTCTTCATCAGCAGGGCTTTCAGCTCATTTCTTTGAAGTCTGTTTTCTAAAACACTACAAGTGTGCTTTGCAACAGTTCAAAGACCATCTCCTCTGCTTTCAGCAATTCCATATTGTACCATAGCTTTGAATTATGCAATCAGTAATTTAACAGGAAATTTCTACTTTAAAAGACTCTATTTATTAAAGTGCAGATTTTAAGTTCTTAAACATTAACACAAGGAAACAAAATGCACAAAGAATTCTGCCTCTATTACCTCAGAATGCCATGAGTTAGGAAGATCAGATCTTCTACCTTGGAGTCCATTTGATCCCTTCAATTCCCTTGCCTGAGGAGGTGCCCAGAGCCTGAATCTCAGAGGAAAGAGTCAAACTCTGCCAGAAAGAGTTCTCATCCTTCTGTCTATCACCTGGAAACTAGTCTTAGCCTGAGATGTAGCCTCCCCAATGTGTATCATATTGGAAAAGAAGTTTTGCCCTTTCCTCATCCATTCTTTCCCAAAGTGAGTTGTGCATGAGGTGGTACAAACCAGTGACATTGATTGATGAAAAAGTTAATATTGGTGGGAATCTGGTAGAGGAAAACCAGTGGAGAGGCTTAGCTTGCCATCTGGAGCAGATAACTTTAAAACAGCCTGAGAAATGGGGTTGAAGATGAAGTAACTGGGATAAGAAACATGCTTCCTCACTTTTTCAGTGCAGCAATCTGGAGGCATTGCAGCTGAGCAACTTCTGGCAGCATCCCTGCACATCTGTAGCATTCATTGAAAAGAAGTAAACAGCATCAGGGAGCTGGAAAGACTGTTTTCCTTACTGGCCCCCTGCAGGAAATCTGTCCTGAGCTCAAAGGAGAAAAAATCTGATGTGTATTTTCCAAGGTGTTGTCTGCATCTGTATTCATTGTTCTTTAATATGTTGATGTGTTATGCTGGCTTACTATAACTAGTTAATGTTCTATTGACTAAAAATAAAGTAGCTTGACAAATTCTCAGAAATTAACTTATTTGAGAAGGAAGGACAGAATGATTCAGAAAAAGGGGAAGTGATGCAAGACAGTGTGTATTCAGTCCTCTTTTCAAAAACTTCTTCCCCAAAATGAGAATTGCTGGAGAATGCCTCTATCCTTCCCTCCTTCTGCTGATCTCTTCCTTCCTTGAACCAAACTACAGGCTCCGGCAACAAGGCAGCTAATAATAAACTCCTCAGCTGAACTCTAGGAAAGCAGCTTGGTCAAGGTTTTGCCTGCCAAATGCTGACCAACACATGTTCCCAGCTGCCAGCAGGGACTGACTGCTAGCCACACTTTTTGCAAACCACTTATATTTTAGCCTTCTGCCCCTCAGAGCATACTTTGCTCCAAACAAGAGTTTCAAATCCAAATGATGGAGTCAAAGATACCTGACTCATGGTCTACCTACCATGTCTTATGTCCATGGAGCATACAGGGATTTCTCCAATCACAATATATTAACACAGCTGCTCTTGCACTACGACTCCTGAAACAAAAACCCCGCTGCTGTTTTATCCCTGTCCACAGCAACAGGCTGTACAGGAACAGCGCTGGCATTTCTACAGTGCCAGCCAGCAGACAAGCAGGACTTCTTCCAAAATTACTTTTTATCAAGGTTTGTGTAATAAAACTTGGTTATTGCCTTGGGATTCTCCCTTATTACTGTCTTCTACCAGGAAGGATGCAGGGCCAAGAGGAAACGCTGAGACAGCAGGCGTAACATTTCCTCCTGATCAGGCAGGAGCTCAGCTGCATTTTGGCCGCAAGAGCAACCTCTGGTGCTTCACCTGAAATGCTGACCCAGCTGCCCACTGAGTTTTGAGTCTTTAAAATCGTGCAGGTCATCCTTCTGTCTGGAGGAGCTCAGTGCCAGGTGAGGAAGAAGCCAGCACTGCTGAAGGCACAAGGCTCCCACTCTCTCCAGAGGCTGCTCAGAGGCTGCCTGGAAATGCAGCAGAGACTGTAGAGGTGGGAACACACTGAGTCTAAAGCAGGGGATACAAACCCTTTAAGGGACACAAAAGCATGGGCACCTACACTCAAATAGCATGCATGCTGGTGCAGGGATGTGTGGAAACCAGGCCAGCCCAGCTCCTCCCTGAGCTGCCCTGTGATGCTGGGAAAGGCGATGAGGGTATGGGAGGAAGTTTGGGCTCCAAAACAGACAAATAAGGCTCCTTGGATTGGGACCCTAATGAATTACACAGCTCTCACCACTGCCAATGATCCCATTCCCCCTTTAGTCAAGGCTCTTCTATACTGCAGATATTTGGGATACCTCCCTGACCACAGCAACATTGCTTCCCTGAGGCATAAGGCAGTTATGGCTGGCTCCTAAGGGTTTAACTACCCTGACTCCTTCTCTTGTGGTGAAATCTCCTCCTACCATTTCCAGGCTGCCAGTCCTCTCTTCCCTCCATGCTGCCCAGCTAAGGACAAGAGCACAAGCATTTCAGGAAATGGTCTTGTATTTCTAAGGAGAGAAATAACTCACCTTGGTAGCATCACAATGCCCAGAAGAAAGAAAGGACAGCAAGTCAGTAGGCAAAAATCCCATCACGTCACAACAGCTCACTTACTATTGGGACAATAAGGATAATGGAGTAGCCACTCCTCACCAAAATCTTGTTCACTGCAGGAGACTGCTGACCGGGGGTAGACAGGTAGAGGATAACGCCAAGGGAACCTATTTTTATAGCTGTTAATGAATACCAATATTTTTTACTTACTTGGAGGTGACAGAAATGAATAGTTAGCATTGCTTCCTATTTCTCAAGATTTATTTTGTCTTTTTGCTATTCCAGGGCTTAATCCAGAACAAAACAACAACAACAAACAAAAAAGGAAAAACCCTGTGTGCAGCCTTATGGAAGACTTTCCAAGCCACAGATGCTGGCTCTGTGGTTGGCTGATGTATCCAAAATAAAGCTCAACAGCAGGGAGCAGTGGAGTAGCTCAGGGGGTAGAAAAGGTCATGCGAATGTGATCCGCACCTCCCAAACTCCACATCTCCTTATGCTGCCTCCCCCTGCTTCTTCTGGGATAGAAGGAATTTCTGACTTATTTTTCATTTTTATTTTCAGCCTGCCTTTCCTTGCCAACTGGAGTAATTGAAAGTTACTCTTGTTGCAGCCACTTTCCCAGGACAGGAAAAAATGAGGTGAGCTATTGTTCTGATGGCTTATAGGTGAAAAGGCACCAGCAGCTTTGATGGTGAGCCCCACTGGCTGCTCCAGGAGAGAGCTGGCACTGTGGGAGCTCAGAGGCCACCATGTCACCTTCCCCTTGCCACAGGGACAGGCATTCTCCTGCCCTGGGTTAAACTACTGACTGCAGAGACTGAAATGTTTTCCCAACAGAATGAGATCACAGAGCCTTGAAAACAGGGGCCTTGAAGGCTGCTGACCCCTGTGCACAGATGTGTGGCACTACCCTCCTAACATGAGAAGGCTATTTTGGGTGAACAAACATAAAAAATAGAGGAAAGTGGAAAAAGGAAAGTAAGTGAACAACCTCATTTTAAGAATTTTTGACATCAGAATGCATTCATACCATATACTTTTCCTTTGAGAGGAATGCACAGCCTATGTTGTGGCTCAGCTGTGGCACAATTTCTGCAAGTCTACAGAAGATCCCGTGAAACCACTCTGGGGAAAACGTACAAACTCTGCTGCACATCAGTCTGGAGGCTGAAGCAATGCCCAGCGGGGCAGAAGACATGTAAGAGGCCTCTTTTTTCACAGCCAGCACATTCATTTCTCTTCAGGTGTGGGCTTCAATTTCCTAATGAAAGAACTATTTGGGAAGCCTTATGCTTGCCAAGAAAATAAACCAAGTCTAAACATCACACCTTCCTCTGGGAGGACATTGGATGTCGATGATGGGACTGTACCTGTATGTTTTGATGCTGCCAGCAAGAAAGTTTGTCATAGCAAGTGTTTGATTTATGCTAAGTACAATCAAAAGCAAGCTGAAAGATTTCTGTCACTTACCAAACCTCTTGTAGCCGAAGGACTGCACCTCCTCCTCCTCTGCAAAGTCGTCTGGAGAAAAAAAAACAACAGAGCAGCAGGTTATTACTACTATCACTGGAAAGAGATGAGAACAAGTTTTTACAAGTGCATGTTCATGAATTAATATAAGTTTACTTGGTTTGTTAGGCATGCTACTGCTCTTCCCCTCTGCTGCTCCTATGCCACCTCTGTCTCCAAGTGCAGAAGGCAGTTCAGAGCCTTTCCCCCAACGAGAATCCCCAGCAGAACTTCAGATTACAAACTGCAGATTTATCACCTGGCAGTCATGCTGAGGCCTGCTTGGCCAGCTAAGTGCAGACCAGAGCAGATATGTTCCTTATCACAATGACAGCCACAATTGTCACCAGTGTGCCACTTGCTCAAGCTTGCCTGGACCACAGGAGTCAGAGGGATGGTTGTCCATCTATCCACCACCTCCCATGCACAGTAGCTTGGCCTGAAAATGTCAGATCTGATGAAACATGGGAAAGAGAACTGATAAACTCAGATGAGAAAAATAAAACCCAAGATGGTGAAGACTGTGAAAGGTCTAGAGGGGAAGCCATGTGAGGAGTGGCTGAGGTGACTCGGTCTGTTCAGTCTGGAGGAGAGGAGGCTGAGGGGACACCTCATGACAGTCCACAACTTCCTTGTGAGGGAAACACTGATGATAGCCCCTGAGGGAATGGAAGTTGTGGGGAGGTTTATGTTGGCTGTTAAGAGAATCTCAGGCTCCCCAGGGAAGTGGTCACAGCACCAGCCTGTCTGAGTTCAAGAAGTGTTAGATTCAGTGCACTTAGAGTGTGATTCTGGGGCTGGCCTGTGCAGGGACAGGAGTTGGATTTGATGATCCTTGAGGGTCCCTTCCAGCTCAGGCTGTTCTATCATTCAATGATTCCATCATGCCTTTTGTTCTCATCTTTACAGTAACTAAGCAGTAATATGCTAATAATCACAAGGTAATTTTGTCAGAAGCTGAGTTTCTTTCCATTTCCTTCCATCAGCGAAGGAAAATGCTGTCATCAGCAAAAAAAAGAAAAAAAAAAAAAAATACACCCATGACTTTTTTTAAAAAAAGAACACGTTTGTGTCCGTGTGTTCAGCCTCCTTCCGCCAAGACATCCCCTCATTCTGCTGAGTCAGGAAAGGCAAAAGCTCTGCCTCGTCACCAGCACCAGCCTCTGCATCAGCTGCGGGGAGGGCAGCACAGCCCAGGCTGTTCTTCTCCTGCTCCTGTATCTCCCAGAGGGAACACTTAATGACTAGTGGAGGAACAGCAAGCTCAAAGCAGATAAATGTGTGTGATGGAGTGAGAAGTCTGTGTCTAGTTAGACCTTTTTTGCCCACAGACTTACTGCACATGATTGGGCTGCTCTGCATCATGAAACTGGGCTAACTGGTGCCACAGCTAACTTGGGACAGCACAGAGCCTTGGGGGGATGAATTCAAAGGTAAAGATACAGTCTGCATCCAGGCTTAGCAAAGCTTAAACGATTTGCATGCATGTTCCCAGCAGGAAATCTGACTTTTTTCTTCTGACCTGTGAGGTGCCACACACAGAAGTCTGAAGGAGACTTTGCCTGAAGCAGCAGCAGTCCATGAAACGCATCATTTTGCAAAATAACCCCCTTTACTCAGACAATAAACTGCTAAAACATATTCTTCATCAGGTAAGACATTTTGATTACTGTCAGCAGCACTCCTGTCCATATCTTTAGCTAGACCCCCAATTCAGATGTGCATTTAAGAAGTGGAAGTGGATGCTCCTGAGGCACAACAAACAAATCCTGGTTTTGAAGACAGAAGGAAACCTTCAAAAAAGCCAAACCAAACAAACCCTCACAATTGTCCCAAATGTTGTCTGAAGACAAAGTTCTCCTGCTAAACACAACAAATACTAATAAACCATAAACACTCAACAACCAACTTCTCATCCCAGCAGAGAGTCACTCAGGAAAGATCTCCCCATCTTGCACAAAAGATAAAATGCTGCACAAAACAAGATAACAGCTCCAGAGACTTTAGCTTCCTGCCCTCTCCTGCTATCAGGCTGCAACACAATCACCTCCTTTGTTTCTCAGGAGTGTAACCTGGCTTATCCCATCCCTATCTGGTGTATACAGCCAGGCCACCTTTAAATCCTGCAGCTTCATCCCACACCACATCTTCCTCCCAGGCTGATAGCCTCTTCCCTAGTTTTCTTGTTCTTCATGCTTAGACCAACAGCGTTGGCTTTTACAACTTTGATCACATTTTTGTTTCTTTGGCTATTTCAGTATATGCAACACATTTATATATTAACATC
Source organism: Catharus ustulatus (assembly GCF_009819885.2). Lineage (NCBI taxonomy): Eukaryota > Metazoa > Chordata > Aves > Passeriformes > Turdidae > Catharus > Catharus ustulatus. The sequence continues at coordinate 111,537,592 of NC_046221.1, read as the reverse complement.
TTATACATTTCTATGCACACATACACTTTTAAATATATATATGTGTGTGTGTGTGTGCTTTTCAGTATTTGCAATGCTAAATGTTATTCATTCTAGGGATGGTTTTTCCTTAAGCTTTGAATACATTCTAATTATTCATTATTCAATTTTGAGGAGCACTTGTGATATTTGAAACAAAGAAGTGGGGACAGGCAAGGACAAGTATGTCAAGTGGTGACTCGTCTCCCTGATCACAAAAATCTCAAACATCATCTCTGTGAGTTATTTTGCAAGGGGCAGTCAATATGATTTTAGGGGAAGTCTAAGAAAATTAACAGATAAAGCTCAATGTTCTTTCAGTCACAACCGCAACTTTGCTGAAATCATGTGCAAGTATAGTACTTTACAATATTAACTGTAATGTAACAAGTTTAAGGAAAATAAAGATGGAAGAAATTAATAGAGCAAGCTTAGACTAAACATTCAGAAATTACAACAGTTTGGAAAAAGAGACTAAGATGGGTTGAAAGTCCTACCTCAGAAGAAGTCTGCATTTAAAGTATTAAAAATTAAGTTGGCAAACAAGCCTATAAATTTAAGTCCCAAGGCAAAGCCAGAGTGCTCCTCCCATACCTGTTGAGCAGTATTGTCCTCACTGGAGGCAGCAGAAACTTGATACTCAACTCCCTGTTCCAGTGCTGTAAATATTAAAATTTTGTCACAAGTTCTACAAAAATCTCAAAGCTTCCAGATATTTTCACATCAGCAAAATAGAGGAGAACCTAAGTTTTCATTGAGAAGCTAACAGCTTTTCTAGTGAAAACTATGAAAATGCGATCTGTTACGAATTACAGAGGTTAAGAAAATATACACCAAGTAAAAAGGTAAATATTGTGAACACCTCCAGTATGTTTTAATGACTTATGCTTTTAAAGGCAGCATCAGAAATTGTTGTGGCAGAAATTCATGAGCGTTGAGCACCAGTGACTGATCTTAGAAACAGAAATTCTGCATTTTCACATTAGTGGTGCCTGTACTTGAGTGAGGCTGCAACTGGTGTAGAAGGGGTTTGTTTGACATTGTGAAAGCCTTAAGTTAGAAATATTTTTCTTTAGTTTAAATCCAGTCCTTCTCAGTTACAAAGAGGACTGGAATGAAGGCAGTATTTCTGTTACATACACATGCATTAATATGCAGGCAAGGCTTATTTTCATGGGTGAAAAACATGAAGGGCAGACTCCTCCTTGAAGCAGACAAACAAGCAGAATTTGTTGTTATGTCCTGGTCACAAGAATTAGCTCTTTAGTATAGGGAAGACCAGTCCTAACTTAGTTATAAGATACTCAACTGAGCTCTCAGTTGTGAACCAAAAGATAGGGAATCCAGAATATGAAAGGTGAAGAAACATTAAAATCTGGTCTCATATTCCACTGACTTGTACAGAACTCTGGCAGCAGGAAGGTCCATAAAAAAGGTGAACTTTGGGCAGAACAGAAACATATGTGAGCAACCAATTGTATTTAACCCTGTAGGGGAAGGGCCACCGGAGATCTCCTGTTTTATTGGGTTTACAAGAGTCTCCTTGGATGCTAGAACAGATTGCCATGGGGAGCTTACAGCAAACTGCTACAAATCACTGTCTCACTGTGGCTGAGCAGCAATGCATCACATATTTTAGGGAGTCAGTGCAAAGTAAGAGTTCTGGTCCAAAAAAGTTAAAAAAACCCCAACTTTGAGGTATTTTGGCAATATCCATGCCTCATTGAGTACCAATGCCAAATTCCACTTGCCCTCGAGTGATAACCTATTACTGCAACACCTCTAGTAAATACAGTTGTAGAGTTAAATAAGTTACAGTACAATGCTTCAGGGGAGTGGGAATTATGAAAAAGCAGTTCAGCTGGGGATTAACACAGCGAACAGAGGGAATTCATTTAATCTAAAACAAATTAGACTCTCATTTGATTAATTTGCTAGTGGCAAAGCAAATCTATGGAGTAGAACTGTTTAATTTCTTGTTCTTGTTCTTAAATCTTAAATAAATTAATCATGGATCACTTCTGAGTCACTCTGAGGTCAAGTAAGAAAGAGTTGGCCTGGAGCCAAAATGGATGCTAAATCTTTCCTGAGACAATACAGGGCATAAAACCACGGCACCAGATCTGAGGAACCTTTGGTGCAAGGTGATTTTAGGGAAGTTGTTTCCATTTTAGCCCCTTCCTTTCATGGGTGTCATTGTTGGCATATGGAAGGTGTTAAAGAAAGCTGCTAATGTACGTGTCCAGCTGTATCCTTTTAACAGTACACCTTGCTCAGCCATTTTAACCTAATTAACTAACAAGGCAAACCAGAACCATTAGAGATGCTGGGTCATATGGTGCCTGCAGACACGTGGTGTCCAATAATTTCAAGAACACTTGTGTGTTGAAAACACAGATACAAAGTCTTTGTTTAAAGACCTCGTCTGAAGTCTTAAATAAAGAAAACAAACCAATATTCTACATTGCATCTCAAAATCTGGGAAAATATATTCCAGGAGAGAATAGAGAATCTGGGCTGAAAATTGTCATGCCAAGTTTCAGCTCAGATTTTAGAAGTTCCTTTATAACCCTCTGAAAACTCAAATTACGGTACATTAGAACTTACCCCTAAGTACCAGGCTGGGAACTCAGACTGTAAGATTAATTTGTAGTAAAAATGACATCCAGTGTAAGAGTTTCCTCTAAAATAAATCTCTCTTTCTCAAGGGCCTTGATGGCTAGAGCCCTGCCTTTCCTACTGGCTTAATGGGAACTATAGAGCCACATCCCTGTGCAACTCCATAAAATCATTCTAATATCATCACGAAGAGATTTTTACTTGTACCATTTGGAAGGAACCTGTGCCCAGAAGTTGAAAATCACAATATTCCACTCTTTAACCCATGAATCAGCATGGAGGAAGAACTCTGCTCAGAACTGTGTAACAAGTTTAACAAACTCCTTAATGAGAGACTGCTTGCAGTGTTCAAAAAGCTGCTTCTGCCAGCTCTCTCCATCTCAGCACTTTCACTGAAAGGCAAAACTCACCCCTTGTGAAGTTCCTGTAATATTAACAACTGTTCAGGCAGACAAGAACAGCGACACCAATATCTTTCTCATATCACATTTCAAAAGTGTTTTGAGCTGCCACCAGATTTATATGCATTTTTGCTCACTATTAACTGGGTCTGTATCCAAACTGCTGACCTAGAGGTGAAATGGAGCCAGCAGAAGCACACCAAGCAGCTGTGGCCTTCAGATGTTGATGACTTCATCAGTCTAATTGCTTTCCACTGGTTTCATAGCTATTATTCTGGACAGTCTCCTGGTTGTGCTAATGGGCTGCTCATTCCCAGCTCTCTTCACAGATGCTTTATTTCACTTGTCCTCTTGTTCTGCCCTTCTCCACTACTTTTTTCCTTATAGGCTCTTTCCATAGTCAAGTCTTTCTCTCTGCCTCTGTTTTTGATAAGCCCTACCTCACAAAATCCTACCCCACACTTAAAGCACTTCCTGACTGACAGGATCCCAAGCTGACATGTCACACTAGTGGTCAGTGTTGTTGGCTAGTGTGTTGTGCCCATATTATCCACCCCTTCCTTTGTCTGGCTTGTCACACAGCAAACTCCTTTGGACAGGGATTACACAGATCCTGCACTTGCAGAGTACCTGCTCTTTAAGGCAGCCATGGCAGAGGTTCAGCTGAGGCAGTCCTAGAAGAGAGCCCATCTCCCTGCATCCCAAAGCATCCTTTGGGATGCTGTTTGAGCTTGGATTCTGGCAACAAAACCCAGGCTTTTCTTTAGCTCTATCCAACCGAGACTGCTGATGTAGGAGTTCATTTGCTTATCTTATTGACTGAAAGAGGTGATGTTCCAGATCAGAGATCCTCCCTTGGTACTATCCTATGATTTGGATGGTGTCTCCCATCACCTAACACATGCATAAAACAAACAAAACCAATAATCATGACAAATGGGTGCACTTTATTATCTTGTCTTCATCTATTCCCCTACTGCTGGGCCCAGAAAATGTGAGCACTTACATTAAGAACACACAAAAAAAAGACAGAAGATTGTGAAATTTAGAGGTATAACAATAATCACTCTAGCTTTGCTCTTTAGGCACAAGATGAAGACAGTAAATAGGGGTAAATAAAGACAGTAAATTTTGGTTTTGAACAAAACTTGTTAGCCCATAAGTACCACAGAGCATCATTACCATACCAGGGTCAGGAGCAACTGCATGATGTGGAGGATCAACCTTAGAAGTTAAAAGTTTAAATCATATCGTATTTCAGAATAATGATTTAAGAGCAAACACATATGTTTTCATTAGTGCACTGAAAAATCGTGCCTCCCTGTCTGTATGTCAGAGGAGGCAATTAACAGCAGTGTTAAAGTGGCATACACATTCCTAACAACACAATGTCTCTATTACCTCCCATAACTCATTCACTTTGTTCCCCAGTGATGTCCCAGTCTGCACCTCAAATTTATGCACCAAAAGGGATTGCACTTTCTGGTGGAAGCGGTCAAACTCCAAAGACAATTCATCTTAGGTTGCTCCCTCATTCGCACAGACCACACTCACATTATGAGGAGGATCAAGTTCACTTTCCATGCCTTGTAAAAAGCGTCTTTATTTTGCTTTCCAAGGGGGAAGGCTGGAAGGAGCGATTCTCTGTTCTGACATACAGAACCCCAGGATAAGGAAGGTTTTGTGAAGCTGAAGATAACTGGGTATGCATCCTTTGCAGTACTGAGCTGCTTTCATCCTTGACATTTCACTCAGCTCTCTTTATTTTACTCTGTTTTATCTCTGCAAGGCCTGATCAGCTCTATCTCTCTGCAAGATTACCTTTCCCTCCTTATCCTAGCAGGCAGAAGTGTCTGAACCTCTGGGCATGGAAATCTTTCAGTGTGGATCTAAGTAAGCTGTTTGGTGGTTGTGACAAAAAAAGAGCTCTGTTCAGCCCTCAGCTGTAGCAAAATCAGTCTAAAATGAATCTACATTATCCAAAGCGGGAAAATAAAGAGTCACAGGAGATTTTAAACAGCTCCCTTCTTCATAGGGATAGGTTTGTCCATGCTATTCTTAGTCCTGTGTGGCTGGGAAAAGTAGAATTGAACAATTACAAGTTCTTACTGGAAATGCTTCTGTCATGAATAGCTTATATGCTAATTCTGCTCAATATCCTTTGTGGTTATATAGCAATATTTCTATCTGTGCAGTTACAGATTTATCCTATAATTTCATAGCTCTGTTTTTCTCTGTATTGTTAAGAAGAACATGCTTTGACACACACTTGCATCCTTCTCATCCATATGTTTAAAATCCTCTGTGCTACCGATCAATTCAGGACAATCACCGACTGTATAGTAGCATTGCTCAGGATTTGTTCTGCGTTTTATCACACATTTATTATAACTGCTCGTGCCTTTGAACTTCTGCTGTAGGGTCCTGTGACATGTCCAACACACACCACTCAGACCTCCTGCATATGTTTCATGTTTATGTCACTATATTCATATAAGCTCTCTTATAAATGGACTAAGGAAAGGTTACTGGATCACTCCACTTCTAATCCTTGGTTTTCAGATGCTTTCTGGCTTCTGCAAAATGCTCTGGACTGGATTTTTTTTAAAATTCTTGGTTTGAAGTTTCTATCCAGGAAAGACCTATTTGCACATGACTGTTCATTTGATTTTGTGCACACAAAGGACAGAGAGAGAGAAACAGAGAGACTTTTCTGCAGTGTTACGAAGTTATAATTTTTATTCCTTTATTCTTTAAAATTAGCAGTGCATCAAAACAGAGAGAAAGACAAAACCTGTCAAGAAGGTGAACATCATATAAACAGATTATTTGAGGCTTTTCAAGGCAGTCAAGAAAGATAACTGAACTTGCATGCACAGTCAGGTTTTGCTATTGTACAGGTTACATCCAGGCTCTAAGTCCCACAAAAAGAACAATTTCAGCAATGCACGCTGATAGGTTAATTAATTGTCTGATAAAGTGTTCACTGTGTGAGGCAAACTTGGGGTAAACTAAAATGGCACGTTCTGTAAGAGCTCAGTGTGTTCTTATCTCAGTGTGCACTGAGCTACAAGGGGTTCTTAGCCTTTGAGGTACAAGGGGTCGAGGCTAAGAACAGCCAGTGCTCAGGCCAGGCTGCTCCCGAGGTGCTGCAGGCTTCACTGCTCCAGTGCAACACAACCAAGGGCAAACCTGCTTCTCCCCCGTGCATCTTTTTGTAGCAAATTAGAGGAACGGCATGAGACAGAATATTTGGTGGCATTCCAGCTCTCAAGCACATCCCAATACTCAAGCACAGGATCCCAGATTGTCCTCCAGTACCACTGCTATACAAGTGGTACATTGCAAGGTGCTTGTGATGGCAGAGGAGGAGGAGGAGGTGGTAGTGGAGGAGGAATGAAAAGAAGCAGCTAAACTACTTAGAGCATCATTAATTAGGAGCTTCTCTGCTATCCTGGAGCAACAGCCCCAAAATTACCACCTTGACTTCATTGTTGCCTAAATTTGGGCATTAATATTGAGTGGTTATCCAAACCGTACCCATATTTCAGAGGAAAATACTTATCACCAGCACTTTAAACTCTATCTGTAATCACTGTAGTGATTACAGATAGAGTTTAAAGTAGTAATTACAAAATATATTGCAGGTTTATGGGAAGAAGTTCTCCAATTCAACAATGCTTGTCCCTGTCTTAAATTAGGGCCAATGTTTTCAAACATGTGGTGGTGTTTGACTATGAGGAAGTTGTTTTCATTTGTTTCCCAGGCAACGAGTGCTCCTTCATACCCCAATACATAACTATAACTTAGAAGTATCATTTGATAAAGATAAATCTGACCCTAAAGCAGTGAAATGCCTATATAAATCACATGAATTATTGCTAAAAAATATGACAAAGTTTGTGAGCTCAGAGTTTGCTGGAAATAAAACTGCCAGCATATTGAACATAAACTTCCATTTGTTTTACTGATTTAAAACATAACACATTACAAACACCAGCAATGGGAAATATAATTTATTCCTTACAGATATTTAGTGATGTAATTATTTAGATATTCCTCCATTCTCTAGAGAGGGTAGATACAGAGACAGCTGCAATCAACAGATCTTTTTGTTTTTATTGAGAAAAATGTGTAACAATACAAACTTCTACAGTCCTACAATTATCACTACCATCAAGTTTAAAGAGAAAATATGAAAATCCAAGTCTGTACCCAGAAAAGGAAATCACCAAGTCAAAATTGGGTTTGACTCTGACTTCTCTAACACTGGCAAAAGCACTCGATGTGATGATTTGTTTGATGCTTTTCTTTTGCTATTAGCACAGTCATTCAAGTGTTCTTCTTTGCATGTTTTATTACTGATTTCTGTAACTCTCTGGGGGAAAGAAATAAGATGGCTGTGATTACTCTTAGGGAAGCCAAATGGTAAGGACTAGCACTCCCTCTTGATGGAGTGTGGGGCACCAGCGAGCGCTCCCAGGAGCAGGAATTACATCTTCCCTTTGAATGCCACTGCTCTGCTTTGTAAAGAGCAGTGGAAGCAGAAGGGAAGGAGACACAAGTCGCAGTATATGCCACTCCCATCCTTGGTCCTTTGCATCCCGCCTCTCCCCAAAACCCCAAAGAATGGAGTGTGAGGCTTTCAGTGGTAACAGGCACAGGTTTGTTCTACCTGCTACCAGCCCCCCATGGTTTTGGTTTGTTCCTGCCCTTACAGCTGATGACAAAATTTTTGGCATTAGCAGCCTATAAATAAAGAATATTGTAAATACATTATTTTTAATATATTGCAGGGCCCTGGAGAGACACCATGCTACAGTGTCAGAAGTAACTTAAATTGTGTGTGTGTGTGGGCTTGCAAAATAAATGCCCCCCAAAAGTTTTTCCTCCCTTCAGGCAGCTACTCTGGCAAGTGAATAAATAATCACATCATTTGGTGTCCTAGACTCTGGAAACTCAGTGTAACTATCATGAGGTTTACTGGCCTCCTGGCATCTGGAATAAGACTCTGTCCAAGAACAGGCACAGTGGTGCCCAAAAGCAATTTTCATATATGTATGTCTTTTCCTTAAGCTTATTTTTGCCTCTGAAGAAAAACTGGATTCAACTCTCACAAAGTCCCAACTAACTTCTAAACTTTCCATAATGTCCTTTGATGTTTTCATTGCAAGTATTCCCCAGTGTGTAAAGCCTCTGCCTTTTGCTGTAAGACTGTCAATTTTCATAAACAGAAGGCTTTCTTGCAACCCCCCATACATCTTTACTAGGTTACAGTGTAGCAATTTGGCAATATGCTCCTTTATTTCAGTTTAAACTATGTGATACCTCTCAGTCACAGCTATGTAGGACAGGATCAAATGTTCCAACCATTTGAAAATAGAAGAGAAGGGAGAAAAAGAGAGAAAAAGAAAAAGACACAGAGTTTCAAGTTTGAACAGATGCAAAGGAAAGAGCAAAAATTTTCCAGTCGGTGGATGTAGAGGGTAAATACGCCAAATACATTTCACAAGCCAGTTAAGCTTCTACTGGCACCTAATCACTGCCAGATGTTTAGAAGCAACACCAAGAACATCGCAAAACGCTGGCAAAAAGTAAACAAATCAACCAGGGAGAAACCCAAGTCTTCTTCTGGTGGCATCGGCGAGGGGGAAGATAAAACTTGGGTGCCGAGGGAAACCGCGCTGGGGGTAGAGCACACATGCCGGGACACAGTCCCACACTCCCACAGGGACACAGTCCCGGACCGCACTGACGGACACCGGGGAGGCGGCGAGAGCCCCGCTCTGCCTCTCCCGGCACCGCCTGCCGTGCCCTGCCCGCACCTGCCCGCACCGTGTCCGCCAGCACCGCGTCCTGCCAGCACCCTGCTGCCTGTGGCTGGCGCCGGACACCCTCCCCGGAGCGCCCTGCCCGCAGTGTCCCCTGCTAAAGCCTGTGCCACTCCCGCCGTGCCCGCACGGTGCTGCCGATCGCGGGGTGCCCGGCGCACGTGTGCGGGCACGGCGGAGCGGGCATCCCGCTCCCGTCCCTACCTTTCATCTTGGCGCCGGGGCGGGTCGCATAGGACGGACGGGGCGCGGCGGGGCTGCCGCCGGGAGCGGCGGGCGGCGGAGCGCTCCTGCCTACTGCCGGGCCATGCTCCTGCTACTGCCGGGCCATGCTCCTGCTACTGCCGGGCCATGCCCCCGCCGCGGGCCCTGCTGCGCAGCCCCGGCCGCTGCCGCTCGCCCTCGCTCCTCGGCGGCACCCAGCCCTCGCCGCCAGCCCCGCGGAGCCCGGCCCGGCCCCGCCTCCCTCCCCCCGCCCCGGGGAAGGGGCCGCGGCCGGGGCCGGGCGGCGGGGGCGGGCTCGGGGTCCCGCCGGGGGATGGGGCTGGGGGTGTCACACCCCGTGAGTGTCACACCCCGTGGGTATCGCACCCCGTGGATGCCATACCCCGTGGGTGTCACACCTCGTCCTACGGGACCGTGGGCAGCAGGGGCTGTCCGTGGGGAGCAGCCCGGACCGGGAGTCACAGGGCACCCGTCAGTGACCGGGAGGGCTCAAGCGGGACGCGGTGCTCCCGGCTGGAGAACGGACTCTGCACTCAGGATGCCCGTGCGGGGACTTCGTGGGTGCGAGCTCTCCAGGCTCCCCGCAGCAGCGTGCCTCACACGCCACACGGATCCTGCAGCGGGGTGCATGGCTGGCTGCTGGGAAGCGGCTGCAGGATGTGCGGAATTCACCCTGGTGCTGAACGAAGCGCCACGAGAAGTCCCGTTGGATTCAATGGGCCGCTACAGGCACTGGGGAGTGTGTGTAAATATTTGTGGGATTAGGGCTATACAGGCCAGTCATCTTTTATTTTTCTAGTTCTGGATGTTGCCAGGAATAAGGGATCGTTTCCAGGCTCCTGTTTTCATGAATGGCATGGTTTGTTTTTCTGCAAAGCTACCAATTTTTCGGCAATTGAAGAGGGTGATAAATGTTTATGAGCCAGCTTTGAGTGTTAACATCGTACTGATGAGGCAGGGCAGGTGCAATGTGCACCACTTCGTTCTGGGCATGAACGAAGTAGGGGTGGCATCAGAGTCCCTCCTGATGCAGTGAGAAGATGCACACGATTTTGCCTTTGCAGTTAGGGGTATCACAGCCTGTTGAGTGTAGGGATGCCCAAAGAAATGATTATACTACATGGTCTTTTCAGAGGGTCTATAGCTCCATTAAGGACCACAGTGTCCACCAGAAAGGTTCATGGCTCAGGGTCACAGTACTAATTTAACACCAGGTCAAAAAGAATTGGAAACCTATCAAGTATGATCTCATATCAGCAAGGAATGGAGGATTAAATCCAGTGAAAGTAGTCATTCTAGAGCAAAAATGAAAGAAGAAATTCAGAAATCTGAATTCCTTCAGTTGGTCTGATTACTTGAGTTGACATCAACTTGAGCATGTTTCACTGATTTGGAGGCAGTACCTTTAGTTTGGGACTGATGAAAATATTGGAATACCAGCTGCAGTAGCCATTTGCTGCTTTAAAACAGGGGTCAGATATCAAAGAGACTTGACTCAGCTTTTAGTTTACACTCTAGCAGTTAACTGGAATATCATGAGTAAAACACTTAAATCTGAATACAGTCATGAGGTAATTGAGGGGTTCCTGTAGTGCAGTGTTGGATTAGGACCACAGTGTTTATGAGACACACTCATGCTCACTTGGTGTTGTGAGGCTCCTAAGTTAATTTACAATTTTTATTTTAAAGAATCAATAAAATTCTGTTTTCAAAACTGAATGTCATTGAAATTCTGGTCCAAAACCCATGAGTATGTTTCCAAAAAAAAACCTTTCCATCACTTTGCATTGACTGGATGAAAGCAATAATGAAGCCCATTTCTCCATAGGAGGGTACTTTTATTTGAAAACACAATGCAGAAGGAATGCTTAAAAAAAATGAGGAAAAAAGAACATCACCTTAAACCTGTGTCATCAGGTGATGTAGAAGGAGCAGGACTGTGCAGGAATTCAGAAAATTCCTCAAAAGCAGTAAATGACAACACTTTTCTGACTTTTTATACAGTAACCTTAATGAACTGAAGGGTAGTAACCAAAATTGCAGAGCCTGTTGAGTGAATTGCTGCATCTGAGGAAAATATGTTCCTTATTAATTGAAATAAAAATTACTAGTATTTTGAATTCATATAGAGCTTATGATTGATTCTGTAGGCTTGGGATCTACCTTCATTCTTGTGACTTGAAAATATTTATTAATATGTGAACACAGTGGGACACTTTTTCCAGAGTAAGCTTCTATATTGGCTTTTAATCAGGTAAATTGTATTCCACACCGGATTTCTTATACGTATGTTAGGAATGTGTAAGAAAGTATATGTAAAAATACCTTAATTTAAATGGCTGATGAGCTTCTGCTAATACTGCTATAAAAATCTGGTGTTAGTAAAGAAATGCAGTAAACTCATGAACTGTTTCATATGTCAAATCTTTCCTTTAAACCCAAGTATTTTATCTTTTAGTTTCTGAAGTGAGCATTCTTCTTTCCTTCCCACCAATCCATGTCTGTCCACCAGAGGAAGGTATAGGTGTTAGACACCATCACCACCCTTGGCAAGCCTGGGATTAACGAAGGGGAAGACAGATTGTTGGTGGATCATGGAGATGGAGTAATTGATCAAGCACACTTAATGAATATCAGTGGATAATTGCTATTATGGAGCATATACATTATTGTATATGTTCAGCTGAATACATACATATTTGGGGGGCACTACACTACATAATACAGGTTTGTATTGTGCTAGGAAACATAATACTGTGTTGCCCACTCAGAGGCCTTCACAAACTTTAGCTTTTTATACACTCTTTCATATTTTTCAAATTTCGTTTAAATCTATGATGAAATTTGCCAAACACAGTTACTTTGCCTCTCTGCAGAAAACCACTCATCTTCTCAGAAAAAGTTTCAAGCATGTTTTCATATTCTTTTATTTTTAGGAAACTTTAGACCACGTTCTAGGGAAACTAATTTCACAGAAATGTTTCATTCTAGGGGTTTCTTTGTTACCCTAGCTCAGGACATAAATTATGAGGCCTGTTTTTTCATCCAACAATAATAATGTAACAGCAGCTTACTACCACAACGGGCTGCCTGTCACAAAGCGATCCCATGTTGCAGCCAGATCCAGACTCAGAGAAGGACTAAAGGATCTAAACAAATCATTCTTCTTTAGAAATGTTTACATATTGCCTTAATATGGCTTGTTTATATGGAACTATTACAATTTATTCATCAAATGCTGAAAAAAGGTGCCCAAGTAAGTGCTTCGCAGTTGCTATGGCATGGTGTGACTTTAAGCACTTCCCAACCATATGTGCATTGTTTATTTTTTTTCTTGCTACAGTCTCCTCTTGAGTATCAAGGAAGTTTGTTTATAATGGGTCTCACTGACTTTTACTCTGCAAAACATGTTCAAATTCAGCAGTAATCCAAAAGAGAAAGATGTCAGTGTTTAATCTCCCTGTATGCACTTTAGAATAAATTGTGTAGGGTGTGTGTGCTAAAGTGATTTAAACCCAAGGTAATGTGCTCAGTTCTTGCTCACTTTGATTCCACTTCATAACGGACCATTACCCTCACCTGGCTCATTCCTTGAGCCTAACCTACAAAACTTGTGCTATTTGGCAAGTCTTGGAGATACTGGAAACCTTGGTCCTTGCACACAGAGGCACGTGTGGCACTCTCTTTTGATCAGCACCTTTCTCATAGCCTGAACAAAACAAGGGCAATATGAAGGGCAGAAAAATTAAATTTAAAAATGTCTGAAAAAAATAAAAGCATGCATGTCCGTCATTGAAGAGAACTGCATGTGACACGGGAACCATATGTGGAAGATCATTTGTCTGAAGTAAGTACCATTTGGGTTACATACAAAAAGTGCATTTGAAAAGTAAGAGTTGAGTATTATAACATATTTTAATGATAAATCTTTTTTTGCACAGCAATTTCATATTGTTGTTAATGACCATTTTGGAGCTGTGCCCAGAGTGAAGACATTATCCTTGGATCTGGGTAATGAGTTTGTAAATGATCCTGAACAAATGGTGAAGTTATTTGCTAATAATTTTGTTAAATCTGCAGATGAGCCTTTTCTTAATCTGGGTAATTAGCATCATAATTTGAAAGTATTTAGTTATCTAGACTTGTCCCTGGCAAGCAAGGTTGGTTTTGTTTTTCCTTTCCTATTTTTTGATTAACTGTGAGACTGAGGGGGATTCTGAAAGCAACAAAACACCTGGTTGTCTTTTCAGTATGCCAGAATTACTCAGAGATACAGACTTGTTCTAGCCATGGTTTGGATGTTGATCATGCAAAGGCTCATGTGCCAGTTCTCTTGTCTTTCAATTGCTGTGACCTTTTTATCTTGGAAGGAAAAAAGGAAGACAACTCTAGAATAGGCTGGACAGTCACATTGCACTAAATTTAAATAAAAGCAAAATGCTGGGATACAAGTAAAAGTGAGGCTATTACAGTCATCTGCGGATGAGATTGAGAGATCACTGTTTCATATTTTTGATATTTGCTAAAACACATCATTGTGGTGTTTGTTCATATTTTGAATGAAGATAGATTGTTTGCAGTTCAGAAAGTTTGTGAAATTTTATTCTGGCAATTTACAGACCAATTTTCTTGCACAGTTTTTTGTAAAACAATTGTAGCTGCTGTATCTGCTTAATATCCAGACCAATGAAATATTTGACATTTGCACTCCAAAATTTCCATAATGAAAAGTAATTCCATTACTGCTAGAGTGCTTAAATGCTGAAGACAGTAAAACCAAGACCAAATAATTAGTGCCAATTTTATTAGGATCCTTGCAGAAGCAGATTTTTATATATTACTTATGACATTTTGTTTGCTCATAGTATGTGCTTCTTTCAACACACAGAAAAATAATTCTGATTACCTCAGGAATAGATTCTTATTGCCTGGGGTCTAACCAGGTCAGCTCTTCAACTGGGGTATATCAAAATGATACTGCCCAGAGTTTGATTTATGTTGATAGAAAGCAGCAAAAATCTCTCCATGTTTTGAGAGATGTCCAAATGCCAATGACATTCAGGTTACAGCTACCTTTAGTGGGAGCAAGCCAGCAGGAACCCAGAATTGAGGTGTGCCAGCCCAGGGAAACATCAGTCTGCTGGCATTACCTGCCACACACCTGGGGCTCAGCTGGGTGTGCTCGGCATGCTCCAGTCTGGCTGTGCTACCTCTTCCACAGTAAAGTGGTGCACAGAGCTGTCTCCCTAAGGGCACCTGGCACTAGAGGGAGTGGAAGTCGATGTAAACTTCTTACAGACACCAAAACAGTGTGGTTCAGCTGTGGCCACTCCCTGAATTTGCTGGTTATGTCAATAGAGGCTCACATGGTAAGTCCAAATGCCTGATACAATCATCCAACCATAGAATGGCTTGGGTTGGAAGGAACTTCCAAGATCATCTGGGATGATCCCCCCTGGCGTGGACAAGGACATCTTCCACTGGACCAGGTTGCTCAGAGCTCTATCCAACATGGCATTAAACACTCCCAGCGATGGTACATCCACAATTTCTCTGGGAAATCTGTTGCAGTGCCTCACCACCCTCACAGTAAAGAATTATTTCCTAATATCTAATCTAAACCTATTGTCTCTCAGTTTGAACTCATTCCTCCTTGTCCTGTCACTGTGTGCTCCTGTAAAATGTCCCTCTCCATCTTTCTCACAGGGTCTCCTCAGACGCTGGAATACCATATGTGGTCTTCCTGACCACTTGCCTGGCAGTGCAGACCTCAGAGTCAAACAGGGACTGAGTGTGGCTTGTATATTGCTTGGTCACAGGAGAGCATCATAGCAAGAAAAGCAAATAAAAGTACAGTGAATCCTCCCTATACTAAGTTAACATTATTGCAATGTATTTTGGCTCCTCAGCCCGTGAGTTCCACCCATTAGGACTCCCTGACGCTTCAACAAGTGGGTGTAAGTAGGTCCAGGGGAATATTAAATTACAACTCTTCAGCTCTGACTTTGGCCCAAAAAGGACAGAAAAAACCCTTTGAAAATCAGGGAACATCATGACTGCAATTGCAAAATATTTTGCACTCTATGTTGAACACATCTGTAAATTATGTAAATTAATATTTATAGAGAATGTTGAACCCTTGAAGTTTTGCTTTTTGGGATATACTGAAAAAAAAGATGGCCAGTCTGATTAGTATTTTTAGTAGCATTTACAAGGTTTACATTGTGGTTTTTTGTTGGTTTTTTTGTTTTGTTTTGGTTTGGTTTTTTACAGCAAATGGACTTCAAAAGGAACAAATGTACCAAAAGATAGTGATAAATAGTTCCTCATACATTGCTTCTGAGACCATATAATCAACAGTTGCTTCTGATGCAACTGATGTTCTGCTTCTGTCTTCTTTCAGATAGATTATAGAGCATGAGATATTCACTGGAAATATTAATGAAGGCTGTGAAGAGATACTATGGCTTTTTCATCTTGTCAGGCATGCACAAATAGTTGTGGTCAAAAAACATTACTGAGGTGGTGAAATCCAGCACTCACAAGACAGGAAATTCCAGGAGAAAGATTTCCCATGGGACTTCAGTATACCAACCTATGTTTGAATTATTAACAAGACATATATTCCCACTGACAAGAGGTATCCATATGGATACTAGTTTATAATGGGGACTGAACTAATTTAGGGAGCACCCATTCAATATTTTATCTTTTCTTCACTCATAGGTCCCATCCACTGCAACATTCACACTCTTCTCTGAAGATAAAATTATTGGTTTCCTCTATGTCTGTCGTCAGGGTAGCATTTCACAAATCTTAATTAAGCTTTACAAGCAATAAGGCGCATCAATACCTCCATTTTATAGGACTGAGCCACAATAAGATTAAAGCTATTCTCTCCCAAGAAGTGAATCACTTCAAGTGCAATGGTTTGTCAAGGTACCCAGTGTTGTTGTCGATGTTCACACTGTATACCTGAGGGCACTTTCCATTTTCCAAACCTGGCTAAAGGTCCTAGTGACAACCCCACAAGGCTCAGCTACACTCAGTGCTGCCTCTGACCTTTCTCTCCCATCTTTCCATGCAAGTGAAACGTGCAAAGAGCAACCCTGGAAGGCTCTGAGTGAAAGCCCATGAGTGGATGACTGGGACATGAGGACATGAGGGGAGCTGCTGGTTGCAGAAGAGCAGCAATCCAGCTCCAGTCATGCACAGTGTTTACAAGCTTGAGGCTACATCCCACTGACTTCCATGTCAGGGGACAGTGCTCAGCCCTTCTGCAAATGAAGCCATGGGGTTCCTGTCAGGATGGCTGAGAAAAACATGGATAGTGACAGACCAGGATGAGCTGGATGTTGGTGAGTTGCTGGGGTGGGTTGAGGCCAGCTGGTGGCAGCTCAGCCCCCACCCAGTTGCTCACTCACTTTCCCCCAGAGAGACGGGGGAGAGAGTTGGAAAGCCAAAAGTGAGAAAAACTCATGGGTCAAGATGAAGGCAATTTAATAAGTGAATGGGGAAAAAAAGATCCCAACTGATGCAAAGGCAATCACTCATCACCTCCCACCAGCAGTCCTGTGCCCAGTCAGCCTTCAAGCAGCAGCTAAGCACAAAAAGTCCTTGTTTTATTGATGAGCATGATGTATATGGTGTGAAATATCCCTGGGCAGTTTGGGTCAGCAGTCCCCTCCCAGCCTCTTGCCTACTCCTTGCCTACTCCCAGCCTACTCATGGGGCAGCAGGGCTAGAAACAGAGAAGGCCTTGGTGCTGTGAAAGCACTGCTCAGCAACAGCAAAAACATGGGTGTGTTACCTGCACTGTTTTGGTCACAAATCTAAATCACAGCACTGTGCAGCCTACAAGAAAACTACCTCCACTTCAACCAGTGTAGTTGCTCCTATCACATGGGCACTGCCTGTCAGAGCCAGACTCTTGCTCTCTAGCTTCAGCTTTGAAAATCAGAAATTTCTTTTTCCCTGTCTTTTCTCTGACCTTTACATAAGTGAGGTAGAACTCTTAAAAGACTTAAAGTTTTCTTCACTGTACAAATCTGGGGTTGACATCTTGCTTCTATGCTGTGCAGACTCCCACTAAGAAAAAGAAAATGTTATTCCAGACACAAAGATCACCTACCCACCAGATTTCAGGATTGTGATGCAAAGCCTGGGAAATGAGAGTTTTTAAAGGAAAACATCTACAGGCTTTTGACATAGACAACAATATATACATTTTCCCCCTAGGTTCTTTCTTGGAAATGACTGAAAATTTTCCAAAAAAATTATCAAAAGAAGTCCAAACAAAATCAGCCAGAGGCATCCAGCCAGCAGGAGAAATTACAGCTAGAATGACTGAATTCTGGCAAGGCTATAAGGTCCTTATAATGGAAAGTATTGGGTAACTTTAAGGAAAGGCCAAAACTGGTTCAGGAATGCAGAAAGAATGACCATGGTGGCCAGTGATTCTAATCTTTCATCTATCATGCAACCTCTTAAAGGGAAGACATAACACAAAATGTGTTTGGAGATATCTGTGGAGAGGACACAGGGGAACAAGCTGATTTTGATCTTTCTTCTGTCACTCCAGGCTGTCAGGTCTTTTGAAATCTTTACAAGACTTCTCCCACAATAGAAAAGTAATTTTCTCTACTTGAGATATTTGTGAGGAATGAAACACATGCGTCCATACCTCTCTCAGATCCACATAAAACTACCTACAAGCCCAGCTGAGCAATGAGTTACAGCGTTTAGCTTCCAGGCTCAGCATCAGCCACCCTGACATCCCCAGGCAGAGAACAGACCTCTTTTCTCAGCTTTAAAGATGACTGCTCAGCATGCAGCTGGCTTCCAGAGTCTTGTGTAAAGGGTATTCCAAACATTTCAGTTTAAAGTTCGGCAAATAAGTGCTGTTATTAGCCTGTTTCAGTGCAGGTGCTACAGCAGAGTATTGAGATTGAAAAAAAACTCCCTCCTGCTCTAGCAGAAGCACATCTGCTGTGGCTGACAGAGCTCAGTGAGGTCTCCAGCTCTGCCACCCAGAAAGGGAACAGCACAGAGATCAGGAGCAAAGCTCCGCATTATTCACCAGCTTTCTTGTTCCTGCAGGGATGCTTGGGATGGAAAGAATTCTGTCATACATTTATAAAATAACCCTTTGAAGTGCGGAGTTTTCATGCTGTGATTTGTAATGATGTTTTCTTCATGGAAAGAAACCAGGCATGCCTGTTGACAGAATAATTTTTGATCAAAATCTGTCAAAATCAGCATGAACTGCAGAACAAGTATATACATACACCTGTTTGTTCAAACTTTTCCCTTGTGAGTTGGAGATCTCTGGGGTTTCTTGGACAATGGATAAGTGCAAGGGCAGGGAGAAATGTGAAGTACGGAGCAGCACTGTGTTCAGCCCATGTGCCACAGGCACCACAAGCGAAAAACATTTTCATGAGGAAGGAAAATGAAACAAGGCACCAGAGGCACCACCTGACCATTGTTCCTGGGGGATGTTTATAAGTTTAAGTATGGAAGAGTTTGCTTCTTCTGTTACCATGTATTTTTCTGAATTTTGGAGTGTTACTGGTTTTTGCTTTGTATTAGATTTCAGAAAATATACTTCAAAATTGGTAACAGGCAGCTGGTCTGGTTATAACATTCCCTTTTTTCCCCCTTGAGATACTTGCTAAGTTCCATTTTTAAATTTATTAAATGAACATAGTCAAGGTACTTTTGAAGAAATGAATATCCAAATATATGCAAAAGTATCAGGGAACAAAACCCACTAGGACAGCAAAACTATATCACAGAGTCATTTATGTTGGAGGGAGCCATGAGGATGTCTCTGGTCCAGCCTCCTGTTCCAAGTGGGGTCAGCTGTGGGACCAGACCAGGTTGCTTAGTGCTTTTCCCATTTGGATTTTGAAAGCTCCAAGGCAGAGACTGCACAGCCTCTCTGGGTAACCTGCACTCCTGCTTGGGTGTGACTCACGCTGATCACTCAGGCCAGAAAAGCTTCTTCTTATGTCTTGTCTTAACCTCCCTTGTTTCAGCTCATGCTTGTTGTCTCTCATCCTCCCAGGGTGGAATGTTGTATAGAGCCCAGCTCCATCTTCTCCCCAGACTCCCAGCAGGAAGCTGCTGGCACCTGCTGGGGTGCACCTCTGGTTCATGTTCAGCTTGCTGTCCTCCACAGCCCCTCCTGTGGAGCTGCTCCCCATGCTCACAGTCCCAGCCTGTCCCATTCCAGTAAGTTGGTCCATCCCAGGAGCAGAAAACTGTACTTGCTCTTCAGTTTCAAAATATTTCTGTTGTCCCAGTCCTCCAGCCTGCCTAGATCCAGGACTGCTTCCAAGCCTAGTGAAAGCATTCCCCAGTTCTGTTTCATCTGCAGGTTTAATTAAAGTGCCTCCTTCAGATCAGGAATAAAGGTATAAGATAGGACAGATCTTGCTTGTAACTAGTCACCAGACAAGGTGGCAGGAATCATTAATCACTATCCTTTGAACCTTTTGGAGCTCTTGGACAATCCCTGTCTAGTTCCATCAACATAGATCAAAGTATCAAAGTTTCCCAAGGAACCCCTGACTCAGTTCTTTCTTCTTTCTCCTTTTTTTTTTTTCAAAGTTTCTCTCTCCCTGACCATCACTTCTAGGCATAAAGGTCTGAGACACCTTGTTGTTGAAGACAAAGGCAAAGCAGCCATTGCTCAGCCTCGCAGCTGCTGGCACTGCTGCTCTGCTGCTACATTCAGCAGTGAGTACAACTTGGAGAGTACAAGCTGCTCCTGGCTGTGATTTCTCTCCCCTGACTTTTCCAGACAAGTCCCAAGAAGAACCTACTGGAGATATGGCCAAGTTAATGTGCATTTGGAGTGGGGTATTTGTGGCAAACAAGGATGCTTTGAGGCAGTTTGCCTTGGCTCAGCTCATAGGAGCAGTAGTGTATGTTGTGCCAAAGACAGGACATTTGTCATGGAGCCACTTTCTGTCCACCTCTGCAAGCCTCCATTGATCCAGCCAAGCAGCCTAACTTTATGTTATCTTTTATTTTACACATTGATAACATTTGTGTTTACAACTAAAGAAAGCTGGAACCAAACTTATAACAAATTTTCCTGTTCTGTTGGCCCTGCTACTTCTTTCACAGAACTAAAATGCAGAGTACAAAATTTTGCTGGTAGTTGATGTGGCCCCTCAGTCTCACAGGAAAAGGGAGGGAAAAGTTTTTGAGTCATTCAGCAACCACAGGGAAATATAGTCCCATC
This sequence comes from Catharus ustulatus, assembly GCF_009819885.2. Taxonomy (NCBI): domain Eukaryota; kingdom Metazoa; phylum Chordata; class Aves; order Passeriformes; family Turdidae; genus Catharus; species Catharus ustulatus. The sequence goes on along the minus strand of NC_046221.1, from coordinate 111,517,244 downwards.
CACATTCATTTCCAGAGAGGAATTTGAGGTTTGGATGACACAGAGGAGGAATTACTGTGGGGAAAGGACTTCCCAGGCTTTGCTGGTAGAAGGACCTTCCAAAGTGCAGAGGATTTTTATAGTCTCTGTAATTCTTCTAACTCTGTGTTTCTCATTTTATGAGTGTGAGCTGTCTCCATTTCCCTGCCCTTTCCCGTTGGGCTCGTTGGTCTTTGTGTAGCCCTGATTCAGCAGCAGCTCGGTGCCTCGTGGGATGAGGGTGAGAACTGGCTGTGTTTGCTGGCCACAGGAACAAGCATTACCTTTCCTGAGAGGGACTGCTGAGCTGCTGCCAGCAAACAGGCTCAGCTAGCAGAGCCTTGGCCGTAGCTGTAGCCACCTCTCACTTCCCCCTCCTACAGGGAATGAGCTCCTTGTGACTAAGAGTGTTTTCTGGTAACTCTTCATGACCTTTTTGCAACCTTGGGGTGAAGAAAAGGGACGTGAAAGTGCAGCCTCCAATTCAGTAAAAGTGTTCAACATAAAGTCATAGAATCACAGAATGGTCTGGGTTGGAAGGGACATTAAATATCATCCAGTTCCAACCCCCTGCCACTGGCAGGGACACCTTCCACTACACCAGGCTGCTCAAAGCCTCATCCAACCTGGCCTTGAACACTTCCAGGGATGGGACATGCACAGCTTCTCTGGGCAACCTGTTCCAGTGCCTCACCACCCTCACAGTAAAGAATTTATTCCTAGTATCGAACATAAACTTACCCTCTGTCAGTTTAAAACCATTCCCCTTTATCCTATCACTACATGTGCATGTAAAAGTCCCTCTCCATTTCTCCTGCAGCACTGTTTAGGCACTGGAAGGCTGCTATAAGTTCTTCCCAGAGCATTCTCTTCTCCAGGCTGAATGACCCCAGTTCTTCATAGGAGAGGTGCTCCAGCTCTGGGGTCTTCTCTCACCCTCCTCTAGTGCCTGTGATGAATAACTGGGGCTAAGCTAAATCACAAACATGAATTTTACATGAGTTATTTGGGAAAATATGGAGTCTATAACCCTCATTTTGTCTTCTCAAAATGTATTCAAGTCCCAATTCAACTTTGAATCCAGGAAATATGAAAGTCCTCCACACTCATAGGAGGTACAATAAATACATAGTCCTGTGTTAAATGGCATGGCCATGAGCAAGCTTCTTTCATCCAGTTAGAAGCAGAGTGCTCCTGTGAGCATTTGCTGAAATTTGGAGCTTCTTTTCTGACTTTGGTAGTTATCCCAGAAAAACAATTGCGTAGAAGGTGATAATGCAGAAAATGAATTAATCCACTGCCATAGCTATGCGGGCATCTGGTCACCAGACAAGAAATCTTGAAATGGATTTCTTTTATAGTGGGGTTGAAATGTGAAGAATGAAATCGTGGGACATCGTCTGATCTGGTAACTTAGCAGGCTGCAGCATTTTATACCACTGGAAGCTTTTTTCAGGATGGTGGTAGTCCTTATAATGGGTTGCTCGTACCAAAACTTTTAATTTTAAGAGTCTTGTGAAATAAGACTGCAACTAATAATTGCAAAGAATGAATGAGAAAGCTGGAAGTTCATAACCTGTGTCTGGGTGAGCCCTATTGAGTGGATTGTTTTGTGACATTTTAAACCCAGGGAATTGGTGGAATCACCATCCCTGAAGGTGTTTAAAAGATGTGTAGATGTTATTCCTGGGGACGTGAGTTAGTGGTGGGCTTGGCAGAGTTGGGTTAACAGCTGGACTTGATGATCTTTTCCAACCTAAATGTTTCTTTATAAAAGTAAATTCTAAATTATACATTAAAGTCTCTGTTGCTCATTTTGGCAAGTTCATTCTGGTCAGGCAAAACACTGCTACAAATGATATATTCAGGCATGTTCACTCAGTTGTAGAACTCTGAATTACCAAATATCACAGGTGAAGAGCCTTGTGCACGGTCTGATGCTCTCAGCCTTCTGAAGGAATTAATTGGTCATGGCCATGCAGACAACACTTTTGTTGACGTTTTTTCTTGGCAAGGGTGAGCTAAAATGCTTTATATATAATTACACAGCTTTATTTGGACTTGTGCTTCCTGATCATGCTGATGGGCAACATTTTTGGCTAATAAGAAATCTATATATAATCTTACACTGTGCATGGTGATGATATATGAATTGATATTGGAACAATGACTGAATTCCTTCACAGTTTATTAATACCACTCTGAATTTAAACAGTTTTGATTAAATGCTCACTTGGGCTCATGCTGTTCTATAACATGTGGCACTTTTTGGAAAGAGGAATTTTCTTTTAGCATGTTTATCTAAATATCAGTCCTGATCAAAACATGGAATGTATATGTTCAGGAGATTTTGCTGATGAAAATTTGTTTTTATTCTGAATAAAAGGAGAAATGACATTTGAACCAATTTTTCTTACACTCCACAGTGCAAAAAAAAAAAATTAAAAATACTATCTATTTAGAAGACTGTAAATTATGGGTTGGAGTTTGAAATTCTGGGTTAAAAAATTTTAAATGCTCTCTGTATTTATTATTTTATGTTTTTACATTTTGCTATTACTTTATACCACTTTCATTGCTTTGAAATCAGTTTATTACTTCAGAGCAGCTATATTTTTACTATATTATTTTAAATAATCGTTAAGTCTGGCTTCTGTTTATTACACATTAAAGCATTTTATCTTCTCAATGTAGCTGTCTCCAATTTCTGTTGTGTTGAAAGAATTTATCACTCTTCAGTTCCAAAACAAACAGGAAATACTTGGATGGGAGTGACATACCAGATCTTTGCAAAAAACAGGAGACACTGTGATCAAGGAAAGAGGTTTCATTCAGTGATAGAAAGCAGCACACAGTCATGATTTTAAAAGATAGTAAAACCCAGTAAGGAAATAAAATATTTCAGCTGTGATGATAGTTTTTATTGCATTGTGCTATGTTGTCATCTGCTGACTGCAGTATTGTATAAATTGCCATAAGTTATAAAATTTGTTTTAAAATTAATACAAGACAAATAGAAACATAATTTCAGAATGCTGAAATGAAGTTTCATAATGTATGCTGAAATCTATTTTCTTGGAAAAGTGCTTTTCTTGAAATATTTGCATTGAAAGACTTTGGGGTGGAGCTGATTTGTATTGACATATTTTAAAATGTTTCAAATTTTGATGAAAAGAGCACTACAGCAATGGCACATATTTTGATGAGAAAGTCAACCTGTGTTTTAGGTACTGTTCTAGGACAGGATGGAAGTTTATTAAAACTGCATAGGAAGGAAATGAACATATTTCAAAGACATGTCCAGACATGGATGTAAATATTACTACTTGTTTCCTGAGGGATGGACTGAGCTGCCATTAACCTTACTGGGAAAGATGCTATTTGCTTTTCATCTCGTACAGGAGTGGGTATTGTTTAGTTCTTTAAAAACTATTAAATATCTACTTGAACTTCAAATGATCCATGGATAGGCTCTTATTGGAGTAGTCTTACTGCTTTTGCTCTTTCTGATAGTGCTAACTCTAGAGAGCCTGGTAAGGAGGTACCTTTACAGCCTGGTACAGAGGTACCTTCAGCTTTCACATTCAACGACTTGGAAGACCAAAAGCCAGCACTGAAAGCTTGGCCTTCCTGAAATCCATGGGATATGTGCCACTGGCTTCAATGGAGTCAGGATTTCACTGCATGTTGAGAAGATTACCTTATTTTATTTTATTTTATTTTACTGGCAGAAAGGAAAACCATGCAAATCCAATCCAGTTAAACAAACATCTGATGGGTTTGGATGTGTAACTCCTATTTTATGCTGTTAGAGGCAAATTGTGCTGGAACCTGCCTGTGCTTGCTGCAAGCAAGAGGCAGAGCAATCGCTGATTCGTAACAACACACAAAGCTCTTTGAAAGCCAGAATTTCCTATACATCTGTAAGAAATAATATTGCCACACCACCAGTGCTCCATCAAAGACCAAGGCAAACCTTTAGAGAGGGTAAGGTGATTTTATTGGTAAAATGGAGTAAATTTCCCTCATGCTCTTGTGTCCATATGCTGATGCTGACAAGCACCAAGCCACATCAATGCCTTCAGGCATCCAAATATGAGTACCCAGGCAGTCTGCCTGGGACTCCTTGGCAGGTAGGACAAGGGATGACACCTAAGAAGTCTTCCCCACATGTCCTGGTTTCTTCTTAGATTGGTGACAGTGATGTGGGTTTGTATGTGCTTCTTTCATACCATCTAGAAATTAGGTCGTTGGTTATTCAGCCTGGCCCACTTCCATGTCTCCCAGTCTGGGTGTCCTGGGAAGCTGCACACAGACCATCTGGTTCATGTGCCACCAATCCAGGTATTGTCAGTAGATACTGCACTCATTAACCATCCCCTGCTGCTTCTTTGGGTGGTTGCTCACCCTGAGTTTTCTACTCTTGCTCCACTAGTAACACTCCTAAGGTTTTTACTGCAGTTCTCTACATGTTGATGCAAAATTCAACAGACTTTTTTTTTTTTTGTTTGCAATTTTTTCAAGGTCTCTACATAATTGGACTACTTGTGAACAAATACAACCCCTTTCACTTACTTTACTTTGAAAGTGGCTCTGTTCTGAAGCTAAGAATAACTTTCCCTCTCAGGGAAAAGATCCATGTTTTAATGGGTCGTTTGTCAAGATTGCAAAGCCTCTCTGAATAATTCCTATGTTTATATATATTTTTTATATTACATCATATTGAGCGGTCTCAACAAGACATATTTTTGTGAGTTTATGCTAAAAGAATCATCTCTTTGAGCCTAAATGCTTGGCTTTGTGATTGAGAGACACCCATTTGATGAGGCCCCTGGTGCTAAGCTCTCTGAGACGAGTAAAAGGCATTGTTTTTTGTCAAAATGTAAACATCACATACTTTAAAAAAATGTATTGGATAAAGAAACAAGACAGTAAAGAGGTATCTTAAATCTGTTGTCTAATGGTAAGTGCTGCTTTTGCTTTTCATAGACAGTTGCATGTGAAAAACTGTGAGGCTGACCAAATTAAAACCAAAACAGATAGCATTCTATTGCAGGAATGAATGAAGGTTTTAAAATGAAATATAAGCACAACCTTCCACCCACAGAACCCAGTCCAAAAGCAAGATTTTGATTTATTTGATTCTACACATATTTTTGTCATTAAGCTCTGTAGCGTATTCTAAACTTTTGCTGCACTGTTATGCATGTTAAGACACCGATTCCCACATGGTGAGCTGATGGCAAAGAAAAACTTGTGTCACCAGGAAGAAGAGAAAGTCTCCAGCATGGACACAGAAGGTTTAAATGCTCTCTGGGACATGTTCCCCTACTTGAAGATGACACCACACAGGATTTCTGAATTCTTCTCCCATGTCTTACAACACCTAAATGAGCTCCTTTCAGTCACAACAGCAGAAAAGAGGACAGATTGTAATGAAACCACATTTAAAAAAGGGGGGAAAAAAAGGAAAAAATGAGCTAAGATCTTTAATTTTAGATAGCTGGGCGGACTTAGCTGCACAGTTTTGGAATAAATGAATCAAAACCACAGATGGTCATGAAAAAGAAGAAAAGCTGTTGACAGTATCAGCAGAGTTGCATTAGCTGAGCATGTGCATGTGTGCATGCAAACATCAGGATTCCCAGGAAAAGAGCCCACACCCTGGTACAGAGCCCCTTCATATCTGCTGGAGTCCCACCACTGCTGGTGCCTGCCCTGGTGCCTCTCTTGGAGGGCAAGAGGCTCCTTGGACTTTTTTTTTTTAGAAACAGGAACAATATAATGTGATTTCTAATGAAACTGTTCTCATCTTTTGAGAGGCTCAGAAGATAATTTGTGGATGCTATATATAAATTAGGAGTTCATTATCTCAAGATTTAATTAACTAATTTACTTATTTATCTCACTTAAAGCTTGGCCATCCTATGGGTTTGCTTACTCAGCTGTGCATGTCCTGGGCCTGAAGAGGTGCAGAGACCAAGACAGCTGCCCTGCAGGAGCTCTTTTGAATTTTCTTCTATCTGGAACCTGCAGTTTCCTTTGGTGGTGAGAGAAGAGGGATGAAGGGATCTGCAGCACAAGCCCTCGACCATTGCCCATCTCTTCTGTGTCCCCAAGAGGGACAGTTCATTGCATAATTACCAGACAGGTAACAGCTTCTGGAGGAGAATCAAGAAAGATGCAATTCTCTCCTAACCAAAATAAGTTGCAGCCACAGAGATGCACATCTTCACTTCCAAGCAGAGCTATTTAATCAAATGTCTCCTCCTCCTTGTGGTGGAAGGGCCAGAGTTGTTGTGTTGGCCTGTGGCTTTGCAGAAAGGAGCACTGAAATGAGGACTCCCAAACTGACAGGCTTGTCCATGCACACCCTGTGTGTATTTGTGATGTTTTTCTGTCAAGTTCCTTTATTGTGTGAGCACAAACTCCATGCATTGGTGAAATTTGTGTCTTCACTAAAGGTGTTTGCCAGTGTTATCATTCATCCTTACTGAAGTACCACCTAATGAGTTGGGGAAGGAGAACAGAAGTCCAAGGATCACCTTGCCAAGATAGTTTTCACTATGGTCAAATACTAAGGCTAGACTCCATACAGGATTATTATTTAGTTTTATATTTTTAGTTTTATTTTCTCCAGATTTGCCTGTTTTCTTGTTTGCATCTGTGGGAATATGTGTTTGTGTGTGTGTTTTAATTTTTTTCGCAATCATTTCACAGTCTCCCTTCTGATGTCTTAGAGACCACACATTAAGGAAGACTGGGTGTAGACTAATTGTATGACTTCTCTAGTAGCATGAATCTAAGCTTGAAATTCTTTCTGCTCTTTTATTTTTCCTCCCACAAGCATTATCAAAATGCCAACAGGCAGGGAGGCATTTTAATATTTTCATTTTTCATATTTATCTTGCACCATCCAGTGCACTCACAGGCTGGAAGAGTAAACCCATTAGGGTATGGGACAAGCCAATGAGTTACTCTGAAGTGACTTAAGGGCTGCATCCTGGTGATAGTTGCTTTCTGTTTTCATGTGGAGTAGTTTATCTGCAGTCACATCTGGACAACCTGCCTTCTGCTGGGCTGCAAGGAAGGAGCCCACACCAAGTGGAGCAGTAAGATCATGAGTTTGAGAATTTTTTTCCGAATTTTTAAGGTGCACCATGGTGGAGGCAAGATCACTGAAACGCAGGCAAAGAAGTAATGAAATGCCATGGGAAAGAAAAAGGAAGATGTATGGGCATCATTTAATAAACACATCTTTGTGTTATGCTTCTTCAAAGTGAAGTAAATGAACACGGCACAGAAATAGTGCTTCGTGTTTCTTTTAGATGTGAGATATTTGTTAACATTGTTAGATGGACACAAAACCAGATGGCTTCATTTTGAATTGTTATATGGTGTTCTTTTTCCACTGTGCCTAACAAAAAATCATTTATGAAGCAAAAGCAAAAAAAAACCCCAAAACCTCCTTACATTACGTAACTGTTAATTCAGCCTCAAAAAAAAAAAAAAAAAAAGAAAAGAAAAGAAAAGAAAAGAAAAGAAAAGAAAAAAAAAGAAGCCATTTGGGATCCCAGGGAAATATTATTGGATTGTTGCTGAAAATTTATTGCTTAAGACAAACATTGGATTAAAAGACAACTATTATAATGGCACCTTCGTGGTCAGTACATGTATTCATGGGAAAGTGGTTAATATTCCCTGCAAAGCAGCTGAACTTTTCAGAAAGGCAAAAAAATGTACAGTTTTTTTTTTTCCAGAGGCAGTCGATGTTTTCTGAAAATTCACACTGCTGTATGTGCCCAGTCGTTCTGGATGATTGTGAACATCTTCTGCTACCAGAGCTTTCCCAATAGCCCCCAGCACCCAGAGCACAGCCCAGAGTCCATCAGGAACAGCGCTGTTCTGTGGGAAATAATGAAGGTGAAGCAGAGAGGAGCTGTGCATCATGTAACGTGATGGTGGCAGGGCCAGGAATGAACCTAGACCTCCTGGCTCCCTACCTAGTGATCTCCCCACTAGACGTCTTCCTGTTTTCCTTTGAAAATGTTGACAGCTTACTGGAGAGGAAAATCTACAAACATTACACATTCCACTGTCAAAAAAGGGGCTTTGTTATTTGATATAGGAACTCTTTTAATTATTGAGGTAACTTCACAGCATGAGGTCACAAAGGGCAAATTTGTTAGCAGCATTTATGAGTGATCTCTCCATGGGCAGCACACAAATGCAGAAGAACTGGCTTGACATACTGGAGGTTTTTATGCAGTCCCATTCAAGAACATTTTAAGAACAAGCATCATAACTTCTTTGACTGGAAATAGTGAAATTGGTACTGATCCAGTGAGAAAACTGACCTGAATTCTCATGCACCACTTGAATCAACACCATAAACTGTTCCAGCTCCTGATTCTTTGGATTTTAGTTTCAGATAGAAACACAGGCACACAAATCCAAAGAGACAGTTTTGCCTGTAGGAGCCAAGAATTTAAACAAAACTTTGTGCACTTCCATTACACTGACTGTATTTCAATAGTTTAACTTTTCAGACAAATACAAACTGGTTATTAGCAGGATCTTTCAGACATCTGGATAGTTAATCTGAATGCTTTCATTAGTCACAGAACATTTTTTTTTGTTTCTTATGAATATTTCTATTAAATTTGTTCATAATAAGCCAGTTTTGTCTCTTCATTATAATGGGAATATTAAAGGGGTTAGAACTAAAATATGTCACAGGCTAAAACTCTTCACTCCATGTACACCAAACACACAATAAAAAGAAAAAGTATTGAGCCATGTAAAAAAATAGGATATGAAAACCTGATTGTTCTTGATCTATCACCTTTTTGTCTTAAAACATTTAATGGTACAAGGCACATTGAATTCAGCACTGTGACAGACTGGGAGAACCTGGAAAGTGTTCTTCTTGAAAAACCTCAAACATCAGCCTATATCTAACAAGTCAATGCACACATCTTTGGGAATTCTGCATCATGCTCAGAATTTGGACCTCAATAAGGCTCACGGGGTTAATGGGGTATCGTGCTGGGGTAACTCTGCAATCACTGGAACTTGTAATGAGCTCTGCATCCCTCTTCTAACAGGTTATACAGTGACTGTGCTACAAAAGGAGGCATTCTTTCCATGGCTATATTAAAGAAGAGCTACAGTAAACAGGGTTGAAGCAGATGAAAGCAGCAAGTACAATGATGACATCATAAATATCAGCTCTTACAGAATTCTACAAAGGGAGGTATAGACCTCCATCTTCATACTGGTGATGGAAAAAGCCCCAAGACACCATGTAGCTTCTTATGTTCATTCAAAGAATGAAAGATAGAAATTCCGTCCAGCACCCTTCCCATTTCTGGCCACAATATTCAATATACGTGTGTGGGTCTGTAATTCCTGGGGGTGATCCTACACTTCGGATTCCCCTCATCATCATCCTTGTCCTGGACATTCGTAGCTCCTGGGCAAGGCTCAGAGGTTTGCAGGGTTGGGGCTCTCAGCACCACAGGCCATGCAGTCTGCTGTGCCCACATCGCTGCTGTGGTGCCATCATCCAAGATCATGATGAGCTCTTCAGAGCTTGCCTGTACGCCAGGGTGCTAGGTCCTGGCTTGTATGGCCAGAGAAAGAGAGTTGTGACATCTCAGCCAAGAAAACCCTTCTCTACAGGCACTTGTGTCAGTGTCACCACTCCAGCTATGGCATTACATTCAAGGGCAGTGGGGCAGTTGGTGCTCGAGTCCCTGTGTCATCCCAGCCTGCCCTGAAAGGGTCTCAGAAGAGCAGGGCCATGCTCAGGCTGACCATTCCAGACTTTGAGACAAGATTTCATGGCTTCATCTTCCCTTGAATATAGAAGATGATAGGATTTGGCAGCCTCAGGCTGTAGGTGGTCCACAGGACTCATGAGGCTCTTGAACTTTGACATCACAGTGGCACCAGTGTCCCTCTTAAGCACTTTACAGCAGTTCTGAATGTGGCTAGCATGTCCTCTCCCAGCAACATGATCTGTAAGGGTAGACCTTTATAATCAACCTTCTGCATTCCCAAAGAAGATGTGGGGGGCTGCACATGAGCCTAAGAGCCTGAGCTTTAAATATCTCCCCCCTGTAAACCTTCATAGTCCTCACGGATGTTTGTGTGAACATAATAGTGCACCTTCAGAAGCAGGGCTTGTTTTCTGCCTTCACTGACCTGAACTTGTGAAATACTTTGAATCTTCTATATCATGTAGCAGGGTCAAGCATTTTAATTTATAGAGGGTCACAGTTGCTACTCCCCTTAAACACCAATGGAATTTTTCAATATCCTTGAAGCAAATCCCTTCTGCAAAACAGTAAATGCTAGTATGACAGTATTTCAAACACGGATTTGTTCTGAGATTATTTACTTACAATTAGACAACTGTGCTGGCTCTCAGAGAGACGAGTCAGCAAAATCAACATTATTTGAAAGAGCAGCGGGATGGCCAGTGTTTTAGAATCCAAGGAATGTGGTTTTCATAAATTCCACAGCCTGGTGAGATGCCACAGAACCAGTTAATTTGTTCTTCAAAGTTTTTTGAAGGAGGAGGCTATTTTGCACATATCTACATTTAAAGGATTTCCATTTTGTGAGGGGAAAAAAGCTCTCCATTTTAAACCTTGTGAGATGGATATTTTGCCATTAAGAACAAAGAATTTTCCATCCTTCTTTTTTTTTTTTTTTTCCTTTGACATATGTGCATGTACACACCACTACACAGCTCTTGGACAGAGCAGGGCAGGGTAGAGCAAAACAGGGAATCAGTTGTAGCTGTAGCAGCTGCCAGGAGTGAAATTACTGAACACCAAAGGACAGTCTGTTTGCAGCTCCAACCTGCTTCATGTCACCACTAACAATTTGTGTCTTGAAGTTTAGACTCTTCTTTGAAACTGCTTTTTCTTAATAAGCATTCCTTGTAAATCCTAACTGTGTGGTTTGTTCATTCCTGAGCTGGAAACAAAAGGTAGAGCCTATAGTTACGTGCGTGCAGGGAGGCAGCTTTTAAGCAGACATTCTTCCTGGTGTATGTTTTCAATAAAATTTTAATTATCTTTGCTAAACTGGCATGTTTGTCTTTGTGGACACAGTGTAGTTCAGCACATACTTGTAAAGAAGGGCAGAGACAGCAGAGAAGCTGCAAAGCCCACTTGGGAGTTAAAATATGGGTGTTTGGCCATATTTTACACACACATAGAGGGGCAGGCTTTTGATTTAGCACATCCCAACAGAGCAAAGGCAAAGCAGACGTGGCGAGCTCTTTTCCAGAGAGCAGCAAACAGCAAATGGAGAGCTACTGGGGCAGAACATCTGCATGGGAAAATGACAAGAGACCTTGGCACCTCCCTTGCCTGGGTCACTCCTCAGGACTCACAGACTTGATGCTGCTTCTGCTACAGCCTTCAGAGCAGCAGTTTTGGCAGGGCCAACCCTCCCAGGGATTCCTGGTGGGGACCTTTGTGCCTGCCCGCCTCTGCTCTGCTGTCCCCTTGCTCCCCACAGCAGCCCTGCTTCTCCTGCCTCCTCTTTGAGACCATCCCTGGGCCTCTTTTTTTTGTGGTCATCTTGCAAATCTTCAGGACCTCTGCTAATCTACCCATACCACCATTCTTTAATTTTCTCTGCAGAGTCAGGAGTCTGTATTTGTTGTATGAGAGGCTCAATACATAGGCAATATTCTGGACATTGCCACTATTTTTCAGCTTAATGAAAAATAAATCTCCCAAGTCTGATTACCATATCCCAATAAGTTTTACTAGGTCTTTTCAAAATTTGCTTGACACTTAAAATCTAACTTCAAGATAGCTTCAGTATTACTCTTTTATCCTTAGTGATGAATTGTGTGAGGAACCACATTCCCTCCCTTTCTATATCCATCACAATCAGTGAGGACTTGACTCCTAATGGAGGAGACCAAATAAATGTATTAGACAGCAATGCTTCACATCAGGTGTGTCAGGTAATGAAGCACAAAAGGGAGAGGAAATCAGAATTTTTTCATGTGTGTTACAAAGCACTTTTCAAGTTGATCCTAAAGGGTAAAAGGGTCAGTGAAAGAGGCAGCAGATTTTCCTACAGATTTACAGATTTGTATTCACTTGATAAGCTAGGTACAGTGTTGCTGAAACATTAAAGACATTTTTTGCACTCGGTGTTCGCATAATGATATGGAAACACATGCCAGAAATAGTCTCAAGGGAGGAAAAAGAAACAGTGAACTAGGAAACCAGGCTCCTGTTAGGGCAGATAATTAGAATATCTGAAGAGTGACAAAATTCCAGTGCCAAAACAGCTTCATTTTACATCACAGAGGAGGTTTCAGGAAGATGGAGTCTAACGAAGGCTTAGGAGAATTTCTCCTAGTTTCTATTAAACCTTTTATACATGTGCTATGAACTTTGCTTCACAAGCAGACTCCCTCCCTTTCTACTCTGCCCCATTTACACAGTTTGTGCCTCCACTACTTTATTATCTGTTCTTCAGAATTTGCAAGTAGACATTGTCTACCACCTTGAGCATGTGAAATTTCAGCTGCATGTACCAGCAGAAACCACACACAAGAACCAGACCCAGACCAGCACCAGAGCTGGCTGAAGATGAGAGAGGTTCAACACTGCTGCCTGAGATCCACTCACCCAATCCAGCTTTATTTCACGTGAGGAGATCTGGGGGTACAATAACCATCAGGACTTATTTTCCCTTCAGGAAAGGAGAAGCCTGCTAGTGCAGGTCTCCTCTTTACACTTGGTTGTGTAAAGGAAGGGGGAAAAGGAGGCAGTGGGCAGCAAGGAGCAGAAAAGCAGGAAAGAACAGGGGACGTGTTTTGCTCTGCTCCATCAAGTAGCCCTGCCCTGGTCCATTTGTTGTGCAATTTAAAACTGCCTGTCAGCAACATTATTTATGGGAATGCACAGGCTGAGTCTCAGAATCAGGAAGCCCTGGTATCATTCTCCACCCAGGCTATTACATTGTTAGCCTTATTTCTCAAGAAAACTATTCCTACGTGACTTCTGCAGCCTGTTTGTACAAGAATCTGTGTGTCAGGTCTCGAGACCAGTGTGTCATCTCTGCTTAGAACTTTGCCCTGCAATTCACCCATTTCAATCAGATTTAGCAGAAAGACACAGGGCTCAAAGTCGCTCAGTTCCCAAACATTTGATTGAACCATTTGTCCACATAGGAAAACAAGAGCCAGAGTAGCATCTGTTCCTGGTGGGAATGCAGACACAGCTCAGCCTTTGTTCAGTCTGGAAGTGGCCTTCCAACCCATGCCCACGTGCACGTTAGGCTGGCCAGCTGGCATGCAGGCACCCCCCAGGCACCACAACTTCTGCTGCCCAGAAGATTTAGGGACACTGAAACATGCTGGAGGGTGGAATACATCCATACTGCTGTGGTGGAAGCATGTGGGATGTGAGGGGAACGGAAAGCACGGGGCAGCACAGCCTGGTCATGAAGAGACAAAGAGGAATTGGGGTGATTCACCAAGAGGCATAGAGGCTACAGGCTGCAAATCTGAGGTGAGGCTCCCTACAGAGCACCTCAGCCATTCCATGGCTCTTGGGCTCACACCTCCAGCTCAAGTGTGACACAAGTGGTGATACCTCCAGAGCAGAACTGAGCACATTTTTTGACGTTTTGTGTATTTGTGTATTTGTGCATCATCTGGTGATAAACCAGATGATGCACAAATTCACAAATCTTAGTTAAAAAATATTTAGGAATCAGGACTTTTGATAAAACAAAGGACCCAAAGGAGCCTTCAAATTGGAAATAGTAATAGGAGGAGTCCAGAGACATGTTGATAGCAGTGAGGGTTGCATTCCTTATAATAAACCAAAGGGCTCTGATTTAATCTATGGAATGACCAGACACAAAAGGAATTCAAGAGGAATTTTCTGCCTGCAGAGCAGTGGACAGAGCAAATGGGAAAAACAGGGGAAGAAGAAAAAGGTGTAGTATGCAAGCATGGACTGAAAACTGTTGTGGAATTTATCTAGAGACTCAGAAAGGGGCACACTTAATTAGAAAGGGCTCCTAGCTTCCTTCTGTCCCAAAATGTCTCTCATTTGCCATTAGCTGCTCAGCAGGCACTGTATGATACAATTACTCATTAGGCAAAGGAATTTCAAACCTTTGCTCTAAGAGGAGGCTAAACTTGTCACTCAAACTCAATCCTGCATCTTTTGATGAGCCCGAGCCATACTCAAACAAGGATCACAGAGCAGGGCTTTATTTTTGTTTTGTTGCAAGTGCTCAGGTTTTGAAATGGAGAGTTTGCTCCTGGTCGTGAGTCTGTGTTACACTGCAGCTGTCCTGCACACATCATCCCCTGCCTGCTCTGTGGGCTGAGACAGGCTACTCTTATCTGCCTAAATTAATTTCCCTCATGAAACACATCAAATACAGCCTCCCCTTTTCTAACAAAATCATTAGCTCTGAGTGTGATAACCATATTTTATATTTGGGCAGAAGGGAGGATGTGACAATGAGGTTACAGAGGTTTGTGGCCATGTCTGCACAAATGATTCATCTTTTTTTATCATCATAATGGTGTTGCTGTAACTTTTGTGGTTTAAGGGTACTATTTTTTTTATTAGACTGAAGGACCTAATTAGAAAAATGAGCATAGCTTTTAGATTTCTGTCCTTTTTTTGCCCACTCTGGTAGCTAGGCTAACAAAAGATATTTCCTCCCTCTACAAATCCATCTTTTCTGATTAAATCTCTACAAGCTAAATACTACACTGATTTATAGCACATTCAACGTTATCCCTGTGTGCCACTCTTTTCAATAACTAATAAATAAAAATTCCAAGTTAATGTACGTCCAAAGCATTTAGAATAAAGTCTTTGGATTAAACAGGAACACATGTAGCTCACATATCTTTATTTGAATAAAGTATATGGAAAAACTAACAAAGGTTACTATTTCAACTGATCTGTTTTCCTCAGAAAACTTTGCTGAGTAAGACACTGAAATGTTAAACTTTGTTTCTCTTTCCACTTCTGTTGCTTAAGGAATTTTGTACAATACTGTGGGGTGTGTGTGTTGGGAAAAAACCCACTGCTTTAACATTTCTTTGTAAGTCACTCTGATTCTCTTTTGTTATGCCAGAGATTTACTGTTTCTTTTGACATCACAGTGGCTGTTTTTGCAAAGACTGCTTGGGACAGCAGCAAAGCAGTCCTGCTCACTTCCATCCCCATGTAGAGGACAAAAAGCTGAGAGACACCAAATCGTTTTGACAATTGTTTGGTGAATAAAAAGGAATTAGCAAAAATGCAAAAAATAATCAGGAAGGGATTAAAAGGAAAAAAAAAAAAAAAAAAAGAAGGAGCAAAGTTATCCAGGAAAAACACCACTTAGTTGGTGACCAAACCAAAGAGCAGCATCTCAGGTTTCTTTGGGAGGTTACTGCCTGGGATCAGGTGCTCCTACAGGATGTACTCTGCAAGCCAAGTTTTCTCCCCAAGGTCAGTGGGACTGGTTGCTTTCCTTGCTGGAAATACCACCCAAATCATCCAGAAAGAGACTCAACTTACCACCTCTAATTCTTCCTATGATTCTTCAGTGGGCAGAAGGACTATCTCCCCTAGCAGAGCAAGTTATCTGTCAGCAGGTGAGCCAGCACTCTGCAGTCACCTGCCCTTTTACAGCAGGGCTACTTTTGAGCAACTCTATGGTTTCAGATGATCCCTACAGAAATCTCCATCAGGAAATTCCCCAGACACTGAAATAACAATGTTCTTTACTCAATATATAGGAATCCAAGCCTGTGCCTGGATACAGGTACTTTCCATCTCTAAATACTCCCTTCTGTTCAACTAGTTACAGAGGCACTAGAATGAAAGTCCCCAGGACTTCTCCAAGAGGTTGCTCTAGTTAATGAGACATACACTGAAAAAATGGAAGAGCAGATCCTAGTTTTTTTAAAAGCAGCCCAAAAGCTTTCAGAAAGCATATATTACCTCCACGATCTAAATAGATAGAAAGAAAGCACATTCAGAAAATATGATGAAGAAAGCAGTGAAGCAGGTGGCCTTAGACTTGGAATTATGGAAAATGTGACAATGAGCAGAAATACCTTTATTACTGCCATGTTAGGCAATGTCAGTTTTCCTGTCCTGACCAGCTGGGAAGAAGCTAAAATTAAGTGTGAGCTGGGTGTACTAAGCAGTTATTGCTGTATTAGAGCCAATACTCCTGGCAAAGCAGACCAGACCTTATCTCTGCAAATATTCTGTTACTTGAGGAAGAAACTAGGAGGAATACAGTGAATGTTTGTGTTCTTCTCCAGTCTAGGCTTGGTACACCATCAGATAGGAGGAGAATAGATAGAATAGGCACTTGCTGGTGGGGTAAATTCCTCTAGTCCTTTCTCAGATTTGTTGTGCTTGTTGTTTTGATGGTGCAAGATTAAATGAAATTAAACTGCAAGATAATGCACCATATACCAAGTGCTCTTGAGGAATAAAAAGCATCTACCTTATTGTGATCACACTGCCAATATGCAAGCATTGGCTGCAGTTTGCTCTCATCAACACAAAAGCCTTTGGAGACAGGATGGTGAACAAAATACACTGTTTTGTGAAAGAAACCAAAGGACCTAGGCAAGGGGGATAGATTTACCTGTATAACAGCATCATCTTGTGTCAAGACAGAGTGCTCCTTCACGGGTGGGAGCATAGCACAGTCTCTCAGCAGTGGGTAATGTCACTCTTGCAGCCCAGTGCCATTCAATACCATGCTCCCACTTTGACTCAAAGCATTCTATAAGGGATAGAAAAGCTGGGAGATCCCATGAGCACTTCTCCCAGCCCTAGGATTTCCCCAGGGAAGTCTTCCTCTCTGGGCAGTCCCATCTTTGCCATACAGCACAGCTCCCTTTGGGATGGCTGCAGCTCTTGGGGTGAATAATCCCACCAGTGAAACTCAAGATGATTTATAGAAAACATTTGTAAAAGGCTATTGATTGGAGAGGCTCTGGGGAGATCTTGGAAAATCTGGAGTGAAAAAAGCAGCCACATAACTGGGTTCCTAATACAAATTGCCCCCAGCTACATATGCAAATATAAAATGGTTTTCATATAATCCCAAAATGGAAGCTGTCTGGCAATAAATCTCTTTCATTTTACCGTCAGTTTCTTGGTTACTTAGAACACAATGAATAAGAAACTGAAGAGCAAGACCTTGGAGGACCCAGTTACAAAGTAAGAAATAGAAGAATGGTGTGCTAAGGATATGCACTTGGTATTTCTGGCAAATGTCTGAATTTAAGTGGGCTTTGTACATGATATGAATAAAGCTTGTGAGTTTTTGACAAAATAAATTTTTCTGTTTTATCCAGGACATAAAAATTCCATTTTCTATTTCTGCAGTAAGTCCAAACACCAAGCATAGCAAATGCTCTCTAACCACAAGCAAACAATACAAACATTGAGGAAAATATACCACTTTTTTTGTTTGGGGCTTTTTGTGCAAAGAGCAACTGCCTTAAGTGCACATAACAGAGTGAATACAACTGCTTGGTTGCTCCCACTTGGAAGACAGTTGCTATATATTTCTCTTTAATATTGACTATTGACTTTTTTTGTTGAAATAAGTAGATCATAAGGCTTTATTCTCTAAACTGCTTCCTCCTCTGACAACAGGTGTAAGTCAAGATATATGAGGGATAAAAGAGCACTTTCCATGGCTATTTCAGTCCTTGATAATGTTTGCTGGATTGCCAGAAGAGGATGCTTCTCATGCGGTTACACATGTGAAGATTCTTCTGGCAACCACTCATATTGGTTCCTCACAGCAGAAGTGAAAGCATTTCATTGAAGAAGTTTTGGTTGAAATGTATCTATACTCATGTCTCTGAACAAAAAAAAGAAATATAATGTATTAACTCTGAAGCTAGAACAGGAAGGAAGCTCTTACTTGAGCTGAAAGGAATGGAAAGAGAACTTCGCCATATGAAATTACAAGGAGTGAATGCAGACAGTAGCTATCAGCAAAATTAAGCACATATCTTTCATTTCCAAACCCACTTCTGTTCTTCAAGAAAACTGGAAGTGGGTTTTGGACACAATCTGACAATTAAAACAACCACTATATTCTAATCCTGCTATTCCACAGAACAGGACATTTTATTATCATTTCTTTGGAGGCTGTTCCATTCTGAATTACATGGGAGTGTGTGCACTTCTCAAGTGACAAAAAGTCCTAAATCTGTTTGCATATGTGATAACTGAAGCCTGACTTAGACACCACAATCCTTGTCATGTGCAGCAAGAACAGAGATTAGCTGTGATTTCAGTAGTGTAAGCCCTTTGTTAACACAGTGACCTGTAAGAAAAGTAGGGAGCCCCTGCTACTTACTTACATGAGTGCATTTTATTAATCCACTTGCCCTTCCACATGCAGCTATTTTTGCACACACATTTCAGGTAGATGGAGAATTACAGAGTATTTTTTTCTCATTAATGCCCACATAAATTATAGGACAGATTTGATTTTCTCCAGGTCTCAAGTCATGGCTATTTACACCTGTAGGAAACCACTGCAACAGATTACACTTCTAATGGGAAAGTATAGATGCCATGAGATGGCAACAAAGGACTGTGGCAACTCTGTTGAATGATTTTATTGAAACAGTGAGATCTGAGTGCCCTATAGCTCCACAGTACTATAACAGTTGTTGAGAAAACAGGGATCATTTGTCCATTTGATGTTCTCACATTCCTAATATGAGAAGAATGTTTCAGTGATATTGTTAATATTTCAGAGGTATGCAAGCTAAAATACAGGGTCTTCTCTTAGACCCTTGTACTTTGGGTGGCTCACACAGCTCTTATCTAAACCCCAGATACTTGGGACCTTGGGGATGCTTCTCCTGCTTGCTTATCTGTATGGTTTCAGCAGGATATAGATAGCAGCTTTCAGTTGCAGTTTGTTGCCTTGGCTGGTGGCTAAAAGCAATGTCCAAAATTACTGTCAGGCCTTTTCTCTTAGGCAAAGATTTTGTTGCATTTTTGTTTGTTGGGCTAAACATTCAGAGATGGAAACATTTTCCTAGGAGGGCTCAGAGGTAGAAACTTCTCCTGGGGAAGTTTTTGTGAATAAGTGCCTGGATTTTTCAGTACTGCTCATGATCAGCAAGAGAAACTATGTGCAGAAATATCTAAACTTTGACTTCCTCTTGCAGTCATAGAAAAACACTTATCCATTAGAAGTGGAGAGGAATCCATGACAAAAAAAGAAAATTATATGCAAATGCTATCAGTGGATGCCTTAGGTGGACTTAGCTTCTTTACAAGAAAGCACTGTGTTATGGCTGAAGGAAATGGTGAATAATGGCAAAGTGTGAGCTCCCATCAGTCATGGTTTGGATGGGATGATAAATTTGCATTTAGTTAACCTGAAAATGTAACACCTTATTTTACCTCTCTTGCAATTTTATATCCTTCTACCATAGGACTGACAGAAATCCAAAGTTCATGTGTGCTTCCCAATGATCTTAATTGCATCAGATTGCATTTAATGTCTCCACTGGCACATACTTTAACTACAATTGTGGCCAGATTCCATGAGAATGTCAACATCACTTCAAACTCCACCTAATCAATCCACAATGCAGTTTTCTGAAAAAGTCTCAATTTCATTGGTCCTTACTTTTTTTAGCCAGGCACAACAGTCCTTCCCAGAATGAAGAAATAGACAGAAAATGAGTGTTACTGTATTTTCATTTTGGAAAGATTAATCTGATTTAATATCTTCTGTATGTATGTATGTACCTGCCCCCAATATTCCAGACAAACCTTAATGGAATAATGATGCCACCTTGCCTATTAATAGAATGAGTTCAGCTGATTAATCAAGCTTAACCTACTTGTTTTGACAAGGTCTTTGAGTTTACTTCTGTTTAAACAAGCATAGAAAGCTTCTCACTGATGTTTATTAAGTATAAACTCATATTTTTCTGTAATGGCAGTGAAAACAAATAATTCAAAGTTGCAAAAAAACCCCATTTTAAAGTACACTTTGCAAAGCAGGTGATCCCTGTCTGGTTTGTTTCCTCAGATGTAGTGAAAATATTCAACCCATTTAATAACAGGAGACAATCCAGCATCAAATTCCTTTGTTGCAACTGAGCAAGAAATACTATTTCATACATTTATAGATAAAAGAATGGGTGTTATTTAGTCTTAAAAATGCAATTTAATGGAAGGATCTGTATTACTACCAGGAAACTATGAGGTGCAACTCTATATAGTAAACTTAATGAAATTCTAGATAGTAAATTCAAAGAAATTAATCTTGAAGAAACTTAAAGTCTAAATGTTAGCCCAGGTCAGATGCACAGAAGACATTTAAAAAATCCAACCCTACTGAATTTACCTACTGAATTAAACATACTGGCTAAATACTTAGTTTTCTACCAGTTTTCCTATGACTCTTTCTCTGCTATATCCCCCTCCCTCAGACAGTGACAGCTAAGGAGACAATTAAGCCCTTACTGGAAGAATGTGATTGAGGCAGGAGAGGACAGGAGCCCTTTTATTTGGTAATGCTTAACAGTGGCTGGCAGAGCAAGAGTTCCCCTGGAGCTATGACTCTTAAAAAGCTGCAGATGGGTTCCTGTACAGCTTCTACAGCTGTTCTTCATCTCTCTTGGTCTCATCACCCAATTAGTGAACGATACATCAAGTCATGCTTCCTCGTGTGTGAGGTTGCACCCATGCATGGATCCTCAGAGCCACTGTAGGCTCTGTGGGCTGTGTAGGTTGTGCAGGCATGTCAGGGTTGGGTGGACAGGGGAGATGAGTGGCTGGTGCACATCAGTGCCCAACATCAGTCTGAAACAGAGCACAGCCTGGACCCAGAAACTGGAAGTGAAGACAGCTCTGATAATTTACACATTGCCCAAGCATCCTCGTCTGCAGTGAAATCATTACATGAGTCTGAAAGACACAAAGCTCCTTAATGATCCAGTTCTCTTTCAGCCACACCTCTGAACTGTCAGACTGAATCCTATCTGTCCTGGCTTGAAATAACAACCAGCCCTGTGGGGTGGCACAGAGGAGCAAGGGATGGCACTGAGCAGCTTTCAGGTCTGGTGGTATGGGTAGAGGGCAGAGGAGATGTCTGTGCAATCTCCCACAGGCAGCTCAGCTCCTGGGAAAAGCTTGCTGGAGGCAGTTTCAAACATCTGGATTGAGAAACAGCTGTGATTTGCTGATCTACATAATTGAGATACCTCCCTGGAACTAACTGTCTCCAGAGGAAACTCAGCATCTGAGCAAATAAGACAGCCAGGAAGGATGTGGTATTGAGATACATGGAAGTCAGGTCTCCTATCTCTCTGTCCATGTGCTAAACATCTTTCTTGGGTACCCTGCTTCTTCACAGGGGATTTATAACAGGCAGTGTGAGTGCTGCAGCCTCATGGGATCACCATGTGGAAGCTACTAGCTGATGACCAATCCTGTGTCTCTGGATATGGTATTTGAGCTGATGGACGTGCATCCGTCTCTCTGTCAGTGCAGTGTTCTTGCCCAGGAAACATTTCAGATCTCATGTCCAGTCTCTGTCTTCAAATGCCAAACTTGCCCTTTGGACTCTCTTCCAGTCCAGCAGTGCCAGGATACTATATTTATGGGTTTTTGTTTGTTTGTTTTTTGACCTCTTTGTGCTACTCCACACTGTTCTGCTCTCTCCTCAGCTGCCAGCCCCCATGGTGATGGTCCAGCATTTCTCTCCACACTCCTGTATCCAATGCTCAATTTCCTCTGCTAAGCCTGTTCTTGAAAAAGCCTATTCCCTCTGTCCTCTAATCAATATCTATTTTCTATGAAACTCCATGGCAAAGCCTGTGTATTCCTGATAAATGCCTCTCCCCTTCCAAATGTAACTTTGAGTGGTGAGGGGGAAATGAGAGACAGAGGAGGCAGGGGTAAGCAGAAAAACAAGAAATTATAATGGAAATATTTTACATTCCTCCAAATGCATGTAGCTGTGCCTATCATTTCACAATTAAAAGTGGGATTCAGCTTTCCCCACAGTGTTGTGAAATGACAGGCAGCATTTTTGCAGTTTGGAGAATTCTGAGACATTTCTAAAATGTATCATCTAACAAAGGGAGCCTTAGCTGGATTTTTTTGCCAAGATAATTTTCAGGGACAGCTAATTCCTTATTAAAAAGCAAACACATCACTTATAATTGTCTTAAGTGCATGTTTCTTGCATAGATGAAAACTGGTTTTTGACAGTATGCACCAAAGTAATAACTTTTCAGGAAAATGCAACAATTAAAATAATATAATTGAAAACAAATGCAAACAAAGCACAACTCACAAACAAGCAGAGGAAAAAAAATCTCTGTCTTATGAAAACAGCTTATTTTATCAGGCACAAGTAAATTTTCCAGGTTAGTCATCTCTCTCAAACACACACAGTCCTGCTATCTGACCAGCTACCACATTTTTTGCTCACATGTACATAATTAGTGCTTCGTGTTTTGTAACGCTTCTCTATCACACCCAGTGTCCAGGAATGTAGTCTCCTCTGCTTGACAGTGCTTGAGGCTGAGCCAGACCTTGGGCTCCCACTTGTGCTCTGCAAGGGGTCTTTGTTATCATGCCTGCCTAACCATCTACCTCCCTAATTTAATATACCCACTTTGAGAAAACAGACCCTAATCTTTATACTCTTTTAAATTTTTGGTCTCGTGGGAATTTTGAATTGCCAAGTAGAACAGGATTATGTCTCAAGTTACCTTTGCCTCATAAAGTCCTGAGCTTTTATATTCCACAGATGGAAGGTGCAGAAGTCAAATCTACCCACAAAGAAACAAACCCACCATATGCAAATCTCCCTTACTGTGACTATACATAAAGATAATAATAATGCCAAGATGGAGAGGTGTGTTATTGTAACTTGTACAAAGAAATATTCCTTATTTCCCAGCTAGCATTCCTAAATATCTTTTTATATAAAAAATGGGGTTATTTTAATGGCACACACATAACTGCTTTATCAAGACCTCTCTTGAGACAATGATGACTTCCATTTATATGCAAAGATTCATTTATCTCTCACTGGTTCTATATCACTGCATAAAGAACAGGAAAATCACAGCTCAGTATTTAACAAAAAGCCCAACATTTAAACTGGGATCACCTCCCTGCCATGAGAGACATAGGCATATTTAACTTTGGTATTTAGGGTAAAAGTGCACAGTTAACTGCTCCCAGCACTCTGCCATGTCTTAGGTCTAAAGCGAAGAGCCTTCATACTGAAACTTGCTGAAGCTCTGGCTTAAAACTGCAGAAAAATATTACTGCTATGAACTAGATCCTTAGGGCTATACCAGATGTGCTTCTGGCCTAAAGCATGAGTCTTTTCTCATTTAGAACCCTTTAAATTATGTGGGCTGATGTCAGTGTCATTTTGGGAAATGGACAAACTGTGGTGAAACAGCTTTTCTCCAGTGGCTGGATCCTGTAAGGTCCTATAGCCCATCTTAAATTTTCCCCCATAACTAACTATAGCAGACCTTTCATACAGAAAGCTGAGAAGACTATCTCCTGCTGATATCTATAGCTAATTGAGCTTTCACACATTAAATTTCTGTGAGGATGCTGTTACTAGCCCTTTCTGAATAGCTCTGCTTGTGGTCATTTAGGCGTAGGTATTTACTGCAAGCTGAGCCACATTCTTTCTGGACCCCCGTTGACTCAGGCATAGTCTGTACACTGAGTTGAAGTCTTGTTCATGCAGAGTGAAGTCAATACAAGTATTTCCAGGGGCTCAGATGGGCTTTGATGGGCCCTAGCCCAGGACAAGAGTTTACAGCATTTGGAGCTGGAAAAATCTGAGTGAGGTCATCTGGTCTGGTCTCTAGTTAACCACAGGATATACAAGTTTTATCCAGATATGACAGTATTGAAATAACATTTTTTTTTTGCCTTAGGAGATTAGAAAGTGTGTGCCACGGAGAGGAGAAATGCAGGTCCCTCTGTCACAGTGTGTCCCTGGCTGCTGGGACTTGCTCAGGAGAGAAGCTCCTGGATGACTCCAGCTCCAGTGAGTCACAGACAACTGTGCAGTGCAGTGCTCACTTCCTTCCCAAATCCTGAATGAAGCTCAGGATTGTCAAACAGCGCCAGGAAATTTAATCAATGGTGTTTCCTATCAAACTCATGAACAGAGGGGTTAAGCACAAGTCAGGCTGACATACTTTGGGCCAGAAAAGACTGTAAATACCAGCCAGCTTAATCTTCTCATGATGTGTGTGTATGTATAATACAGTATTGGAAAGAAATACAGTTGTACTAGGTTAAATCAGAAATATGTCCAGCCAAGTAGTACTTCCAAAAGCAGCAGATCCTTACAAGAAATACAAAAAACAGGGCAATATAAAATCATGTGTCTCATAATCAGTGGTTTAGGAATCTTTTGAACTAGAGGTTGGATGTGGACCAGTATGGTGCAATAAACTGGTGGAGGTGTCTCTTCTCCAGGAACTGCCCAATTTAATTTTTTTTTAACTCCTTGAGTTTAGTCTCGGAATCTGGATTACATAATTCTCTTTTTCTTTTAATATGTTTAATACCACCATAAAAACCTCTGTGTGAGGGTAAATCCACTCCTTTCTTGTAAGCTGTCTCAATATTTTCCTCACAGCTACAAGGAAATGTCTTATTTCAAGGTTGGATTTTTCCAACTCTAACTTCCTAGTGCTAGATCTTATCATGCCTTTTTCAGTACACTTGAAACCAAGGATGGAAAAAAGATTTTTCTCCTTTCCTTCCTCTGTTGTATTGTATCCATTTTTAAGTAACAGCCATGGAGATTTTTAAAATCCTGATCCACTGGACCATTTAATCGCATGATTTACTTAAGTACGTAAGTAATCCCATTGACTTCCATGGGACTGCTCTCAGGTTAAAAGTTAAATGCATGGCTAAGTGCCTTGCTTGAAGAGTATTTAAGTTCTTTCTGATTTCTCCCTTACTTTCTTTCCTTGATCATGATACTTGATCTGCACAGTGTTGGAAGCACAGTGTTTCAAATAAATTATTCAGTATGGGATCACATATGTTACAACACAGAAATTTCCATTGCAGCTTTTGTCTAGCACTGATGGAATTCTGACTGATGGATACCAAGGGTTTTTTTGATGTTATTTTCTCTGAGGATCTAATGCTCTTCATTCCTGCTAATTCCCTCTGCTGCCTAGTTTATTTGTTCAGCAGTGCCCTAAACAAGAAAGGTTTCCATCAAACAATAGGCTGCTTTGCACTCTGTGTGTGTGTGGTTTACTGAATCCAGACCTAGTGAAAATGTGCTGGTCTTCAGCTGGTATGAATCAGAGCTGTCTGCAGAGACAAGGGAGCTTTGCTTATTTACATCAGCTAACGATCTGACCTGTTGTCTACTGTTTTAATATAGAAATATGTCTATGTGTGCAGTTAAATATGCAAAACCCAGGCAGAGGAACAGGCCTTCAATCATCTGCTCTTGGGATATGAGACATAATATTGGAGGCACAAGGGCAAAGGCTGAAATGAAAGTGCATTTCTTCCTGAGTTCAGGTATGGAAAAGCCTAATGTGGTATTGCTCCCAAGTACTAATAGCAAAATACTTCTGAATAATATTTGCATTATAATTATGTCTGCACCATGGGCATTTGAAAGTTTTCTAGCACCTAAGATGTTTCAAATGCATCTGCATTATTGAAGAACTTTAATAATAGTCACTGACCATTCTTGTGCCCTACATACACGTGACCAGGGGTTCTGTCTGCTTTTGCAAATGATGTGAAGCATCCATTTCAGATCAGTGGAAGCTAAGTATTACCCAGTTCATGGTTTCAATTATTTTCTGAAGATTTCTATATCTGGTCTGTTGACCAGATGCAGAGCCAAGCCCCTTCTGTAAGGTGCTGAGAATATTCATATTGCTCCTTAAAATACAGTACTACCCCAAATCTCCAGATTAGCATACCCCAACTACCCTTCCAGCAGGTGAAATCAGATTTCTTCATTTGGAGAGAGCATTTTGTCCATTGTGCTAAATATTCACAATGAGCCTATTTTCTAGGATTTTTTTAAAACATACTTTGTCTTCAGGAACAGAATGAAAACATAAGTAATAAGGAATCCCTACAAACCACTGTCCACAAGTAGGATGTGTGATACTATGCTGGATACTATAATGTAGCTAACCCAAAACCTAAGTGAAAATCTAGCATGACTTTGAAGGGTTAAGAGCCTAATGCTAAGTATATTATTGTGCTCTGTAGGAGTCTGCCCTCATCTTTTATGAGTTTAACACTTTGATTTAAGTTTTCAAAAAGATGATGATTTAAACATGGTAGCTGCCCTCTCAGCTGACTGCAAGTTGTGCTACAATATGGCAGACTGGATTTTTTACAACTTAAAATAATTTCTATATTTGTTGTGCGTTAAGTATGAATCATCAGACCCTGCCAGCTTCCATGCACAATAGATGTCGCACAAATCCATAATCAGCAGGATATCCAAGTCTCCCGTTTTGGCCTGTATCATACATGTCACAGAATCCCAGAATGGTTTGGGTTGGAAGGGACCTTTAAAAATAATCTGATTGAATCTCCCTGTCAGAGACAGGGACACCTTCCTGTAGATCAGATTGCTTCATGCTAGCTGAGGTGCACACACTCACTGAGCACACTCAAATCTGGACTAGGGAATTCAACAATTATTTTCTTGGTGTTTATCATTTCACAGTACCTGAAAATGTATTGAAGTGTGGCAAATCCCCCCCCACATCTTTCTGAGAATGGCTTCATACCAGAGCCAAAGGAAATATGAGGACAATAAAAGATTTCAAGAGTTTGTAGTTGTTCTGTTCTTCTTTGCATCTTCATGGGCTTCCTACATTATTTTTGCTTGCCATAGCGATTTGACCATTGGTAGAGGGTATGCATATGAATTAATATACTTCCAATTGGAAACATTGTTCTTGTCCATGACCCTGACATTTTGTACTTTGTAGTCTTTCCTATTTCACCTTCCTTTTCCTTTCTGCCTTTTTTCTTTAATTCCTAATTCTCATTTGCTCTGAACTCAGTTTTTCTTTTCTTTCTCTTTATTTTTAATTTTTTTTTTTAATTCTCCTCTCATTTGTCAGTTCTCTGTAACTACTGTTGTTTTTTCACAGTGTTTTAAAAAGCTTTGAGTATTGAGGCAGATGCACGGGGCAGGGTACCAGTTATATAAAAGGACAGCTGTAAAAACATGTGCAGCAGCAATTAAGCAAGATCTCTTAAAAGCATGAGGTCATTAATCGTAATTGCAATAAGGGTCTTCTTAGAAATTGTCCTTAATATTTGAAATGGAGAAAATGTCAGCAGCTTCAGGCAGCATTCCAACTTTGCTTCCTCCACTTCCGTGCTACTGCAAGCAAGGGGACTGTGTGTGTCTGATTATTAGCTACACTGAGGAAGTTTTATATTCAGGCATCCTTCTTTGGGCTTGCTGTCCCATAGGCACTGGCGCACTTTAAATGCAGCAGAAACGAGAGACCAAGCTACCAGGCAGAGGATTATTCCCCAGCAAAGCAATTTCCAGTTTCCTCATTGAATATTATCAAAGCTCTATCCTGAGTGTTTTCCATCCCTTTCCAGCAGGTTAGGGCAGCTACCATCTTCGGGAGCTGTTCTGCACCTCACAAACTCTTAACTCAGTCCTCCCAATTTCAATAAACTCTGGAGTTGTTTTCAATAGTCATTCACTCTTTTAACTAGGTGATACAAGCTGAATGACAAAGATATGCTTAAGCAAACCAGATGAATACACAGAAGGAACCCTGTTCCTTTCAGCTGCAGGCTGAAAGTCGATATATTAAATGTCTGCATGCAATAAAACTTTTTTGTTTTAATGTTCCTAGGGAAGCTTGAAACTAAACCCTTGCAAAACATCTGGTTCAAAACTTCACCATTTTAATATTAAATGCTTCCTGAAATCTGTTTGTGTAACTGTACCAGGCAGGTTTGCCTCATAGCTTTCTAATAAATTGTTTCTAGCTCATTTTGTTATCCTTGCACTGACTTTGATATCTCCTGCTGATAATATAACGTCAGTACTAGTGCTTCTCCAAGATTAATAGTTAGCTGATATCCTAAGCACAGATTCTGAAGACAACTGCATAATTTTTCGGTTTCACCTTCACATTGTCTTTCATTCAACTACAAGGTTTTAACTTTTTGCTCCCTGAAGTGAATAAAATTTTTGTTACAGTTTTGTCCTCCCAAACATAGTCTTTGGTATCACCATAGGTGCCTTTGCAATGCCTCAGGATAAGGTGGGATAAAATTTTGCATGGCCCTCTGAACAACAGTTGTCATTTTACTGCTGGGACTGGTATTTAGAACTTTGTGTCAAAGCCCTGAAGGGCTTGGAAAACAAAAAAATTCAGCAGTGAGGTGGAAGATTCTTTTTCCCACACTGAATTGTCATTCTTATTATCCATGGATAGACAAGTGGAAGGCAATCAGAAAAGACTCATGCATTTTAAACCATACTAAGCCTTGTGAAGTTGGTCTTGCTGACTCCCAAAGCTGTAGCTTAATAGTTCCAGCTAAAGCCACATTAACTCTCAGTGTGATGCTCCAAGTTTCACTGGCTGATTTCTGCCTTCTGCTGGTTTTGTGTTTGTGTTGAGCACAGCGCAGAGTCCTGACCTGGCATTGCCTGACCCTCCTCCAGACAGGGTAATTGTGTCAGCCTGACTGTGAGCTTCAGGGCTTGTGAACTTTGGGATCCTGTCATGCTAACACAGCTGTGCTACACTGGGGGCCTGAGCTGGTATTTTTGCAAGATGTGAGGCTTAGACTGACTGTAGCTATTCAGCTTAATGTGGCCTCAGCTCCTCTGTCTGAGGCTTTCAAGTATGACTGAGAGCACCTCAGGAGCATGCCTCTCTCTCTGGGCTGAAGAAGGAGCCTTGGTTTCTAACTTCAGGTAAACAGGCAGAGCTCTAAGACTGAATACAGAGAACGTCAGGGGGCCTCCGAGAGCCTTTGAAATACAGGAGAAGGCAAAAGCCACTCACGGGCTCCTGAAGCACTGGGAAGGATTTAAACAAAACAAAACAAAAAACAAAAAACAAAACAAACTTTTACAGCACAAAAGTTCAATTCTATACCCTTAAAACCTGTACTAACTTTTAGCAAAGCTTTGTGCATGCTTTAGATTGGCCATGTAATTGCACCACAAACCCCCACAAGGATTTAATTTCAATTGAAAGCAGTAGGACTAATAGTGTGCTTACAAATAAAGCTAATTAAGATTTTGTAGAACTAGGTACTATTTCATCCAAATACCAAGAGATTTAATGTCAGTAAATAGCACTTTCCATGACTCATAGAGTCTATAAATACGTACAGGTATTTTCAGCCTGATCATTATATGCCTGGCCTAGCTCAGAAAGAAATGTGTAGGAAATGTGTAGCATAGTAGGAAACAACTCTTACAAACAGAAAATAATTGTGTAAATATCTCACTGGAACAAAATCCTATAGCTGATGTACAACACAGGAAATTCCATTTCAACATATTTCTTGATGCTTAATCCTGCCAGGTGGAATGGATCAACAAAGAGGGAGAAGTCACAGTACATGGTGAAAAAATGTTACACATTTGTGGAGGTCATCCAACGGGACCTAAGAAAAATCCACAAAGCAGCTACAATTCTCATTGCTCAAGTTCAGCTTGGTTCAAGCTCAATGTCTATATATCTTGTTACAATTATTTACTTTTCAATTTATCAGTATTTTGCAAAAAATCTATTTTAACTGAAATTCCTTTTCAAGCTATTTTACTATTTTTTAAATAGATAAATATTATTCCAATTAAAACAGAGTAGTAGTGGAATAACAGGGGTAGGAAATTGGGGTAGGAAAATGACACTTTCTGCAATTAGCTCCCAATAGCTTCTTCAGACTGTCTCTAGTATGATTCAATATTAGAAGAGTACCTTATTAATTTCAACAGCATCAATAAGTACTGAATCATCTGTGTAAGAGTGGGAAAAGTTTCAAATGTCAGAACTATGTCATGACATGGCCTGCTATACTATAGCTGATCAAAGCACTCAAATTCAGAGGAAAATAAAATAATATGAGCGCTGTTGAACTGTTGAACATGGCAACATTGAGAAGAGAAATGGAAATCTCCATAAAAGGTCACTGAAGATCAGATTTGGAATGTTAAAAGAAAAGAGAGTGGATATTTCACATGAAACCTAAAGGTATTATTAATGAGATTTTTGCTTAATTAAATCCAAAAGAGAAATAAGAGAGGAAAAAGTTTTAAGACTAAGCACGATTAACAGCTGCCTTTCAGGAACAGGGTGTTGGGTTCTTAAATGCACTTCCAAGGATAAGTTTAAGCCCAAGGTTAAATTTAGCAGACATACTAGCTCTATCAATTTTGTCCTTGGGTTCCTTACACCTCCTCTTTTGGCCATTACATATATATGAAAAAATATGACGGCAAAGAACTAGGATTTCGTGGTGTTGTAAAAAGAAATAGATACATACAGTAGTGCCTATTTCCATGTGGTTACATAATGGTTATAATAAAGTATGAGGAGTAACATCTAAGATGATGTAAGATGCTTTGCAATGTTCAAAATCAACTCAATTGAGAACAGGAGCTCAACACACACCAGACTCTGTGTCTCAGCATAAGCTGAAGGACTGGCTTTGCAAGATGCAAGTGTGTGCTTGACCAAAGACTCCCAAAGAGACCTTCTGAAAGCAGACACTTCTGAAAGTAAGTGGTGGGATATGTGCCAGAGGCATTCTCCAGCCTCTTCCCCTGGGGCAGGAGTGCTGGTCTCCCTCCCCACAGAGCTGGGCCCCCCCCTTTCTCACAAACTCCTGTGAACTGTGAGGGATGTGTTGAAACCACCCTTTTTACTCTAGATTGAGTAAAGCTTTCTCTATACAGAGTCAAGTTCAGACTGATCAGAAAATGAACGCTGCTATTTAATGAATATTACCAAAGAGAAATGTCCAAAATGAGTGGACAAACCCTTGCATGAAAGATTAAAGTCTTAAGATTCACTACACTTGTAGGCTAATAGCATACATTTCACAAGCGTCTGTAATAGATTGTCTTCCTTTGTGCAAATGTGTTTTCCATTTCACTCTCTCCTGAGCCAAGTGTGAGGTTCCAAGTGGGAGACAGAGTCTGCCCCTTCCGCTTCAGACCAAGACCCAGGGATCCTTAACAAGCAATCTGGCCAGGGGATTGCAAGGTCTGCAAGGATGCCTGCTTGGTATTTCCACAGAGCAGAACTTGAAATGTTTTGGGTAGTGATGAGTCTTGGTCAAGGAGTAGGCAGAACTCAATGAGAGATGGGAATTTATATAGATAACAACAAATGACATATTCCATTCCATCTATCATTTTCAGAAAAAAAGTGTGGAGTTATCTTTATTTTTAATGCAAATTGGGGACTTTCAGTTCCCATTAGAGCCAATGGATTCTTCACTCTTTCTGATAACGTGTTTAAAACTAAATCCCTCAAATCTCTTGCTGAAGCAGCATTAATCATGCTGGATCTTCCCCATCAATCACCAACTGGCCTTTATGAATGATTAGGCAAACAAAATATAATAGAATTTCTTAAAGTTGCTGTTCTAGACAATGAGCTACAGACACCCACTCTCTCCAACTCCTCTTTGACTACACAGGAGTAGTATTGCTGAGCATCACAAGGTGGGTTATGATTTGCTAACATATCTGTCCATATTTTATATCAAGCATCTGTTAGTATTTAAATATCTCATTTCAAAGTATCCAAAACTTTGTAAAAGTTGGATCTCAGATGTATTTCAGAGACATGGAGAAACTGAAGGAAATAGTATTAAGTGGGCAAACCCCCAAAACACGGGCAAGTACAATGATGTACAAAATGCCAAAAATTGCTTATCTCATTCCAGAATCTGCTGATATGCCAGCCTGCATCTGGGTTCTTGATTTTTTTTTTCGACTCCTGTACCTTCAGAAGGTGTACAAAGAAGGCCCTTACATAATGCAGTGGTTTTTATAGCAAGCTAAAACTGTGCTGAAGAGATTAAATGTTGAAAGCTATTTTTAGCCAAACTAATGATATCGATTTCACTAATAACATAAGCTGCAGGTGTCTCCTAAAGAAAAATGTAAGACAATAGAAGACTTAATACGACAAAAGGCTACAGACTACAGAAAAATAGCAGTTCCAAATTACATTAAATCAGGCAATTCTGCCCAACACTCCCCCTGGTGGTTTTGCCCACAGAGATGAGCGTGAAGTTGCATACATGCAAAATCCTCCAGCCTAATGACTAAACGTCCCGTTAATAGGATTAAGTACCTTCTCATCAGATAAGTAGAACATGGCCAAATCCCTGACACTCCCAGAAATTAGATCAGAACACAGCCCAGCCCCTTCCTGACGCAGGGAGCAATTTTGCAGAAGAGGTGCAAAATATTAATGGTAAATATACTTGTTTTTTACTTTTCTTTGATTGTGTGTCTGTATTTCTTTGCAAAGTTAATTGGTTTTTAGCTGAAAACGTAAAGGTACAATATGCAAGTAACTATAGAAGAAAATCCAGGCTATAAACAAACCCAGGCTATTAATTTACATATGCTCTTGAGGCTGATAATTGCATCTTCAAGAAGGTTATATTGGCTAAATACAAGGCATCTGAATACTGTATTCACTTAATCAGATGAGAACCATAAAGTGCACTCGCATGGTTTCTGAAAAATAAACTTTTCACCTCTGCCCTTAGGAGGGAAATAAAGCAAATGGAATTTCTTTCCCTTATTTTGTAGGGATTTCTTTCATTTGCTGATCTGTTTGTTTACAAAATTGTTCTAATTGCTGATTTGTTGGCACATCTATTATTGTGTCTCTTATATTAAGTCTTATTTTGAAGGACACTGAAAGAAATTGCATGTTTGGGTACAAGAAAGGGAACAATATTCCAGAAAGTTCCCTCTTTAAAACAGGCAATAGTGTTTAGCACGGATGTATTTATAATATAAACTAAGGACTCAATATGAGATCAGCAATTAGCATGTTTTACAAAGTAGAAAAGGGACAGACTGAGCAGCATAAGCTTTTGATTTTATACATACATGTCCTGATTCTGTTAACCACTGTGCAAACTCAACAGAATTATCTAATTAATCTAAATTGATAATTACAAATGAGGTCAAGCTTCTTACTCATCAAGAGTAGCATTTAAGTGAACGCTACAGAAACCATAGTTAAAGACAAAATTAACGGGATCTTGTCAGATACTCAGTATTATAGTTAGTATTTATATTTACTTAGTATACCCAGACTTCTGAGCTTCCTGACAATGTTTACATGCAACTGCACTGAACTGTTTTTCTTGAGTAGAAAGAACATGAGGTCCTCTTGGATATTTATAATACATGTGCTGTGTCTGAGGGGCCACCAGTGCGCACCGACAAAGCAGGAGGAAATGAATCTCCGGGACAACCTCAAGCGTACGTATGCTCTCCCTGCCAGGGTGTGCTGGAAGCCCCTGGGCCCAGCTGGGTAGTGCATTTTCAATTCCTCACTCACTGGTATCAACAAGTTCAACTTGCACGTGTGAAGCTTAGAAACCATAATAAAGCTGATTGCATGCCTACACACACACGCGGAAGATGAGAACAAGCACGATGAGAAAGTAAAGGGATTAACAGATAAGCTTCACCTGCCAAAAAAAA
The DNA here is from genome assembly GCF_009819885.2 of Catharus ustulatus. Lineage (NCBI taxonomy): Eukaryota > Metazoa > Chordata > Aves > Passeriformes > Turdidae > Catharus > Catharus ustulatus. The sequence continues at coordinate 111,483,413 of NC_046221.1, read as the reverse complement.
GTATTTACAGAATTTTTATAGGTTATTTGTTTTCTTGTAGATCCTCAGAACATAAAGCAAACCCAAAATTCAATTCAATAGATTTGAACTATTTTGTTTGTTCAAAGAATCTTTGGAAATATTTCCTCTACACTTATATACTTCACTGAAAAAAATGGCTTTTATAAGCAACTGAAATAAAATTACTTAATTTAGAAAATAGCAGCTATTCTGCAGACACACACAGCTCTAAGCATGGCTTTATTTTGTGGATAGAAAGAGGATCAGCCATTTAACAATCCTGTGCTTCAGTCTGTGTTGACGAGATTTATGTAATAAAGAAACAAGAAGTTAGGGGTGAGGAAGAAAGATATAAAGATATAAAGGAAGAAGTGATCGATGTGTTTTTGGCAGTCTCAAGGTGATATGGTTCTACTTGTTTTCTATAGTTCCAGTGGTAGTCAGGGTATTTCCACAAAGGAGACAAATACAGATAAAGAATAGGCAATCATGCAGAGCTTCCAGGTGCAATGCATGGGCCAACCCAGGTTTTCATCAGAACTCCATGGTCATTACTTCACAGGAAGTCTAGAAATTGAATTTTTATGAAAACTGCTTGAAGGCACTTATAATCTACATTTTCAAATTGTAGAGGGAAACTGTTACAGGCTTCTACTAGATCAAAGATAAATATAAAGGTTATGTCATTAGAAAACTGATGAGTGATCCTTGGAGCTATCCAAAACCCAGGATCATGCCTTGTGCAACCTGATGACCTGATGTAGTTGACCCTACTTTCACAGGGGGGAACACTCAATGATCTCCAAAGGTACCAGCCTCAATTGTTCTGGATTTCAGTGTTTAGCAGTGATATAGTTGAATATATATTTTGAGTTACATACAGCTGATCCTTGCAAAAGCTCTGGGCCAGATTCTTATCTCATGGAAATTGTCTCAGCTCTGTGTTAATCAGCATTTGCTATGTCAAATTTGGCTCTGCCACTGTAGGGAAACATAGAGCTATTTCATTCTCCTTCATCATCAGTGCATGACAATTTGCAATAGTGCTAAAATCTGATTAAGTCACTGTATAATTTTGCTTTTTTTAGAATTATCTGAAGTTGGAGAGAAGTATGTAGATGAAGAGGTAAAGAAAGCTTTGATTGGTATTAAGCAGATGAAAATTATGATGGAAAGAAACGAAGATAAGCACATAGATCTGATGAAAACCTTGAAGAAGAGCAGTGAAGAAAAACAGGTAACATAAATGGGGTTTTAATGTTTATTCTGGGAAGAATGTAAACCAAATTGTATGTACAAAACAAGCAGCATACATCTTTTCATGCAGTCACAGGATTGAGAGAAAATCTGCTTCTGCCCCTTTGTCTCACTACCAGAGGAAAATTGCACACACTGCTTTTTGCAAAAAACCCCTGCTTCACTGAATTCATACCAGGGGAACTGCAGGCCACTGTAGAACAGTGTTCTGTGCAGAAGGTCCAGCACCTCTGCCCTCCATGTCTCTATACTCCTGGGGACACAAGATGTTTTCCAGCTTGCTTGGCAAACTTCAGACCTGCAGAAGAACATCAAAGCCACAAATGATAATGTGCTCTAAAGAAAGCACAGTGAATCAGGGAAATTTCCAATGTCTTAATGCAATGCCTAGGCTCAGAGCCATGTACTCTATGATCTGAAGAAACAGAGCTTTACTGAATATTTTAAAAAATACAAATATCCTAACTTTGTTTCAATGAAGTTGAAGAAAAATTCCCTCCTGGCCCAACATCTAGTAGTTAGTTTAAACTATTGGTATTAGCAAGACAAAAAGTACCTGATAGCTTTCTAACATTTTAAGGAACACCAGTGCATTCCCACAGTCAACACTCTTGTTAGATCTTACTGGATGATTTAATTTACACAGGACTTACATCCACAGTGAGAGTTCATAAAACACTGAATAAATGTATTAGAAAGATCAGAAAATAACTAAGCATAGATAGCAAAAATTGCAGTTACTGTCTCCATCAAGCACTTTCTGACAGAAGTTTTCTTTTATGTGAGTCTCTTCCCTATTGGAATGCTGACAAAAAGGAGTAAGCCCCACCAATTAAAAGGTTTCTGTCCAAGATAACTTGGAATGTTCTTTGGAAACCAAAACTATTAAAATATGTTGCAACTGGAAAGAGAAATCGATGATGTGCAATCTACTTCAATAGGAAGAAATATCCTCTTTCCATTGTCAATTCTATTCCAAAAATGCTGCTTCTGATCTGCTAGACTTTGTGCCCTAACTGATGAAGTAAAGACAAGTAGCACTGTAAAATGCATCTTGTTGCCCTTCAGTATGGAAGGAGTGCCTCACATTTCCACAAGAGCAGGAAAAAATCCCTTTACTACAGCCTTTTGATTAGTACACTCACAGACAGCAGAGTTTTATACTTTTATATATTTCTGCATTAGAAAGACTTTATGGCAAGGACCTACTCTTGTGAAATACCAATCCCTTAAAGGTAGAGAAAAAAACCAGAAAATGACTATTTGTGGGACAGATGAATACTGTTCAGATGATATGGAGAAAAAATAACACGAGTTGAACACATGACCATGGGGGAGGCTGAATTCTTACACAGAATGATGTGTGAGTTTTTTTCTTAACATCAAAAATCCTGGTAGACTGTAGAGATCCATTTGTTTCTGTAGGCTGTGGCCCCTGAGAGAACAACATCAGAAAAATCCCATAAAGAAAAGATTTCCAATTTTCAGTTCCCTCCACATGCAATTGCAGTTGAAAAGGCAACCTACCCTAGTGGCTAGGAATTAGCAAAAAAAAGGAGCCATAAATAGCCAAAATGAGTGATCAACACTGGGGTGAGTAGAATACTAATCTGAAAATTGCCCTCAACTGAATCTTTTTCCTTACTTAGCAAGCCTTGCGACTTATGGATGAAGTAAAGGCAAGACTGGAAGAAGAGGAAAGACAATGTCAAGTATCCTTGAAAAATCTATGGGATGAATGTGAATCTTGTTTAGAAAGTACCTGCATGAGATATTATACAACTTGCAAACATGGTGTGTCAACCTTTAAGAGAAAGGTAGGAAGAAACTTTGTATCTGGAGAATATTCTTGAGTTCACCCAAAGTTTTAGAGTCTTGTTTTCTCAATGCCTAGGTCTGCCAGTTACATCAGCTTACTAAAATTAATTTGATTTGGAGGGTCTGGAAATATGAAGTTATATGGTAGAGATTACATATGATTATGGTCATGGAATGCTGAGCCAAAATGAGTTCAGTTGCACCCTGGCAAGATTCCATGGAAACTGATGACTCCCCTAACCCAAACAGACTCATTCCAGATATACAACATTTTCTCTCACAGTGGGACTCGCACTAAGATGCTCCACAACTGTTTGTGAAAAATACCACATAGGTTCTTTATGGTCCATCTGAAAATCAGCAAATTTAAAAGTGTAGCTGTAATTAGCAAAATTACATGGGGGAAAAATCACTTACTTATTACATCATTCTTTCCTATATTTATCTTAAATAAACTCTTTAAGTAACAAAGAAAGCTTTAAAATGCTTAACCTCATATAATAAAGGAACCTGTCAGCAAAGGAGAGTCTCCTAATTCTACTGGAAAGAATATATGGTTTCCTGACTGGCCCATTATTACAAAATTTAACAATTGCATTCACATTTTTTTTCTTGGGCATACACTTTAAGTGCAACAAACTTCTGAAGCAAAACTGTAATTGCTGCTACTAAAATGTTAGTCAGATTCCCTAGCTTTCACCCCTCCCATGTACTCAAAAATATAGTAAAAGTATAGTGGTGTGTTTCAGGTATGGTTTAGAGCAAAGGTATTAATATTTGTGCATAGGCTAAAATGTGAGAGATATGAAATTTAAGACTAGTTGTGATACTTTCAGCTTTTTAGATACCGCTGATGAGTAGCTCATATATATGTTTTGGATTTTCAAGAGTCTGTGGATGCTGCAATTACTGCAGTAAAAGTTATATACTGCATTGTCACTGTTTTTGACCCTCTTGGTAATTTCCTCCATTAGTTATTTAGTTTATTTGAAGCAATCAAGTAAGAATGCTGTTGTGACCTAAGCCATTAAAATTTAAAAAAATAAATTAAAAAAAAAAACTTAAAAAAAGAAAAGAAGACAAAGATGATAGCTGTGGCTGAGGACACACAGACAGCAGGAGCAATACTGACTTCTGTTTCACACTTCACCTTCCCTCTAAGCTACCCTAGTGGTCAGATGAAGCTGATGATTAGTTTTATATATATATATATATATATATATATATATATATATATATAAGTTTTATATATATATATATATATATATATGTAACTGTCTTTATGTATATCTGTGGCTCAAAAAACCACTGCATTGGCTCAGGCCAAAGTCGTGCCTTAAAGCAGGGAACAGGGACCAGTGGCCGAGACCCAGGAACTGGAACTCTGTGATAGCAGAATTGACAAAAAAACACATGGACTCAGAGCCACTGCTTTATTGATTTTGTTGCTTTCCATCAGCACAAGGATGTGAGGATTTGCCCAGTGGTGAGAGGGCAGGCTTTTTACAAATCAAGGTTAGAACAATCACCTTCTGCTCCCACGCAACAGAAACGCATCTCACATCTTTACAACCTGAAGTCCAAGCTGTCTGTTGGAAGAAACCCGAATGCTGATAATAACTTTGAGCCCCCACAGATTGGGTAACTTTAGGGCAACTGGCAAACTTTTTACTCCAGATCTGATTTAGAACTAATGATTTAGACTGAATGCACTCCCCCTCTTTGGGGTCTAGTGTCTTAAACTACTTCAGAGAATATGCTGTGTTGGCAATTATTAAGAGGGCATTGTTTCTATGAGTATTTGAAAAAGAAAAATTAGAGACACTTACCTGAGAGATGAGAAACTGATAACTTGTTTGTCTTCTGATCTGTTTCCTTCTTATACACAGGTTGAAGATTTTTTGAGGAAAATACCTCCACTCGTATTTACTTTTCATGAGGATCAAGGAAGAGACATCCAGTCTAATGAAAAGCCTGAGAAAGAGGATACCCAGCTAGTAAAGATGGAACATTTATTTAGCCAGCTATTATCGGATGTGGGCTCAATATTTGACAGAAGTATCATTTTTTTCAAGCACATGCAAAAAGAATTTGACCAGTCTTTTCAGACCTATTTCATGTCTGACCTGGACTTGAGTGAGTCCCCCAGTATGCCAGCTTTACCTGAGGTCACCACCAGAATTGAAGGCTCCCAGAGAGGCTGGGGCATGCCCGGCTTCTTACAGATAGTTTTTGATTTCAGCAGGACGGTGTTCGAAGGTGTCAGCGAGGTGATCACCGACGTGCTTGATGAATACAGAGATTATAGAAGAGATGTGCCAGAACAAACCAAAGGCAAGTGTTAGAAGATGAAAATTGCACTGTCAATGACATCAACCCCCTTGGGATGGCTAAACTACAGTGAATTACTCAGTTTCCAGTATGTCAGTGTGAGATACATAAGGAAGCTCTGGAGGTTACGGGTCAAGGATAAGTATGATTTAAATGAACAAATAGAAGTCACCTAGAAATCTCAGAGAAATGTTGCAGGGGGACTTAGGGGTCTTACATAGCCTGATTTTCATGGCAATTCTCAAAGCATTTGCAGGAGCTTCTCAGGAGCACTTAAATTCAGGGTGGATGCAGGTTTTTATAAGGCTGACTGACATTTAATCTCAGCATTTGTCAGGATCTGATTTGTATCATCTCTTATTGACATGGCCACCAATTCTAAAAAATTAGGGTAATTCTGTGAGATGTCAAGGCATATCCCTGCCCTTGCCAAATGAGGCTAAGTTCAGCTTGACAGCTGCAAGTCTTGTTCCAGGCTACAGCAGCAATGTAATTTGACAATCAAAAACCAGCCAATTAAAGACCAGCCATCAGGCTTTCCAGTGACCAGAAAATTCTAGGCATACAATTAGTGATGACACTCAGTGAAGGAAAAGGACCATGGCCAACTTTTGGAATACAAATAAGCCTAATATTTGACTCTTGCAAATAGGACAAATACATGCTGGTCCTTGTCTACAAGGGAATCACAGTGAGCACATGCCATAACTCTGAGTGGCAGGTGACATAAACATTATGTGATCATCAAGAAATACAAAGTTAAGTGACTCTTGAGTAGTGTTTTTAAATTTTTTTCTATATCATAAGCCATGTTACCTCAGAAGTAAGCTTTGGTACTGTGTTCTCATCTAACTGCACATGATTATGAAACATCTTGACTTCTAAGGGTCAACAAGATCTTACCAGAACTTACATATATTAGACATAATGTGTAATAACATTAGCAATTGTTTGGTTATGTCTAGGGAATACACTTTGAAGCCTTTATGAAGGAGTATATAACAGCAGCATGAATTCCTTGAAAGAAAACATGATTTGAATCTTCTCCTGACTTCTACTTTTTAATAATTTATTCCTTTTAATTTTGTGGGGGGAAGAGGAGGGGTAGGGAAAGGGATGTATGCAAAACACTTTGGATTAAGAGCAAGAAATTATATTCTAGCACTCAGGCTCGGTAATGAATGCATACTTATAAAGACTCTGAGTTTAACAGCAGTCTAAAAATACTATGACTTCATTCTAGATCCTGACAGAAGTGGCATGTTTTCAAAAATTGTGTCAGGGCGCCAGAGACTTCAGTGTGGGGAGCTCCGGGAGAACTCCTCTGGATGCCCACAGTTTCATGAGAGATGCCAGAAATGTCAAGACAATCTTTTGCATGGTAAATAACGATTTTCCTTTTTTTCATTTTTCTTTTTTCTGTAATGCGTTGATCATTGGTTTGTAGATTTTGAGGTTTTAATTTTCTGCTGGAATTAACATTTAGTCACCAAGTTTTACTGTAACTACGGCTACAGTAACCATTCCTCGTTCCAGATGATTTCAATTAGCTTTCCCCACTGTCTCCACAGAGTGTCAGTATAGCTCAGTTGTTAACATACTGCTGGTGCTCCAAAGAGACGTCCCACAGCCTATAACAAAATATACAGGTATTTTATTAGAGCTGCCATCCTGCAGAGGAGCAAGATGTCAGGCAGCAGTCGATCCTGCCTGGGTGCAGCAGTGCTGAGCAAAAGGGAGGAGAAGCTCAAACTCCTGACAGTCGCTTCTCCTGCTGACAACCAGGTGTAACCTCAGCTCTCATTCAGCTCCACACAAAGAAAGCAAGTGCTGAAGAGCCTGTAATTACTTCTTGTTGAAGCCTGTATGCAAACAGAAATGAAGGACCAAAAGGGGACTTCATGTCTGTATATGAGGAGATGGCAGAGCTCTGTCAGCACCATCCATAGGCACCTAAAAAACCTTCAGACTGATCCCCTAGAACTACTGTCAGGACTCCCACTGGAGCATAACATATCTGTCTTTACAGAATTATTTAGATCTTAAAATCCAATGAATATGCTTAAACCTAAATGTCTTCAGAACATCTCCAGTGTGGCAAACATTAACGAACAATGAAACACTTTTAAAAGAATATCTGACCACTTACCTTTTTATATACACCCATGTATTACAGATACCAGTTTGTTACTGTACCATCAGCCTGAACGTGCCCCTTAATAATCCAATTTGACAGAAAAGAAACTGAATTTTTACAGAGCAATTATTGTACAGAAATTTTTCTTGTTTAAAACCCATATTTTTGTAAAGAAAAAAACAGCAATCTTCAGAATTTGTGGCAGATGGTACCAGTCTCATACTACTGTTTAGCTATTTTAAGATAAATATTAGGTCTTAACACTCAACAGGAATACAGGCTTTCTTATAATAACCTCTATAACAGAATCATAGAACAGTGTGAGGTTAAAGGGACCTTTACAAGACATCCAGACCAGCCCCCCAGAAATCAGCAGGGACATCTTCATCTAGATCATGTTGCTCAGAGCCCCACAGAATCTGACCTGGAACGTTTCCAGGGATGGGACATCTACCTGCTCTCTGGGCAACTTGTTTTAGTGTTTCACCACCCTTATTGTAAAAAACGTCTTGCTTACATATAGTCTAAATCCACTCTCTTTCGATTTAAAATCATTACCTCTTGTCCCCAGGTCCTGATAAAAAGCTTGTCCCCATCTTTCCTACAGGCACCCTTCAGCTGCTGAGGGTCACAAATTACATTCAAAGGCCACAATAAGTGTTCCCAGAGTCTTCTCCAGGCTGAACAACCCCAGCTCTCTTGGCCCGCCCTAATAAACAGGAGAGTTGCTCGCAGCCTGTGACACTTTTTGTGGCCCTCCTCTGGACTTGCTCCAACAGGTTCTTGCCTTTCTGTGCTGAGGAGCTGCCGTGGTTTGACACTGGCCAATGCCAGGCACCCATGAGAGTTGCTTGCTCAATCCGCTCCTGCCACAGCTGGGCAAAGGAGGAAAAAGAAGAAAAGGTTAATGAAGGCTTCATGAGTGAGATAAGGACTGGGAGAAATATTTCAAGGGCAAAGCAGGCTCAACTTTAGTTGCAAAGTGAAATTTATTGCTAACAGAATCAGAGGAAGATAATGAGAAGTAAAGTAAGCCCTTAAAACACCTTCCCCGCCAGCTGATTCCTCCTTCCCACCGACAGTGCAGAGAGACAAAGCAGGGGACTTTGGCCAGTTCATCACAGAGATTTTCTTCTGCTGCTCTGGGAGAGGAGTCCTTCCCCTGTGAGTCCATGGGGTCCCTCCCACGGGACACAGTTCTCTGTGAACTTCCCTAGCTTGAGTCCACTCTCACGAGCAGCAGCCAAACCATACCTGCTGCAATGTGAACTCCCCCCATGGGCACACAGCCCTCCCCAAAACTGCTGTGGCATGGCTCTCTTCCCATGGGGTGCAGTCCTCCTGGGACAGGCTGCTCCAGCCTGGGAGCAGGGGCCCTCTCTCCATGGGTCTCACACAGGCTCACAGTCTGCTCCAGGCATCCACCTGCTCCAGCATGGGGCTCCTCCACAGGCTGTGGGTGGATCCCTGCATCCCCATGGATCCCATGGGCTGTAGGTGGATCTCTACATCCCTCATGGATCCCATGGGCTGTAGGTGGATCTCTGCATCCCCATGGATCCATGGGCTGTGGGTGGATCTCTGCATCCCCCATGGATCCCCACAGGCTGTGAGTGGATCTCTGCATCCCCATGGATCCATGGGCTGTGGGTGGATCTCTGCATCCCCATGGATCCATGGGCTGTGGGTGGATCTCTGCATCCCCCATGGATCCCCACAGGCTGTGAGTGGATCTCTGCATCCCCATGGATCCCATGGGCTGTGGGTGGATCTCTGCATCCCCATGGATCCATGGGCTGTGGGTGGATCTCTGCATCCCTGTGGATCCCCATAGGCTGCAGGCACAGCTGCTTCACCATGGTCTCACCACAGCCTGCAGAGGAATCTCAGCTGTCTGGAGCAGCTCCTGCCCCTCCTTCTGCACTGACCTTGGTGTATCCCTCACATGTTCTCACCCCCTCCTCCTCTCTAACAAGAAGCAAAACCCTATGACTTTGATCTTCTTCTTAAATATGTCATCACAGAGGTGTTACCAACTTTTCTAATTGGCCCAGCTTTAGCCAGCAGCATGTCCATCTTCAGGGACTGTCTGCCAGACATGGTGGGAAGCTTCCAGCAGCTTCTCACAGTAGCCATCTTTGTGGCCCTCCGGCTGCCTAAAACCAGGCTGTGCCAAACCAATACAGGAGTCCAGACCTGGATGAAGTACTCCAGGGGTCTTACGAGAGAAGAGTAGTGGGGACAAAATCACCTCCCTCAACCTGCTGTCCATGATTCTTTTGGTGCAGCCTGTGATGTGTTCGGCTTTCTGGGCTGTGAGCACACATGGCCAGCTCATGCCCAGCTTTTCATCCACCAGCACCCCCAAGTCCTTCTTGGCAAGGCTGCTCTCCATCTGTTCATCTTCCACCTGTGCTGATACCAGGAGTTTCCACAACTCAGGCACAGAACCTGCACTTGGCCTTGCTGAACCTCATGAGGTTCACCGGGGCCCACTCCATAAGCTTGTCCAGGTCCCTCTGCATGGCATCCATCCCCTGGGTGTGTCAGCCACCCACTCAGCTGGGTGTCATCTGTGAACCTGCCAAGGGTGCACTCAATCCCCCTATGTCATTGATGAAGATATTAAACAGTACTGGTCCCAGTACAGACTCCTAAGAGACACCATTTGTCCATGATTTCCATCTGGGCATGAAGCCATTGACCACTACCCCCTGGATATGACCATCCACACAATTCCTCATCCACCAAACATTCTCCCCATCAAATCCATATCTCTCCAGTTTTGGGAAAAGCATGTTGTGGAGGACTGTGCCAACGGCCTTTCAGATAAATGACTTCTCTAACCCTTTCCTTCCTCACTGATGGAATCACTCCATCATAGGAGGCCACTGGTTGGTCAGGCAGGACTTGCTCTTGGTGAAGCTCTTCTGGCTGTCCCAAATTGCCTCCCTATCTTCCATGTGCCTAAGCAGAGCTTCTTGGAAAATCTGTTCCATGATCTTTCCAGGCATAGAGCTGAGGCTGACAGGGTGGTAGCCTCAGGGTCCTTCTTACAACCCTTTTTAAAAAATCAGTGAAATATTTCCATTTTCCAGTCACCAGAGACTTCACCTCTCTTCACCTCATGACTTCTCAAATATCATGCAGAGTGGCTACATCAGCCAATTCCCTCTGGACTCATCAGGTCCCACAGACTTAGCTATATTAAGGTTCCTCATGTGGACTCAAAACTGATCTTGTCTTACAGTGGAAGGAACTTTGCTCTCTCAGCCCCTGCCTTGTAATCTATATACCTGGGATAGATTCATAATAGAATATGAGCCAATTTTAAAAAACCTCATAATGTATAAGAAGACTATAAAGTTGCTACATGTAAAATTTACCAGATCTTATTTAGCATTAACAGAGAATCTATCGCCATGAAATATGATATAAACCTTATAATATATAAGCTTGGTAAATCCCTTTAATACAAAAAATGGGATAATGCATTCATTTAGTCATTGAGTCAAAACTATATCTACCATAGTAAGTCAGCAAAAATTATTCTTTTTTCAGCATTATTTAAAGACCCATCCAAACCATGCCCCCTTGCTAGACGTTTTTTACAGTTTTCATTTCTTCAGAAAGAAAAGATGAAGTACAAGACATAAAAGTATCTTTCCTAACAGATTGCCCGAACGTGCCTGAGCTGCACATAAAGTTTGATGAAGCCTTTAAGCTGGTTAATCTCTCAGGGGAGCAGTACGAGCAGATTCTCCAGGTGGTTCGGCATCACACGGAGGACACTTCCTACTTGTTGAACAAAATGAAAGAAAGATTTGGGTGGGTGTCTGAGTTATCCAACATGACCATTGGACCAGAAAACATTTTCAACATAGTTAAGGTAAGGGCTGTCTTCTGAAGGGAGCTCTTGCTGCCTTTAACCTGCATTTTGCTCATGCTTATGCTCCTGCGGGGTTTGGATGTTTATACACATGTAATGTTTGGGTTAACAACACGATGTTCCGACTCCTCTTGAATTTGTGTATGCTTGGTAATCCCTCGATGAGCTGAAACTCCTGAGATTAGAAACTATTTTCCTCGAAATCCTTTTAGTCTGATGGATGGCTGACTGGCTAACATGAACCACTGTCTGATAAGAGTAAATTGACACTACCAGCTTTGACTGGCCTCAGATTACACTTACAGATAAACTGCACTGCACCAGTCATGAACACATCCGTACTGGATTGATGAATGTCTAGCTATCTATGTCTGTACTGATATATATTCCAAAGTTCAAAGAAGGTAAATGTTATACAGATTTTTTGCAGTGGAAGCTGCACATGCTTGACAGCATTAGTCAATATTTCAGTAAACACGCAATGATTAATTGTATCTCACACACAAGCATACATCCAACGCAAATACAATCCATTTTCCTGGGCAAGGGACAAATCTTATTCTCTCTTCTAACTCAGAAATCCACTCATATATAGTGAACTACTACTACCAGAACTTTATACAAAACGACAGTAGAATCCACCAAAAAAAAAGCACAAAATAGGAACAGGAGACAAGCACACTTTCCCAACTGAGTCTGAGATATCTCGGAAAATAAAGCTACAGAACTAAGTCTGATTTAGAAAAAACACACAGGAATTAATAAATTCAATCACACAAATGCTGTATTGAACTTAGTGGGACAGCTCAGAAGTTCTCATTAGGAGAACAGAAGCTCTTTATAGATGTAGCTCATGGTATAAGTATTAAACATGCAGTTCTTTAATATGGTCTTGGCAGTGCCATGTCAGCTCTTTCCACCACCTACATAAATTCAGACACCCACTGTCTTTTCAGAAGAAAGCAATTTAAAGAAAGTCGACAAGTCTAAAATATTCCCCTATTTAATTTTCCCCAATTAAAGAGAGTGGGCACAGTAGGTATAAACAAAACTGCAAGCACATAGTAGTTTGTAGTATCTAAAGTAATGATCTCTTCTAGGTGGTACCTGGGGATCCCTCCAGTAAAGACGACACTGTGGTAGATGTGAACATTCTGACTTCACCAACTTTCACCATTAAAGTTCCTCCGAACTTAGATCCCAAGAGTCCTGAGTTCATTGAATACATAGCTGGGAAAGCACTTCAACTGTATAAGCAGAATTTTTAAGTGGTAAGTTCATTCTTTCTGCTTTCACACAGAACACACTTCTTCCTAAGACGTGTTTACATTGCAATAAACTTTAGTTGGCACAAGATTCAGTCATGGTGTATAGAAGACTGTCTTCTCAGAAAGGACACATTGAGAAAAACACAAGCATTATGGAAAACACAAACAAACACTCCATATTCTAGCCTGCCAAACACAGACATGATGATATTAAATGATTTGACTTATTTAACTGTGAAATCCTCGATCTTTAAGTAACAGCTGGGATGAGGTAATGTGATTATAAATATTTCTTCAGAAAAGAATTACATCGCAACCACAGTCCAGTGTCTTTGCATCAAAAACTATGTCTTTGTGCTCATTCATCATGAATGGACTGGAATTACCACTATTCATTATGTGAGGTTTTTTTTTAATTTTCAGTAGTGCTTGAGAGCATGCTCATATTATTTTTTGATGATAAAAGAGTGCAAAGTGAGAATCACCACCAGGACTTGGAAGAGTTGTCTTGCCATAACATTTCTGCATTAGCAGCATGTTGCTCAGATTAACAGTGTTTATTAATAGAGGCTGCGGTTCAACTTGTAGGATCATGCACAGAAAGATCCTGCTCATGGGTTTCAACCATTTTTGTAGAAAGGACACACAAAAAAGCCTCTCTCCTTGTTTAAGACATTTCAAGAAGAGGAAGGAAGAACCAGGCAGAGAGGCAGGGAGGAAAAATGCTTCATATTCTCTAATCCCACAGGGAATTTCCAGGAAAGATGGAATGGTTTTAAGTGGCATCACACTGCTGTGGAACTCGTAAACACACCCCTCCTTGTGTTGGACTCTTGAGAGGCACAGCTCCAGTGGCCTCCAATGCTCAGAGTTGTCTCTTCCAGGGGAACAGAGCCACAAGACACATGAGACTTTCAGTCTCATGTCACAGATCACTGCAGTGTCCCCAAAGCTTTGGAGAAGAATCAGATTTGGACATCGTTTCTCTTTTGGTCATAGCTGATTTCCTCAACTGAGCAACTGAAGCATGACCTGCACACAAAGAGAAGTCTCAGGAGGCAGGGAAAGAACATTCAACATTAACAAAGTAGATGAAGACGATTTCAGCATTTTGTATTGAATCTGCTTATTCTTTAGCGGTCAGCACAACTTTTGACCTGATGAAAGAAAGGCAGAGAGGTAGAGGTGGGCTGCAGAATTTAGACTTAATAGAACAAACCTCACCATGTACTTTGCTTAGGCAAATGTTGGTGAAATTACATTTTAATACTTATAAACATGTGGAATAAAATGCTCCAACACTTTCTCTACAATTTTTATTCAAAATTCTCCGTAATTTATATGCAGTTACATATATATAAGTGATAAACATTCTCTCAGATCACAGAATACTAAGGGTCTTCAGGGTCTAAGAACATTTCAGGGTCTAATGATGGCAATAATTATTTCTGTAGTTTAATGATGATTTTTAGCATGAATCTTAGTCTGATTTTCCTGTGGACATCTTTTGTGTAGCCATTTCATACCTGAGAACAGTAAGCAGTGTTGATTTCAAAATCACACCACCATTTTACATTCAATTTGCACAAGGCTTAGAGCAATGGATAAAAAAAGAATTAAAGTTCTACAAGAAAACTGGACAGATCTGTAAGTACAGAAAGGGAGAGGAAAAAAAAGTTTCTGTCTTATTTTTATGTTATGCATGTTTCTATAGCAGGACACCAGTACATTCCACACATATTTGTTTTTCTAACATAATTTTCTCTATTCAAACTCAAAATGTATAATCTTTCTTTTTTTTTTTTTTTCCTCCTAGGAAAGAAGAAGTGTGAATTCTTTCTTCCTGAAATAAAGTGTATAATCCTTAGTTGAACTACCCCATGCTCAATATAGCTAACTGTTAAATTACTATGGTTAAAATAGTTGCATATAAATGCTGCTTAGTAAATACTGTAACATATAAGCTATCAACCAAAGAATGTAGAAATCTTTAAACTCAAATCCAAAACCAACTGCATTTCAATATTAATTTATTTAAATAAAATGTTATTTATGTTGTCAGTGAGGTAATCTTTGATAACAAGCTATGGCTCTGGTTATGCAAAGATTTAAGGACATAATCAGCTGTAAGCATAGAAGTAATTTGTATTTGCATACTTATATTCAAGCACATTCTTAAGCCTTTTCAAGACTGATCCCTACAGATGTTGCACATTCAGCTAAGTCTGAATCAACCAGATTTCCATCTGCATGTAGCATATTATTTTGCAATGAAAATATTCAATTTCTCCTTCCAGTTGCTTTTGATGCTTATTGTGCACATTAAATGACTTATCTGAATATGCTCTAACGAGTAAGTCTTCTGCCGTTGGCATTTCTTACAAACAGTAGTTTGCCTCTGGAGTTTATTTCTTAATTAATTAAAAGCCTTTATCAGTAAGGAAGTTTGTTTCTCCCTAAATTATACACATCAGCTTTCAATGGTATTTGCAAATTGTAATAAAGGTTAAGAACCGATATATCTCTCAGCTAGAAGCAGAGCTCTAGGTAATTTGGTATCATTTGCCATGCACAGCTTTTCTAAGCATTTTTGCACCCAGGTATATGCACCATTTCCAATTATAATCTAGTAAATCTAAATCTGCTGTAATAAATAAATCTGCTAAATAAATCATGCTAACTTCAAAGTGTACAAAAACACATATATTAGACATCAGCAGAGAAAAATATCCACACCCTATTTACACTTTATGTTTTTCTTTACTTCCATACATGCGTGTTAAGTATACAAATTTATACAAGAAAAAAGCCATTTTGCTCTTTTAATTAGTGGAAAAGATGATTTTCTGCCTGCTGCAAAGGTAGTATTTTCTAATCCACAGTCCTCTGTGCTCCTTAATTTCTGTCATATTTACCTGTATTTCGGGCTCCTAATCATGAGAGATTATCAATCATAACTCCTGTAAACACATCACTTGTCAGAAAGCTGGGTTTTATCTCGGAGAGAAGTGACTCTTCCAAGAGATACTAACGAAGAAATATTCAGAGAAGCGTCAGTTTCTTCTGACTAGCAGAGTTTATACCTAGAAAATTTTCAGAGGGCCCTGTTGGGAGCAGTTGCAGTCAAACACGGACCGGGATGCAAAATGACACTGGGACATGGGAGAAGCTGAGATCAACACGAAGAGACCCAATAAACCCAAGTGACGAGTACTACCCTTGGTGAGCAGCAAATGTGGCAATAAATATGAAGCGGGAAGCTTTTGACACGGCATGGCAGGAAAGGAGCCTGGCTTTAGAAGCGCAGGTCAGGGTGACGCTGCGGGAGGTGGAAGGCGAGCTGTGCAAGGGGCACAGCACTGCAGGGGCAGCACAGCAGGGAGACAAGGGAGGATGGCACGGGATATCCCTGCTGGGGGAATCTAGTGCCAGATGCGTGTGGCCTGCCCAGCTGAGGGCTTTGGTCTTGTTCAGCTCCGGAATGGGATGCCTGAGGCGGCAGAGAGAGGGAAAAGGTGACACATGCCAGCAGCACTTTCCAGCACGGGACGAGCCTGGAGAGCGCTTATGGTGCCGCTAGAGCAGAACGAAGTCACAGAATCACACGATGAGTCGAGTACCAAAAGACCTCTGAGCTCACTGTGTCCAACCTTTGAGGGAACACCACCATGCCAACCAGACCACGGCACTCCATGCCTCCCCGTCCTTCCTCAAACACCTCCAGGGACGGTGGCTCCACCACCTCCCTGGGCAGCCCATTCCGATATAGGATCAACCATTTTGCGAAGAGACTCTTCCTAACATCCAACCTAAACGGGGCGGTATGGTTCAGAGCCAGCCCTCCCTCAGGGCGAGGGATCGCGGCGCAGGCCCCAGCCCGAGGACCCCCGGGAACTGGAAGAGGAAGGGGAGGGAGAAAGGGAAGGGGATGGTAGAGGAAGGAGGTGGCGGTGGTGCCGCTCCTCTCCGCCCGCCCCTCGGCGCCGTTTGGCGGGAAGTCCGGGCTTTGGCGGGAAGTCCGGGCTTTGGCGGGCTCGGGAGAGCCGCGCAGCCGGAGCGCAGCGCGGCCGAGGGGGCCGCTGGGCCGCCATGCCCGCCGAAGGGGAGCTGCTGAGCTCCGCCGCCGCCTGCCCGGAGCCCGGCGAGCAGCAGTACCTGCAGCAGGTGAGGTACATCCTGCAGCACGGCCGCCGGCGGGAGGATCGCACCGGCACCGGCACCATCTCCGTGTTCGGCATGCAGGCGCGGTACAGCCTGAGAGGTGGGCACCGCCGGGACCCCCGGCCCCTTCCCTTGCTGCCTCCCCCTGCTCCTGCCCCTGCCCCCTGAGCCGGGCTGTGTGGGGGTCTCACACGTCGGGGCTGTCCCGTTCCTTCCCACCCCAGGGGTCTGAACATGAGAGTTGCACATCCTTCATATCCCAACCTCACAATGTCAGGTGGTGGCACTGCCTTCTCTGTGGGGAAAAGCTCAAGTCTGCTCACCCTGGCAAATGGCTGGGCCCGCTGACACTCCGGGACTCTTTTTTCCAGATCAATTTCCACTGCTCACAACGAAGAGGGTGTTCTGGAAGGGAGTGCTGGAGGAGCTGCTGTGGTTCATCAAGGTTCGGTATTGGGGTGGCTCTGTGGGTGGTGGGCCCGAGAGTGGCATAAGCAGAACGAACTGGTGGGCAGTGGATTAAGGCATGTGTGTAACTGCAGATGCTTCTGTTCCTTCCTGAACAGACCCCCTAACTGTGACCCTAACCCCCTAATACTGTGACCACACATGGAAGGCCATTATCTTAAAGACATTCTGCATTTTAGTGCAGGCTATTGCTACCATTGCAATCAGAACAGTTTCTCTTCTGTATCTTTTTAAGGGAGAAAATTTGCAATAGTGAGAGCTTGGACTAATTTGAATATACTCCACAGCTATAAGGCCTAATGTAGTCTCTTTTCTTGGTGTATTAATCAGGAATAATACTATGAGGTAGATAGCAGGCAATTTAATGTTCTGCTTTTAAATATCAAGCTAGCTTGATTTGAACAGAAACAAGCAGTGTGGAACCACAGGTGAAGTAAGACTGATGTAAATGCTTGGCTTTTTAGTTGCAAAAAAATGAAATCTAACAGAGCTAATAGCTGTACATAATGTGATAAAATTCAATGATAGGTAGTTCATTACAATGTAAGTGTCCTTTTATATATTGTGATATTGTGCAGGTATGGGACAGTCTACATAACTGTTTGCTAGATAGCAGGACTGAAATACACATTCATTTTTAATAAGGTTATTTGTTTGTTTATTTCTTTGTTTTTCAAACGTTAAAGACTAGACACTCCCCAAAACAACATAATTTCTGTGTTGTATTTTTGAGTGTCCTGATTTGGACCTCTTGAAGGATTCAGTGACATTTTTCTGAGTTACTTTCTCTTTCATTTTAAGAAAAGAATTTTTAAGACCTTAAGCTTATTAAGACCTATATTATTAAGACTATAGCTTTTTGGTATGGCAAAGACCGTTAATCTATTAATCTATTTTCATCAATCTGTAAAGTAAAATCTTGTTTTCCGCAAGTATGAAATTACATTGCATAGTTGACCTTGAGGCTGTTAGTGCACTCAGAAAGTGTGAGAATCCTGAGTTAAACAGCAGCAGCGTGGCACTTCAAGCTCCATCACAGGATGTTGCTCACAGGTTTTGTTCTGTCCATGTGCAAGAGCCTCATCCAGTACATTAATTACAGTGTTCATCCTGTATGAGTAGAGAAATACTGTGGAGTAGCAAAGCTTAATACAACTGTTTTAAATCATGTCCTCTGTGTTGGAAATAGGATGCAGACTTCTGTGTTTTGTAGGGTTCTACAAATTCCAAAGAGCTCTCTGCAAAAGGTGTGAAGATTTGGGATGCTAATGGGTCACGTGAGTTCCTGGATAAGCAGGGTTTCAGCAGCAGAGAGGAGGGTGATTTGGGACCAGTGTATGGTTTCCAGTGGAGGCATTTTGGAGCAGAATACAAAGATATGCACACAGGTAATGGCATCCAAATACAGTCTTGATTGCTCAGTGAGACAGCTGTGACACATCACTTCCAGAAGTGTGCATGAATGGACTGTTCTTAAAGAGCCATTCACAGCAAACTGATAGCTAGAATAAAGAGTGTTTCAGACAGTTAACTGTTTTTTCCTTACTCAGTCTTAATTATGCTGAAAGATGTAGCTTTGTATGCTATATTTTGGTATTTGTGGAACAAATGAGTCATAAGGCACACACTGTTGCTCTTTTACCTCGAACAGATGTGGTTGCTGATAGCTGGAAGGATGTGTGTGCTGCAGTCCAGAAACCTGACCTAGCTTTGTTTAATAACAGTGGAACACAGGCTGCTATCTCTGTATATCAGTACAGGGTCCATGAAATTGTTGTGCTGGAAAGAACTGGTATCAGTGCACTACATTCACTGAGGCAGTGGAAGAGAAAGATTTTTCCATTCTGCATCTGGAACAAAGTAGGATGTTTCCATAGCTGATGATGCTGTGGACAGAACAGCTGTGACAAGTTGTGATGTGACCTGTTGTATTTTCATTGGAACTGGTCTAGTAAACTTACTCTCAAATGTATTGATTCCTCTTTTCCAAGTCACTCAAGGAGAGGATGTAGAAAATGCTTAGAGGACTGCCATTAAGAAAAAGGGGTCAAAAACCAGATTGTCACTATCTGGTGTATTTTTTTTTAACTTGGATTAACAACACGGTTAGTTATCTAGGTGAGATTTCTTGTTTGATTTTTAAAATTTTGTTTTTAGTACAGCCTCAAATTGCAGCTCACATTAATTATAGATGTTAGACTTAGTATTGGCATGTTGACCACTAGCAGAATGCAGTTTTATGGTAACACAAATGATGCAAATTGTGAAGTGACACATCTGAAAACTTACTGAGTTTCTCTTCTTAAAAGGTCTACGGCACAACATAGCATGGAAATAAAGAACAAGATGAATTCCCATAGTTTTCCTTACAAATAGATTTCCTTAAGTTGCATTACTGATGGATAATTAACTTCAGGAACTAACCATAACCAATTGACAAGGTTTCTGGTATGATACTGCTGGCAGAAGAGTTCCCTGAGATGCTAGTTGTGTATGCCAGCTTGGATCTCCCTGTAACCATAATTTGGTAGAAAAAAGTAGTTACCAGCCATGCTGATTCACTGGCATAAGTCAGAACAATGATTAACAGCTAACGACTTTTTTATTCTGAAATCCATTCTAATGGTCAGTTAATTTCAGAAAATTTCTTACATAACTGGTGTTGAGCCTAAAATTCAGCCTGTGAGTGTGATTGGTTGAAATGTAATATCCTACACATGATTAAAATTCCTTTCTAGAGCTAAATGTTATGGAAATTTAGTTTTCATACATGACCTTGAGAGTGCTAGATGGATGCATTTATTCATCTGTCAAAAACTTTCCACTTTTGACTGTGTAAAGAATGCTGGCACCTGGCACACTGGTGTGGGCATAGTTTTTTTTATATATAGGAAGGAGCACTATAGCATGCAAATTGAATGTCTAGAAAGGCATTTTAATCCAGAAATGCAATTAGCAAATTAGTCTAGATACCATGACTGACTATCTTGTCCATTCCAGTACAGCTCTTGTCCTGTTTTGGTAACAAGTCACCATGAGTGCTAAAATACCATGCTTTGTCCAGCTGGATTTTTTGTATTGCAGCTTCTGTTTCCTGTAGTTTAGTGATTATGCAGACTTTTTAGTTGGTCTTAAAGTCAAGTTGTTGAAAGTGGAATACATAGGTACTATTTCAGTAGGTGCTAAAGCTACTCAAAGCACACAAAAGAATTGGGGGATCATACAGAAATATAATAATGAGAATTTTACAAGCTCTGGAACATCCTGAGAAAAACTAAGAACAACCTAGGTTTGGAAGGTGCCAACTTAGTAGTAATTTTCAAAGTTGGAGTAAAACCTTCAGAGGTTGTCATTTGGGTATCTCTTTTCAGTGGGCCATGGGTGGGGTGTTAAAAATCTGCTATGACTTGAATCTGTCTGGTTTAGATCTTATTTGTATGTTTCTTCAGATTACTCCAACCAAGGAGTTGATCAGTTGGAAAAGGTGATTGAAATGATCAAAACCAACCCAAATGACAGAAGAATCATTATGTCTGCTTGGAATCCCAAAGGTATTGAACAGCTGGTGTAAAGTGAATGTGGTTACATGTTATATTGCTGTGTGTTAAATTATGTTCTGTTCCTGGGTCAACAGTCATGCCATTCAGTGTCCTTGTTCATTCTTTAGAAAACTACCATGAGTACAGTAAAAATGGCCAAGGGTTATAATCTTTATTCTCTTTCTACTTAATCCTTGTGTTCAAAAATAATGAGCTGTTTCTTCAGAGTTTTTCTCTACAGGTTAAAGTGAGGCATACACCAGTGTCTTTGACATAGAGTCAATTCAAAGACAGTAACTCTTATTTTAAAAAGGTAAAAAACTCAAACAAAAAAATATATGTTAAAACAATATGTCTTGTTCTTAGCCATGAAATGTCTTGCAAATGCAGCCCTTAAAACTAGAGAACAAAAATGTTATTTGTGTTGCAATCTTTTCCTGTATCATGTGAATGATAGCGTCTGTTTATACACAGATATGCATTTACTTTGTAGGGCAACTTCTAAACAAGAGCTACTGCAAGAGGATGTTTAATTTTCACCAGTGATAGCTCTGTGCTCCAAAAAAATCACTCAGCATTTTCCACAGTTGTCTGAAAGGGTATGCCACGTGCTATTGCTGTTATTTTCAAGGGTAAACATTCTCAGAAGATATCTGGTGAAAGTTTTCCTTGCCAAACTGTAATTTTACTCTTTGCACTTCTTAAGTGTAAAAGACCACTCAAAAGATCTTCTGGTTTCTGAATTTTTTTTAAATGATCATTACTTTTAAATCTCAACAAGCACATTGCAATGGGAAGAAAATAAGATGAAGCAGTTGAAATTCGCTTTAGGGTATATGCTTAATTTTACTCTTAATGTCTTCCTTTAGGGAATTCAAGTGTCTCGCCAAGGTGAGTGGAAATAAACTGCTGTGCAGCATTATGGCATAAATCTGTTCTGTGGAATATCTGTTTATGACTTTCTGGTCATACAACCAAGAAGACAGCTTGTCATGACCTGGACCTAATTGCTTGAGCAGCAGGTGCTTACAAACAAGAGGAAAAGCAATAGAATGACAGTGAAGTTGGCTCTCTACTGTATCTCATTACATGCTTGTTTAGGTTTTGCATCTTCTACATTCATAACACACTAATGCTGTTACTGTCCCCCCCTCCCCCTTCTGTACCTCAATTCCTAGATCTTGCCCAGATGGCTTTGCCTCCATGCCATGCCCTTTGCCAGTTCTATGTTCTAGAGGGTGAATTGTCTTGCCAACTCTATCAGAGGTCTGGAGACATGGGACTAGGAGTGCCTTTTAATATTGCCAGCTATTCACTGCTCACGTACATGATTGCCCATGTCACGGGGCTGAAGGTAGGCTATTTAACAGGCTTTTTTTTATTCTTGTCTGAGAAATGAGGGACTAAAAGATAAGGCTCTTCACGTCATGTCCTAGAAGAACTGGAATGAACATACTGTTTGAAATCTTGCTGAAATATGTGTAAAAAAGGGCCCTGTGAATTTGACATGAATTGCCTTTGTTTTGTATAGGCAGTTAGAATCAGCAATGTAAGATTTTTAAATCTTAAAGATTTAAAGCAGAAGATTCTTTTATGTCTTGACTGTGTCAAGACTGACATGTTCACTAGCCTTAGAAACCTGAACTGAGTGCTTGTCCTTATGGGATAGTAATATATAGGTGATTAGATTTTGTAGCATGCGTTTATTGGAAGTGAACAGTAGCTCAGCAGTTGCTGTAAAGGTTCTAATTTGGATATTCTGCCCACCTAACTTCCAGCTGTAATTTCAGCTGTGCATTTCTTTGATTTCCTACTGTAGGTGATTATGTGAAGTGGCAGTATGTGCTCAAATAGCTCCTGCCCTGACTTCAGAGCCGTATTTTGTAATTTGGCAGAGAAACTTAAATGCACAACAGTCTTGTAGAGTTCTTTAGGACATGTAAAAAATTATGCTAGAAAGGCTTTCTGCGCCTAATCCTCCTGCCACCAGCAACATGAAGGGGAACTTCTTAAAACAGGACAATAGGGAAGAATCTGACTTCACAGCAACTGCAGAAATTAGCCCAAGGCACTAAGAAAAGTGAAGTTTAAAGTTATGTCCAGCTGTTGCCTCTCAGCTACTTCCTCTTGTGGCTTTGGTGGTTTTCAGTGTAATGTATCTGACATTGGTCAGAGGCTGGTAAAAGAGCCAGTGAAACTTCCCCACGTTAAATTCAATTGCTCAGGGGCTGCTGAAGTCACAGAACTTGCAAGTTTGCAAACCCCATCTGGATGCTTGCCAGTGCCTGACACCTCCACTGCTGTTTAACAGTGGCTGAGGCAACTGCTCTGAAGGCAGCTTTGGCGAGTTGTACTTACTGGAAGTGGCGTGGAAAAGCTGGATGTCACTACTGCACCTGTTTCTGTCTCCGTGAGCAGATCAGTATTGTTTCATTCATTTACCAAAGCTACTTTCCTAGCAGGATTTGAAAAATTATTTTTTGGCAAGCTAGCGGAAATTTCATTATATTTTCTATTAATTATGTATTAGTCAGAGAATCTTGTGCCCTTCACACCTTTCAAGGATATAATCCAGTTCAGAAGCTGCAATTCCACACTAGCCAGATGCTGAGAATCACTACTGTAAGCATTGTAACATTTTGCTTTCTTGGAACCTGACTGAAAACCACATGTATTCTTCATTCTTTTCAGCCTGGAGAGTTCATACACACCTTAGGGGATGCTCACATATATCTGAACCATGTGGAACCTCTAAAAGTCCAAGTAAGTACTTATTCTGTACTCTATCCTTTTATCTTCCACAGTGTTTATTAACTGCAAAATTACCTCGATATTTTAAATATCCTATTGCAGATATTTATTTGTGTGGCTTTTTACCTCATTTGTATTCTAGTAACTGTAGTGTCTGTTCAATTCAGGTTGCAAACAGAAATACAGTGCAAGCATGATTGAAATGTACATCTGTGTATTACTCCAGAACCAAATTAGAGATCCAGAATCTGTACTTTTAACTTTGATAATAATTCCACCTAATCCCAATGACACAAAATAAAATGTCTTTGTAATATATGAGAAAATGATAACTTAAAATTCACATAGTTAATCAGTAATACTATTCAGCTGAGAAAGGCTACATTTTTTTCAGGAAGTAATTTGTTGCAGTAGGATAAAATCAGTGTTTGATTTGATTAGAGTAAGCTGGGACTTAATGTCCTCATTATTAAAATGGTTTGAAACCACCCAGAGAGGTAGCTATTGATTCAGACCCAAACTATGACAAGTAGAATATTTGATGCGTGTTTGGGTCAGATTTTCCAATTTAATTTCCTCTGGAAGGAATATAATCTGTAACCACCAGACTGATTTGCCAACTGAAAATACTTGCAACGTATTTGGATGACCAGGGAATTCACCTAAAAATTACGCTACTGCTCCCTGTGAAAATACTAGGGTAGATTCTACCTAACTGAATTGGAATTTTCTTCAATTTTTTTTCTTAGCATAAATTTTGATGGGAAGGCAAATCCTACATAGCGTAATCTGATTTGAGAACAGAAAGTCTCTGCTTTCAAATATTAGCTTTATACAGTAAGCTTGCTTTTATTTCAGCTTCAGAGGGAGCCAAGACCTTTCCCTAAACTCAGAATTCTTCATGAGGTTAAAGACATCAGCGACTTTAAGGCAGAAGACTTTAAGATTGAAGATTATAATCCTCATCCACCTATTAAAATGGAGATGGCTGTCTAATGGTATAAACCAGCCTTTAATATTAATGTGGAAGTGTACCTAAGCTACTTAGTTTCTCTAAAGAGGTGGGGCTTTTGTATATTTAAGAAGGTATTTGCTTCATTGTTAAATAGTCACGGACCAGATTTGCCTTTAATGCTACCCTGTAGTTGTACAGGTGTAAGGGTTGGATGATTATTCCTGATAAGGATGATTATTCCTGATATGCTATGCAGATGTTAACCCAGTGTTAAGTTGCTAGAGAGCTACTTTTCCACATGTTGTTTTCAGTTACCAGTGGCCATTTCTGTTAACATTCAGTTACAGTGTGTGAGTAGCACGGGCTTATGCTTGATTTGGTACTGAAATAAGGACTTGTATGTGTGATAGAGGATTCCTTCAAGATTCCTTGAAGGTGGAAGAAATCGTTAAATATATTCTAAAGAGGGTATGTTTAATAAAACTTTTTTTAAAAAAAATCTTCTGGAAGGCATGATGCATATTTAATTCTGCTGTGGATTTTTATAGTTAGTAGTAAAAAAGGGTTGGAAAGCAAAGTGTCTTGGAGGGTAACATCTGGCAAGGAAAAACAAACTTCCCATGGTCTTCACCATCAGGAAGGCAAAAGATTTTATTGGAACCTTGCTGGAAATGCAGTCTCTGCATAGTGTCTCTGTAGCAGCAATTTTTTTATTCCCCAACCCTACATAAATTACTAATTTGATATAAGTCAAAGAGAGTTACAGTTAAAGAGAGGTTACCAGATAATATTAGTAATCAGCTGTCTGTCACCATTTAAAACCAGATCCCACAAACATATGGACTAATTTTGCAGCCTGGAGCAGTAAAACCTAGAGATCATAATATTTTTAGGAATTAAATTGTAGCAGAATTCAGCTTTCAAGTCTCCCTATCCTTGTAGCTTCTGCAGTAAGTTACAAAATTCCTCTTCAGGAATTTAATTGTGAGTAGATGTGTGGTAAATATTCAGACATAAGATATACAATACTTATTTGAGCATGTGGAAAAATGCATAGTAATTTTTAAAATTAAATTTTAATGTCAATAAACTGTAGATACTGGAAAAGTGTACAATTTCAGATAATTCTAAGAATTTAATAATCAGTGTGCTTTCATTCAGGGTCCTGCATAAGAGGACTATTGAATCTTTCTTAAACCAAACTGATCATAACTTTGATAAAGCATACTTTGTATAAAAATTATTTGCATATGTCATTATGCTGATTTTCCTTATACTGATCACTGATATTCAGACTGGTTTTTTTTGTAACACAAAAAGATGTTCTCTTTTCCTGACATTTAGCCCAACACAAGAAGATTGCACAGAAAAAAAAATCTCAGCCTGTTGTAAGCACACCAAATGTAAAGAGACTACTGCTTAATAGAAAGGTTTATAATATACACTGTAGTGCATCATTCTTGAAGAGAGATGATCGGACTATGCTCTTTCAGCTCATCCTGTAAGAAGCTTGGAATGGTCAAACCTCATCCTTTTCTGAGGCTGCAGTAAATGGATGCTCAGTAGCCAAGCTGTAGTTGAACACACCTGGGTATTCTCTCAAATTCCTGAACTCACAGGTTGCAGCAGAATTCTTGGTACCACACCTGAGAGCTTTGTCACATGCTCCTGATAAACTTCATCTCGGCTCTACTAGTCTGATATTCTAAAGTCACCTATTTCAGATGGTACAGGTGTTGTCTTTTCATTAATGGTATGTCCCAGCTGTAGGTTGTCAGCCACTTCTTACTGTGTGCCTACTCTTATAAGTTAAAGGTTCTTGAGTGTTCCTACAGTCCTCTAAAGTACAAGGAAACAGATTAAGCTGCACATTCATTTAACAGTTCTGCCTACACTTAGCAAGTAAAGTTCCTTTTACTGGAAACCACTTTATGTAACACTGCAGATAAGGTGGATTCTGCAGGACATTTTAGCAAGTGTAGCCAGAGATTATGTGAAATAAAGCTGGCCTCAGGGCTTTACTAGTGGGAATTAGCAGTCTCAGTGGTTATCCAGGACAGAAATACCTAGCCAAGAGAAGAATTCAGAATGGGAATCGTTTACTTCCCTTCATAAATTACAGAGGAACTAGGTGTATAGACATACATAGCATACATAAGCAGACCAGTCTCTATAGCTCTGGAAGAACTAGTTTTTAGTATGGGAATTTATTACAAGTTTGCTTTTTCCCTTTATCAGCACAATTTACTACAAATAGCTGTTGAAGTGAAGCTTGTACCTTGAAGACCAAGAATGTTTATGGTGCTCAAAAGATCAGAAAGATGTAAAAAGCATTTTTCAACAGCACTCTTTATTGTGAATAAAAGTAAAGATACATTTTAAAATTCATAAATATGAGACTTCTAGGAGCTTTCATGCAAAAATACTAATATTCTAAGAATTTTAATATATAGAGCTAAATAGGAGGTACTCAAGGAATTTTGATTTACAAAATATTAACACTGTTCATGCTGCAAATATGACTACTCTGTCTGCAGGCCATATTCAGAGCAGTATTTTAGACAAAACACAGGACATTTCTTTATACTTTCCAGAGATGCACCCTTGTATCATTTCCCCACTTTCCAAGGGCCATTCAACAACTCAGAGATAGCAGTGAAATTTCTTACCACTTTGGTCAAATACCAACTTCTACATTCCACCTTAGACTAGTTTTGTAATCCATACTATTTCTGACATGGTATGTTGCAAAATTTGCCTTACTGCAGTACCACAAAGTAGATGGTGGTAGATGAAGGGTCAGAAAAGAAAGAACTGTATTTTTGAGACAAACAACCATCTGATGAGCCATCAAAATCAAGTCTTCTAAAGAGCCTGACTTGGTGAGTTTGTCACCATAGTGACTGGCACCTGTGAAGTGTCTGAATATGGAATACAGCCCAGGTTTCAAGTGCCTTCATTAAAACCACAAACGGTTCACATTCACCTGCTTGAAGTTTCACCAGCCCTTCTAACTTCCCTCTGCATCCCACAGGAAGGTGAGCGTGTGGGGTAACAAAACAAATACATGCTGTGATCACCATGTAGCAACATGTTTTTTAACGAAATAAAGAGCAATCATCATAGTCAGTTGTTACCAGAATTTTTTTATATAACTAACCTGTTTTCAAGCGTTTCAGACATGATCAGACATTATCAAGTGCTGGACTAATTGACAGAGGTGCCCATATCTATACTAGAGATGACTACCACACTAAGACATCCAAAGCCTTTCAGTGCATGACATGAAACAACAAAAATTACACCAGCACATGCAAGCTTATGCTCAGAAGTCACAATCATGATAGCTGAAAAAACTAATTAGACTGCCTTGAAGGATGGGGAGAGAAAGATTTTCTCATTGCTGCTGCATTTTGCAGAGCATTTCTCTAGAACTTTTTGGCTATCAGCAGCGCAGACAAGCTTTCATTCACACTTCCCAGCCTGCAGCTGTCAATTTGGAGACACCTCAAGAAGATGTTTAAATATCACTCTGTTGTGGCAGTGTAAAGGAGAAAAAGGAAAGTTAAGACCTGGAGACTTCCAAATTAACATAAGAGCTGCTGGCAACTCACACAGAACCATTTGTACAGTCTCCCTTTTGTGTGTGTCTCTATAAATCAAAATTATTTAAATTAAGAGATCATATGAGAATTTGGATGAATTTCAAGGATGTTATCAGTATTAAAAATCAACTTATACTTGTAATGTCAAGAACACTACACCTGACACAATGAACTGAGGTACACTAAATCAGTGTGTGCCAAAGGGCATGGTTGTGCAGGATTGAGTTTGGAAATTACTGCCACTTAACTGGATGTTGAATCTCATAAGTGAAAGTGAAGTGAAAATGCCAAGTGAAAATGGCTGCTCCGTTCCAGGCCACGGACATGGGCTTAACATGCACAAAGGCACGCTGAGTTTGTAGTGAGACTATTATGTAATGCTCACACAAACTGATCGGGCAGCTCTGCCAGATAATTGCCTCACACACTCCTTCAAAATCTTTTTAGCATTTAGGCTCTTCTGGGAACCAACTCACACCCCTCTGGTCACCTAACTGTGTCCACAGGCAAGAGCACTAGGGGCACTCTGGGGACAGGATTCAGCATGCTTGGGACTGCACAGCTTTGGGATGTGCTTGCCTGTGTGTATGAGCAGCTATTCCCATTTTGAGGCAGCTAAAGTGAAAATAGTAGTGATTCTGCTGTAGGAAATCATTCTTCCTCCTGGAGGCCAGTCCAGCCAGATGAGAAATGGCCTTGTAGCTGAGATATACACTTGGATAAGAGTCAGGATTCAATTTCTAGCTGTGCTACAGATTTCCTGTCTGGAGCTTGACTAAGTTGTTCTGTCAGTTCAGGCCTCATATTAATTTCCCATGTTTCTAGTACAGATAATTGTATTTCCCTTATTCACATGAGAATTCTGCGGATAAATACATTGAATGTCTATGTGGTTCTCAGATGCTATGGTGAAGAGAGAAAGGTTATATAAAACATTAATTAAAGCCAAAATTCAGGACTGGCCTGTAATTTGTAAAGCAAGGCTATACTAATGGGTAATTCAAACCTATCCTACTAGATCATCGTTATAAAACACCCCCGTCTGCAAATAAAGTGTCCTATCTACTGGTAGATGGCAGGTGAGGGTGAGAAGTACAATTAAATATGTTTATAGCAGGGCTTGGCATGAGAAACTGGCAGCAGAGAAATTATGCTAATGTCATCACTGTTGTTTCCAGTTGCTGCAGAGAACCGAGAATTTGTTAATTCATGTTGTTTGGCTCTGTTTGGTGTCAATACTTGGCAAAAAGATGGGTGCAATAAAAACCAATTTACTTTAATCTGGAGACTGGTATTCTAAAATGTATCAGCCTGTCTGCTGACACCTCACTATTTATGATATATCTGGGAGTTAGTTCTGGTCTTTGGACTCATTAAAAATATTTCATGCAAAAAGTATTTAAATATAGCTGATGGCAGACTTATTACTAATGCTAGCAATGAGCTTCCTCGGGGGAAAGGACAGGTTTCACCCTTTTAAAACAGCTGCAAATGTACCAGACATATTCCTCCTAAGGCCAGACAGGGCACCGAGTGCACTGACAGATCTGACCATGACCAGTCTCACCTGGGGCTCAGACCCTCTGCCCACGAGCCTTAGTTTCTGCCTGGGTTGCAAGGCAGGTGTAACTGCCTCCAGCTGTGCTACAGCTGTGGACATGTCTGGCCATGGAACAACACCCCATCCTGGCTGGGCACACCCTGGGCCATGTCTGACTGTGGTTGTCCTCAGTCCTGGCCTCTGCTCATCCCCATCCTCAGGGAAGTGCCCAGCACTTGAGGCTGGGGCCACCTCACTGCCCCCTGCCACCCCTGCTCCTGAATGGAGGTGGGACGAGGCTGGGTGGGAGGATTCTGCCCTGCTGCCCCCATGGAGCTCCCTGACAGCTCCCAGTCCTTGGGAACAGCTGGCTTCTGTGGTGTCCTGCCTTCCAGCTATCTCAGGCAGCCTCAAGCTGTAAGCCAGCAGTGCAGAGCCAGGCCTGCAGCTGCACAAGACAAACCTGGGCTCTGACCCTCTGTCATGGTTTAACCCCAGCCAGCAACCCAGCCCCAAGCAGGCAATTGCTCATTCCCCCTCCATCGGGATCGGGGGTGGAATTGGAAGGGAAAAAGATGGAAAATTCACTGCTTGAGATACAGACAGTTTAATGGGGAAAGCAAGAGCTGTGTACACAAACAAAGCAAAACAAGGAATGAATTCACTGCTTCCCACAGGCAGGCATGTGTTCAGCCATCTCCAGGAGAGTGGAGCCCTATCACATATAATGATTACTTGGGAAGACAATTGCTACCAGTCTAAACATTCCCCTTCCTACTTCTTCCCCCCAGTTTATACACTGAGTGTGACACCACATGGTCTGGAATATCCCTTTACTCAGTTTGGGTCTCCTATCCCAGCTGTGACCCCTCCCAGCCTCCCAGGCACGCCCAGCTTCCTTGCCAGCATGGCACTATGAAAAGCAGAAAAGGCCTTGGCCTTGTGTAAGCCCTGCTCAGCAATAACAAAAACATTTCAATGTTATCAACCCTGTGTTCAGCACAAATCCAAAACACATCCCTTCCCTAGCCACTGTGAAAAAATGAACTCTACCCCAGCTAAAACCAGCACACCCTCCCACAGCACGAGCCTTGCCCAAACGTGAGTCTGAGTGAACCCCTCAAAGGGGGACATGATGCTCTTCAGGGGCCATTGCAGAATCCCCACTTTGACCCCCACCCATATGCCTGCCAGGGCTCTGGGGCCATACAGGTCCTGCCTGAGCCCTCCACCTGGCTCCAACAATCCCTGTCCCTTTCCCATTTCTGTATCCCTGCCCTGGTTCCATGTCCCCTGAAATTCCCCCTACACTCCACAACTAAATTCCTGTTCAGCAAATCCCATCAGAGCCCATTTACTTCTCTGTTGGGTGAGAGGACACACCTGTCTTGGAGGGAGCTCCAGCAGGGCTCTGAGGGCAGGAGCGGCCCTGCTGGCCTTGCCCAGCCTCACAAGAAGCCTTCCCTCATCAGCCCTGCCCTCAGCACCCCCCTCAGCTCAGGACAGCTGCCTGAGCTACCCCAGGTGTGATCACAGCTGTGCAGAGCCATGGCCTCACTGATCGGACTCTGAACTGCAGGCCCTGCTTGCCCTGGGCCTGGCTTCATCACCATGGACAGGCTGGCAGTCCCTGGGCTCTGTCTGACCCTGGTCCCTGTCACTGGACACACCTTGCCCTCAGAGCTGTCTTGGCACCATAACCTCATGAGAACCTTCTCAGTCCTGGCTGTTCCCTCAGACCTGCCCTGCCAGCCATGCTCCTCCTGGCTCCCCAGCCCACCTGCACTCCTGGCAGTGCCACTGGTGCCACTGAGAAGACGACTTGCAGCTTGCTAACAGCATGATTTCCTGGAATTTTGATGTTTACAGCTGAGTTAGGGCAGCACAAATAGAGTTGGTGCAATTAGAGGAGCCTGGAACCTCTCCCCTCTAAACCCCACTCCATATAGCCACTGCTGGGTCATGTCTACACATGCACTGCTGAGCAAAACACTGGCTGAAGCACCAAACCCACAGAGCAAAATGAAAATGGGAGCTGGATAATCATCCTTGGGCTACAGGGGATATCAGCTTCATCAGCCCTTCAGTGCTCTACAGTCCACATGGTCCAGCCTGCACTGTTCTGCACAGATGTTATCCTGGCTGCCTCATGGACCTGCAGTGTGCTCCCCAGAGCAGCATGGACTTCATCTTTGTACCTTGCTTCTCTACCCTTCATATGGGCAATCACAATCACAGGATGCATTCTTTCGTATTTCTCACTGATGTAGGAATATGAAGGTTTTTGCAATTACTTTCATAATAATAGTAACAAATAGAAAAAAAAAATCAGTCATTTCTAGGTTGTTCACAGAAATTGCATGTGGGAAGAAGGAACCAGGGAGATTAGGTGAAGAGAGGCAACCTTGGTAGGCAATAGCTGAAACAGAGACCAAGTAATTTTCAGCTTTACTGTTTAACTTCATGCAAAGGAGTTTTGGCACCTGCTCCAAAGGTTATGCAGTAGATTCATTAAACAAACAGTAATTAGGAAAAAGCCCAAAGCGCTTATACATATACTCACATGCTCTCTGGTTGCTGCACCAATTCCTAGCACTGTTTAAGGCCTGCAAGGAAATAACAAACATTCAGGACTTGCTTCTGGTTTTCTGAATTCCCAGTGGACTTACTCAGTAGCACAAAGAATGGAATAAAAGCACACAGTTTTCTATGTGTTTTATTGAAAATGTAACACGTTATAAAACTTTTTATTGTTTTTTCTTTGTTCTGTTTTCTCTTGTCCACAAACAATATAAATAATTATATAACAGAGTGTGTGGAGCAGTAAAGAAATGCACATACAGTACATAGGGGGTTTTAACAAGACTGCTAAGTATACCATGTTGGGAACACAAATTCTGAACCAAACTTCCAATTTC
This sequence comes from Catharus ustulatus, assembly GCF_009819885.2. Classification (NCBI taxonomy): domain Eukaryota; kingdom Metazoa; phylum Chordata; class Aves; order Passeriformes; family Turdidae; genus Catharus; species Catharus ustulatus. Next base: position 111,450,776 of record NC_046221.1, on the reverse strand, counting down.
GCTGGAAACCACATATTTTTTAAAAAAAGTCCATTCCCTTTTTATACTAAATGTTGGCTGCCTTCCTTATGCAAGCATTGCAGTCCTTTTACATATTTTTTAGAAAGAAACTATTTATTTAAACTTAAGGGAATACAGGTGCAGAATATGTATCAAGATCCTGTAGCAAATGCATTTAATAGTATTCTGAATCACTAGTTCAAACTGAACTCTGAATATGTGAAGGAACAGTATCAACATTACATCAGTACATTCTGCAGTCAGTCTAGTATTATTGAAATAAAATATTAAACTTCCAAGCTTTGAAACAGTTGCATGTCCCATCTGGATATGCATATCCTCATCTGGAAAAATTGGCTCCTTAATACATGAGGGTTTAAACTCAGCTGTTTCAGTGATCCACTCTATTGCTTCCTTTATTTCCCATTTTTGGTTTGCATTCAGCATCTGGGATAAGAAAAATAAAAATCAAATACAATGAAGGTTTCTACAGAGTTATTTTTCCTGTCAAACTGCAAAATTTTTATGAAGTGGTAGAAATTCAGGAAATAGAGAGCAAATGAAAAGTTGGAATTGCTGTTCTGTCTTTATTTTACTTTTGGCTAATCTTATGCAGAGTTGCAGTGACTATGTCAATATCCAGACTAGGTTCAAACTAAGCAGATCAGGACCTGTAGGAAGTAGAGCAGCCTTCTGTGGGAATGAGTATATCTTTGGCAGCACATATTTAAGTAAAGCACCCTAAAACATGGACATGGCTGCCTGAATTTTTCAGCAGAAAAGCTTCTTGACAAAAAAAAAAGTGCAGTAGTTTAAATAAGATGAGTTTTTGAAGCAGTATTTCTCTCCCACACAAGGGAGAATTTTTCTTTCTATAAAAAATGAATCATCTGAAAATTACATCATAATTCCTCTGCAGGCTCTTCAGGTCCTTGCCATTCTATACTGACAGAGTTCCTCGTTCAGCATTCCATGATTTATGGCATCCCATGAAAGCTTTTTGCTGCACTGCAGCACCCAGAGTAGGTCAGCAGCTGTGGTGTGTCAGTGAACATATGGGGCAAAGGATCTGACCCATAGCAGTCAATACAGTAACATTTCAAAATGAAAATGAGTGACTTCCATCTACTTTTTCATTTTCACTCAAATATTTTAGTTTGAATAACTTCTTTTCCAGCTAGTTTTTGGCCAAATATCCGTTAAAATTATTAACAGGCTTTGCTCTGGAAGCCTCCCTGGATATAAAAACCATTTTAAATCTTCTAGAAGACAATCCTGTAATGGGGTTCTCCTGCAGACTTGAATTTCTGGCACAGAAATACAGGATAAAATTCTTAGTAATACATCTACTTCGATCATATCCAATACTACTGTTCATTAAAATATATCAACATTTGTTGATTTTGTTATTCAGGATTTGAAGAAGGAAAAAACCAAAATTTGTCAATAAATGCATATAAGAGATATTTCATCTAATGGTTTTAAATAGAAAATATCATAGTATAGTAGCAGAAAGTGATATTCACAGTTATTTTGTCTAGCCAATCATTTTTTGTATAGATCTCAATTTGTAAATATCATCCTGTAGATAAGCACTCACTTTTAATGTAAATGCACACTTGGAACATGAAATAGATCACTTTTGAATGATTAATGGGGCCAGAAACTGGAATCCATAAACTAGATTTTGCAATTTTAACATCACTGTCTTACAGAAAGAACTTCCTTGTTACTTGTTCTCCCTTGTGAGTAAGCTTCATCCTACTCTGAAAATAAAACAGCGATGGCGCTTTATAAGTCAACGGAAACACGTTCATCTTCACTTGTGATCAGCCCTCAGCTTTCCCACAGCACTCCTGTTTTCCTGCAATGCAGCATTATGCAGTAGTGGAAGGGGGGAGAGTCTGGGAGAGATACAGAAGCAAAGTAATCACTGCCTATATCACAGACCTGCAAGGGTTGGACTAAACCCAGTCTGTCCTTTCAAAGCATACAACACAAAAGTGTAACACTTAGTTCAAGTTTTTTTTATATATTATCCAGCCTTCTCTCAAGGCCTATGTGTGCAACTGCAAGCAAAGCTAGATCAATTAATTATACATCTCCAAATAACTCCGCCACACTGCATCTAGAATAATATTAATTTGCATGTAATTACAATAAGCTTTTTATTTCTTCCTCACAAGTAGCTAGAAGAAATCATCAGAAAATGAGATCAGATACATCAGCAACATAGATCTGAATCAAATTCCTCAACTCAGCTAAGTGTAACAAATAACATTTTTTCTAATCCAGGTATGAACATCCCATAACTTGTCAAGAGTATTTCTAGGTATACCAAGGTGTATATTTTCTGAAAGAAAAATACCAGCTGTATTAACTTGATCTGACACCAATAAACTGAGACAGAAAGTCAAGCACACTCTCTCTGGCAACGGGGATGCTGTTTTTAAAGGAAGCCAAGGGCCCGCTGCCACTGACAGTTCCAGAGTATCGCTCAAAGTGATGGCAACCAGAATTTCTGGATTAAACCAGCATTTATCAAATGTTGAGGTTCATCTTGACCTGAAGATGACATCCCCATTTCTCATCCATGAAGTTACCACAGGTTAAGAGTACTGTGCTTCTCTATGTAGCTACACAAGCACAGATTTTATGTATTTTCATTAACACTCATAATGACCATACTTTTGGTTAATTCATAGCAGTCCCCTGAGAATCCCTATGTGCATTAGCCCCTGGCATAAACCAACAACTGCTGTACCCATACAAACTCACCATTACACACAATGTACCAATCAAGAGATTTCCATTTCTATGTTAGTTCCATGGATGTATCTTCATTCATAAACACTCTGCCTAACTGGGAAAATCACTGAAATAGTATTGAGCACACTTTTCTACCTCCTCAAATGGACCTGAAATGATACATTTTTAATCAGTCCAGCAAAGTGTTTAGGAGCAAGAAGTGAGAATTGATCGTCATCTGTTAGCATTTCTCACTTCACATACTATTTAAAATCTTATGACTACAAAATTGAACATTCAAACCCGTTTTAACTGCTGGTCTGAATAGCCCAGGCAGGAATAGAATCCTGAATAAGCCAGATATTCATCCTTTAACAGTTTCTGTTCTGAAGCAGATAAGAATAATTACAGTGAGGCTGTCTTTTAGTCAGCAGCATATGATTTTGTTAAATCAAAGAATGCTATTTGGGAAAACGGAAGGATTGGAGATGCTTTTACTTCTTTATTTTTCCCCAAACCCGGCATTTTAATCAAATAGACCAATTTGGCCAAATAAGCCCTTCCCTCTCCTCCTTAGCTATTTTATTGCAAGAGAACTGCAAAGCAGATAAATCCTTGGAAGAAGCAGAGATCAGCACATGCTCCTTGCTAACCCAGTGCAAAGAGTTACATGGCAAAACATCACCAATGTGGCACAAATCTTATGTTTGACATTGCACTCCTGGGACACACAAGAAGATGCCAGCAAACAACAGGCTTCATCTCACACAATCCCCTTCCCACTCTCTAAGAGATGCAAAGTAATTGTTTTCATCAGGTACAGATGTATTTAAGCTCACACCTTTCTTTTTTTCCCAAGCAGACCATTTTGGAGTATTTCTCTACGGGAACAAGAATGAATATCAAGTTACACTGAACTGGATCAAATTCTCCTCACACTGCAGACTTCATCATTACCATTGTTCCTCCAGCCTGTCAGTCTCACAGGCTCATGGTGTGTTCCTCACAGTGGTACTCCCATCAAAACTGATGAGACAAGTCCTGGATTAGGAAAATGGAGGGTAGCACAACTCCAGCTTTGAAGGAAAGATGACTTACCACAAGCTTCCTCTTCGGGTAACATGCCAGTAATGTATCTGTATTCCATGCAGAATAGCAAATGCCTGGCAGCCTGCTTCAAGCATGACATATAAAATTTTAAAAAACCTATAGCATGATAAAACAGCATGATGAAAAAAAAGATTAAGTAATGCTAGTCAGTTGAGGAATGGCTGCCAGTCTTTTCCCCATTTTTCTGAAGCAAGCAAGGAGTTGAAACAGGAGATATTCTAAAGCTTCACACCCCCCTCCCTCATCAGCTTGTGTTGCACTGCCAAATGTGTGTTTGCCTGATTTCATGGCTGTGAATAGTTGATAATAAGCACTTTTCAGCTTCTTTTTAAACTCTTTCCAAGCAGGAGTAAAAGATTAAACAGGAAAGCCAAGTCACACTAAATTTTAGCTGCCAAATTAAAACAGAGAAGCACCCCTATTCTCATAGCTCCTGATCTCAGAAAAGGAAATACCAAGTTATTTTAGAACAGGATCTTTTAGATCTTAATACTGAAGGGAATTCCCCCCAAAATGACTGATCACTTCAGCAAACAGATCAACACATGAAGGCCAAGCGTTTATTAGCAGACAATGGTAGCACAGGCAATTAAATTACAAGTTTGTAGCTTTCAGTAAGGAGTTGTTTTTGTGAAAAAGCTTCCAGCCATTAAAAAAAAACAAAACAAACTCCCAATTATCCAGACTTAAAGAAGAGCAGCTTCTAGTCCAAACCCTAAACAAAGACCTACAGATTAAAGCACCTTCTTTAAATACACAGCTGTAGACATCAACGCCCACTGCCAGCTGTGATGTGACAGAGGGCAAAGACAAGGTGTAGAGCTTCCTCAGGAGAGGGGCTAGTTTGCATCTCTGCTCAAGAGCAGACACTGGAAGAGGGTATGTTAGGAGGGAAGGACTTCTCTGGGCAGAAAGCAACGCTCCCTGCCAGTGACCCAGCTTCTGTCTGAAATGAACTGTTAGACTGTTTTAGTTTGGATGCCAGCTGAAACATGTACAGTAATTTCATGATTATAAGCCGCACTTCTGGGTGCCAGAAACTTTTAATTCTTTATCCATATATAAGCCGCACCTGATCATAAGCCGCACATTACAATACAGAGTGTGATAAAAGGTATCTATTCTATCACCATCTGTTGAGGGTGGGGGCAGTGATCCTTATCTCAACAGCAGATATTCTGCTAATGGGCCATCCGCTGAAACCAGGCAGGCCATTGTTCTTTATCTTTTCACAACCCATCCTTCCTCCAGCAAGTCATCTTCTGCTAATGGCCATTGAGTCCCACTGTGTGACTGATAAAATTACTGCATCCCATTGGAAGTTGCTCCAGCCAGGGGGAAGAGCCCAACATTTCTTAGCAAAATGAAAACAGTGGTTTTGGGACACTATAAGGGAGCCCTTTCTCCACTGGACTCCAGAGGAAAACCGGATTTCTCCACATCATCACTGGACCTCTGGAGGGAAACTGCACCTTCTGCAGGAGCACTGCTTCAACTGAATCACATCTGTCACTGCAGGAGGATGCAGCCACCATTTAATGGGACTGCTACCAACACCCTGCCTGACATGGTGTCAGGTTGTACTCTGACTTTGTCAAGGTTTGGAGTTTTTTTCTTTGTAGTATTGTATTTTTATTTTAATTTCCTAGAAAAGAACTGTTATTCCTAATTCCCATATTTTTGCCTGAAAGCCCCTTGATTTCAAAATGATAATAATTTGGAGGGAGTGGGTTTACATTCTTAATTTTAAAGAGGGGCTTCTGCCTTTCTCAGCAGACACCTGTCCTCCAAACTAAGACAGCAACTTTTCATTCTTTGTCCATATATAAGCCACACCTGATTATAAGCTGCACTTTGGGTTCGGACCAAAATTTTAGTCAAAATGGTGCGGCTTATAATTGTGAAATTATTGTACTTTTCTAATAGGGACCAGTTCCTTTAGACTTTCTGACCATGTCCACCTGTAACTTTCACATAAACTAGAAAACAAAACAAATTTAATAACTGGAGCCCTAGTGATGCTATAACTCGTGGATGCTTTTTTCTTTATGATGAAATGTCACAAAATGAAAGTAACATTTACATTTGGCATGCAAAATTAATTCCTGATACCAACACTGAGCAAGAACATTTGACACTTTCTTCTTAAAATCGTTAAGGATTGAGCACTCTTTTAAACCTGGTTTCACTGTGGAAGCAGTATTGGTAGAATGACTACTAAAAGAGGCGTGAAGGGATAATGACTGTTGGCTTGTGGGAATCTGTAATACACGAGAATGTGAAAGCTTTGCCCTCTAAATTTCTTTCCTTTATTACAGATTACCACAAATACCACAAAAATTGTCACTAGAAAACATATCTATGGTTAATAAAATGAATATGAATGAATATACATCAAGTTGTTACAAAGAAGTATCTGCCATCAGTAATATATATTATCAAACAACAGCATGGTATCATTTTGTAACATAAATCAGTACTGTGGTACAACCAATGACAGCAGCAGCCAAGTAGACAATTATATGTTATTTTAGGTTACTGTTTATCATGAATGAAGCAAATTTATCAATATATAACAGCAGATATTTTTATTATTACTTATATTAATATTTACGCTATTGATATGAAGTGAATGAGCCAGATTTCAAAAGCAGCAAAACCATCTCAAAAGGTGGGAAAAACCTGGGGGACCAATCCTTCCTGAAAGAGGACAGACCTAGACAGTAAGAAAGCTGGTAGAGTCCCATTTCCAAAATGATCCATATCACAGACTCTTTTTTTTTGAGTCAGGTGTCCCTGGGGAGAGCCCAAATGCTCATGGAAAGGTTGTGTGGGATGGATTCAACCAAGAAGTTCTCAGGCTCATTTTTAGATAAATATAAAGTGTTTTTATAACACTTTTTAAATAGCACTTTTATGACTTTTATGGTCATAAGAGAGAGTGGGGCATTGAGCAGGCAATAGATCCTGTTTAATTTCTATTTTTCACAGACAATTGGGGATGCTGTTTTCTGTTCCTTCAGAGCTATTATTTTTCAGACTGTTTTCCACTTTCAAATGACAAATTATTGTTACAGTCTCCTTGTTTTGTGCTAATCAGTGGTATCTGCGGATGTTTCTGGTTTCTGGGTACCTCAGCTGTACTTCAAAGAGGCCAGCTGCCCTTTTCAAGGATGTTTTTCACTAGTTCACAGGGCTGGTCTCCAGGCTCACAATTCCAGGCAGCCCTTTCTATGTCAGGTTTTCTGAGCAGACAATATCTTTTGTTCACTGATTTTCCTTTCTAACCAGGCTGTCTTTATGGCTTATATTTATTTTTAATGAATAGTAACATGTTAAGTGTGCAAGATTTTGCTCCCAGATCAATGGCGTATTCAGTAGGGAAGTGGTAGGGAAGTGGCTAAAACGTGAAAATCTCAGATTAAAATTTGTGAGTAAGAAAGATGAAATAAAGAGAGGGGTATATGAAGAAAAAGGACTCGGCAAAAATATTTTCTTTCAGAAACGCCAGAGTTCACAAAATTACAGTAATTTCACCATTATAAGCCGCACCATTTTGACTAAAATTTCGGTCCGAACCCGGAAGTGTGGCTTATAACCAGGTGCGGCTTATATATGGACAAAGAACGAAAAGCTGCTGTTTTAGTTTGGAGGACAGGTGTCTACTGAGAAAGGCAGGAGCTTCTCTTTGAAATGGAGAATGTAAACCCCCTTCCTCCAAATTATTATAATTTTGAAATCAAGGGGCTTTCAGGCAAAAATATGGGAATTAGGAATAACAGTTCTTTTCTAGGGAAATTAAAATAGAAACACAAAGAAATAAACTCCAAATCCTGACAAAGTCAGAGTACAACCTGACACCCCATCAGGCAGGGTGTTGGTAGCAGTCCCATTAAATAGTGGCTGCATCCTCCTGCAGTGACAGATGTGATTCAGTTGGAGCAGTGCTCCTGCAGAAGGTGCAGTTTCCCTCCGGAGGTCCAGTGGTGATGTGGAGAAATCCGGTTTTCCTCTGGAGTCCAGTGGAGAAAGGGGCTCCCTTAGTGTCCCAAAACCTCTGTTTTTATCTTGGTAAGAAATGTTGGGCTCTTCCCCCTGGCTGGAGCAACTTCCAATGGGATGAAGTAATTTTATCAGTCCCACAGTGGGACTCAATGGGCCATTAGCAGAAGATGACTCGCTGGAGGAAGGATGGGTTGTGAAAAGATAAAGTACAATGCTGCCCCACTTGGTTTCAATGGACGGCCCATTAGCAGAATATCTGCCATTGAGATAAGGATCACTGCCCCCACCCTCAACAGATGGTGATAGAACAGATACCTTTTATCACGCTCTGTAATGTGACCCAAGACAGTTGCTGACACTCGGACGTGCGGCTTATGATCAGGTGCACCTTATAATCGTGAAATTACTGTACTCTGTAATGTTCTGACCAATTCCCACACTAAGTGGTTTACAGTGGCTACAGTTTTCCATCCTGAAAAAATTAATTTAAATTTCCATCCTCTGTACTGGCAGAGTCTCCAAGAACTCAGCGATGACTGCATTTTATTTGATATTTTAAAGCAAATCAAATGTATAGATTACTTCAAAACCAAGACCACATGCCCATGAGGGCAACCAGGAGCAGGGAATCTCTCTGAGGTAATAAGCATTCTTACTTTGAGGTCCCATGGGTCTCACCTTTCCCTCTTGTTTGACCCACAGAGCTTCAGAAGCAGCTATAGCTGCTATTTCACCGCAGCTATAGCCAAGTGGACAGTGCCCTTCTATCTTGGGTTACAATACAGGATGTGATAAAAGGTACCTGTTCTATCATCATCTGTTGAGGGTGGGGACAGTGATCCTTATATCCGTGGCAGATGTTCTGCTAATGGGCCATCCACTGAAACCAGGCGGGGCATTGTTCTTTATCTTTTCACAACCCATCCTTCCTCCAGCAAGTCATCTTCTGCTAATGGCCATTGAGTCCCACTGTGGGACTGATAAAATTACTTCATCCCATTGGAAGTTGCTCCAGCCAGGGGGAAGAGCCCAACATTTCTTACCAAGATAAAAACAGAGGTTTTGGGACACTAAGGGAGCCCCTTTCTCCACTGGACTCCAGAGGAAAACTGGATTTCTCCACATCACCACTGGACCTCCAGAGGGAAACTGCACCTTCTGCAGGAGCACTGCTTCAACTGAACCACATCTGTCACTGCAGGAGGATGCAGCCACCATTTAATGGGACTGCTACCAACACCCTGCCTGATGGGGTGTCAGGTTGTACTCTGACTTTGTCAGGATTTGGAGTTTGTTTCTTTGTAGTACTGTATTTTTATTTTAATTTCCTAGAAAAGAACTGTTATTCCTAATTCCCATATCTTTGCCTGAAAGCTCCTTGATTTCAAAATTATAATAATTTGGAGGGAGGGGGTTTACATTCTCCATTTCAAAGAGAAGCTTCTGCCTTTCTCAGTAGACACCTGCCCTCCAAACTAAAACAGCAACTTTTTGTTCTTTGTCCATATATAAGCTGCACCTGATTATAAGCCGCACTTTGGGTTCGGATCAAAATTTTAGTCAAAATGCTGCGGTTTATAATCCTGAAATTACTGTAATCGAACTGCTACCAACACCCTGCCTGACGGGATGTCAGGTTGTACTCTGACTTTTTCAGGCTTTGGGGTCTGTTTCTTTGTAGTACTGTATTTCTATTTTAATTTTCCTAGTAAAGAACTGTTATTCCTAATTCCCTTATTTTTGCCTGAGAACTGCTTGTTTTCAAAATTATAATAATTTGGAGGGAGGGGTTTATGTTCTCCATTTTCAAAGAGAGGCTCCTGCCTTTCTTAGCAGACACCTGTCCTCCAAACTAGGACACCTTCTCTGGACCAGTCTACTGAGCAAAAAAATTGTAGACCCCTCAGTATCATCCACAGAGGTTTGATACTCACCAATGTCTCAGTTTCTGTTAAATAGTATTTTGTTCCTCACATTTAAAGACACTGCACTGTTGATGTGCAAGGGGAAAAGTCACTGATACTGGGGGGAGAAAAAAACCAAACAACAGCCATGCATATTGGTTAAAAATCAGAAAAAAAAGAGAAGGTGCAGAAATGTGCAACTTGCGTCAAATATTCCCCTGGAATTCTGACTGGTCGCTTTCACACTGGTTTTCACCACATGTGTTCCCAATTTCTAAGAATGCAAACAGAACTATTTTGTGAAAAATCACAGCTTACATGTTTGTTACTATCCTTTTCACAATGGCAACCTAAAATGTCTCTCACAGCAGAGTTGTCTGTTGCTGGTAACCTCTCTGGTGAAGCCTTCAAAGTTGTTAACAATTTCTCCCGTGTCTCTATTGACCACATGAATAAGAAAGCCTTGACAGCACTTATTACTGCCAAGCATAGCCGAATTTACTGCCTCATTACATCCAAATGCCTATAACAGAAGGACTGTGGGTTCTTTCCTCATCTGGTACTTTGAGAATTAACCTTTTCAGACAGTCTGTGAATTTGAAATACCAGCATAGAACCATTCACTTTGCACCCAGACCTGGGTAGCTACTGTCAGTTTAGTGTTTCATCTTTTACTTGCTGTTTCCAGATGCTTACCCCTTCCTCAAAAAAATTAATAATCACAAAGGGCTTTCAAGATGAAAGTTATTCACTATCACCTCCCACTCCACAGAGGAAGAAAACAGACACCCTGGACTGGCAGTCCAAAACACTGTTAAAGGGACAGAGTCCATCAGATCCCATTATCCTGTGAGGAAAAAAATATTTCTCCAAATTAGACAGCCTTTACATACCATCTCTTTCCAGCCACTGCTGCATCTCCCTGAGTTGTTTCGGTGCTTGCAGCCGTGTTCAAGTTCTCATTTCCTCATAAGGCATTCTGTTTCTGGCAATGAGGTAATGGCAGTTGTGCTGCAGCTGTTTCAAGTCCCCAAGACTCAGGGCTGCACCAGAATTGGTTGTTTGCAGTCCCATATACAACTACTCAATGTCAACATTTATTCCAAGCAAAGGCTTTTGCCAGGGTAAACCACACGCCAATCTTCTTCAGCAAACTGCAGAGTGTCAGACAAAGGACGAACAGAGAGTAAGCCTTGTGCCAACCATCATTTTCTTCAGCAGCATGGAACAAACAGTCTTGAGAGTTAAGAGACAGTGATTCCAGTTCTGTGAATTCTTTCCTCCTTAAGGTATTTGCTAGAGATATGAATAACTGATGTCTGAAACAGCTTTGTGACTGACCATGCAACTCCTTTGCGTGGTTCTGGCTAAGACATTTTCCTTGCCTGTGTCTCAGTTCCTCTGCGTTCTCACCTGCACTGGGAAAAACATCCTATCCCACTTTTCTTGGATGTGATGAATCATGTACTACAGAGCCTGAGGTCATTTATGTATCTAGGCAGGTTGTACTGCGCACGTTTCACCCATGACGACGGGGAGGGTTTTCAGCATCTTATAACAAACCAGGTGATACACAGACTTCAGTCTTAGGCTGACTAAAGACAATGATTTGTTCCTAAAGAAGCTTAAAATAACTGAGTACGTACTTGTCAGATTCTAAGTGAATAAATAAAAAACCCAAATGAGACGTTTCTGTGAGAAACAATTGCAAAGGTAGATTGAAGGAGGAAAAGGCATGATATCATCAAGTCAGAGGTTTTATGGGTGTTCAGCTGAGTGCTTAGAGGGTTTTGACACATTTGAAGTGACCGTGAAACAGACTGGAATGGCAAAGAAGGAAGTGCTCAATCTGTGGTCTAGGGTTGAAAGGACACTGTTGCAAACCAGTGATGTCTGGAGCCTACACCAAGATACAAGAAGGGAGCACTGAGAACTGTATGGAAACCCATGAATGTGCTCACTGGGCAGTGCTTGTGGAACAGTCACAGAAGCTGTGTCCTGTCCAAACTGCCTGACAAAAGCCTCCTGCCCTGCTGGCCGTGGTGTCTGAGATGTGGCAGCTCAGTGACCTGGGAATGCAGATCCCATTGGCAGTCACCGCTGTTCTCAGAGGCCAAGGTCCAGCACTCACCCACATGTGGGCTGTGTGGAAGGTGACTAGCTGCATCCCAGGGACCCCTGGGTAAGCTTCAGGCTAGAGATCCATGCTCCATGCTGTCTGCATGACGTAATTGGTACACTGGCTTTGTGGCAGCCAAATTTCTGTGCAGGGCCCTCTCTCTCTCTCTCTTTTTTTTTTTTTTTTCCCTGTTGTTGTTGTTCTTAGTAGCTCAGGTGTCCAGGGGTCAAGGTTGGTAGGTGATGCTAAAAAGTTGCCCATCTGAAAAGAAATGTTAAATCAGGGTTAAATCAGGAAATGTTAAATGCTAAGTACTGGCTGCTGCTTGATCACAGTCTTCAACTTGACCCTGAATGAGTCAAAACACTGGTTCTCCCCTTGAAAAAAGATAATGACAAGATAATGACACTGCTCTCATTTGTTTGAGAGTGTAAGAAATGCTATGTATTAGGCAGTAAGGGTTGTTGGACAAGATGGAAATTCCTTGGAAACCACTGGGAGAGATGCTGCCAATCAGTAGAGTTCTGTTTATTGCCTGACATAACAGTGTCTGTCTTGGAACAAAGAACAAATGAAGCCCAGGCTATTTCATCAATAGATCAAGAGCATTTCCACCAGATATGCTGAGCTGTCATAGTGAATGTGTATCCCACTATCCTCCTACACGGTCTTTGTCATCCTCAGCTTGCAAAAAGGGTCATTCCTTCCTACTTTACTGATCAATTTAAATCAGGGGCATATCTATTGCTAAGCATATACACACTTGCTCTTCAGAACACTTAGTTGCAGTCTGAGAAGGCTGGGGGCCATTCTAATGCCAGTGGCGCCAGAGCTCATATGTAGCCTTGTAATCTGCTCATTATAACCTTTAACCCACTGAAGCAATTGATTGAACTTCATTCCATGAGGAAAAAAAAATCCTCTCCTTGCAAATGGTAGTCCTTTGATAAAGATGTCAAGAAAATTAAATGGACAGATTTTGATGCAGTCACTTTAACATGTAACACTGGACTGAAATGTAAATATGAAAATTGTTTATATTTTACTTCTAGTCTTTTAGCACCATGGAATTAATATACATTACATAAGCCACTTTGAAAGACAGTCCTTCCAGAAGTGAAGAGCGTAATACAGAACAAAATCAAAACTCCAGTGAAAGGGGTACAGACCTGACCTTGCTCTTATAAAGCTACTTAATTTGCCAGGCACCCTCCACTTTAAAAAGAGAAAACACCAACCTGTGAATTCTCATACATGCCTACGTTATTACTGCACAGCCATGATGGAGAAATAAAAACTGATTGGTTGTAAGCATCCCAGCTAGAACTGAGAGAGGAGAGAGGCATGTAAGGAACCTAAGTCATCCAGTCAGCAGCTTTCACTCTTAGGAATGTGAACCAACACTCTTGCCTTTTCCTGAGAACTCTCCAGAAGGACAGAATGACTGACTTGGCCCCCTTGGCAGGACTGAACAGGGGCTGCAACTTAGCATGGTCATTCCCTCACTGCACACCATGAGCTTCTCCCTGAGTGGCATTTTCTGCACTTGCTGGAGAAGCAGGGAGAAGTCCTCACTGTTCTTATGATGAAGCAGTCAAATGCTTAGATGTTCTCTTCATGTGTGATACTTTTGTCATAGGAGTCATACTGAACTGAGATTTATCATATTTTGTGTTTGAAAGAGCAGAAATGCTTCCTTACCCTGCCTTACTTCAGCAAATACACCCCTGGCACTGCCAAACACTGAAGTCAAGAGAAGGATCATCAGCCATTTAGCCCCTGGAAGGCTGCCCCAAATGTGAATAAATGTGTGTGGCGGGTATTGAATGAATGGTGAATCCAGTAGCTGGCACCTGTAGAGGTGCAGGAAAAAAAGGTGAATCATTAAGCAAGCCTGGAATGGATTTTCAGGGGCAAAGGTAAAATGCCATCCATTTCCCAGTATGTACTTACCAGCAGCCTCAGCTAGAGACTCAATAACCTAGCAGCAGGGCACAAAGGAAGTGCTCCTACTGGCAGTAGCTTTTTGATTTAAGAAAGGAATTCTTTCACAGCAGTCAGCTTTCCAGTTGGTACATGACTAATTCATCAAGACTACTTGTATTCAGGTTTCCCTTTTAGATTTCCAGTCTGTTTCTCAGACCCTGCTGAGTTTAACTGGGAATCTGTCCTGTCTTCTTTAAGAACAAAACAAAAACAACACAATGGCCAACACGTTTCTCCTTGCCTACAGGAAATTAAATACTAAGAGAAGATGGACAGTGTTCTGTAAAAATACACAGTGCTATAAATACTTTGATACTCCAACAACTGTGGTTGTTACAATTTGACAAAAACTATGCCTTTAAAGAGAATGTTTAAAAAGACAATCAATGTGCTACCTACAAAAAGCATGATTGCATGCAGAACGGACAAGGAAACTAAGCTCAATGAGTAGGACCAGAGAAGAACATGAGTCCCATGGGTAATGTCTGAACTCTGTGAAGTTCCTAGGCACACCATATCCATATATGTAGAGGAGGGAAACCTGACACACAATCCTACATCCACATACATTTACCAGGAAAGAAATGCTAAGCTACCTCCCAGCGTATGATATGTTGTGTATTTGGGATTCAGGGGCCAGTAACGCCCTGGTCAGGCTCTTAGTATATAGATATATATAAAATATATATTTTTTTAATTTCCTAAAAGCTGATCAAGGTTCATTCTTAGAAATTTCTGATGGTAAAACAATGCTTGGGACTCCTTAGCTAACATGAAGCAGCTTTGCTAGAAACCAGTCAGGATAAGCTGCCCAGAACCACCAGAGAGAACAGAAGCAGTACTTGGCATTAGCCTTGCTCCATTTCCACTGTGCACAAGGGAACAGATGCTCTTCGGCTCTCCTGCATTTCTACCTCTCTTTCAAAATATGAGAACATGACATCTGCCACACCACACCCCTGAGCCTGCTTCCCTCTGCCCAGTGATGAAGTGTGGTACCTCAGCTTGCCTCCATCCTTCTCTCACCCTCCTTTTCCTCTCCTATGGTAAGGGAGAAAGAAGCAGGAAAGCTGTTGCTGTTTCTGTAGCTAACACTCTCTCTGTGTCACCCGGAAAAAGTGCAGAGAAAATAATCTGGTCCTTGAGGAAATGTTAAAGTCTGCAACTGAGGGCGAAGTTCTGCAGTGGGTTCTGCTTCCAACTCTCAACAAGCTCATAACAGTCTCTCACAGCTGACACCCAGCTAGCCAGGATTCTTGATCAGAACCCAGGTTTTGCACTCAAGGCTGTTAAATCAAAAATAGATACAACCATCTCATTTCCATCTCCTGACTCTTCGCATCCTGTCTTGGAAAGGTGTCTGTCAGAGATGTATATTTGGGGGGGATGCTCCCACCCCCACGGTGACAGTCACTCTCCTTCAGTGCCTGGAAGGTCAAAGGTATTTTGTTCCTGTACTACAATGAGGTTGAAGTGGGAACAAGATGTGTGTCTATGAAGGCACCTGCACTCTCAGACATTTGCACAGAGCCCAAGTACCTACTGCACAAGGCAATAGTTATTGGGTGAATCACAGTTCTGGACTTAGGCAGTTATCCACCCAGTCCTGCTTCTGGTGCCCAGACCAGTTTTTCTTATCTGGCCCTAAATTCCTTAAGCCAGGTGTGAGGATTGGAGGCTGCTGCTTAGCTTATGTTGAGTGCTCTTGTGGTTTAAACCCAATGTGACAGTGTAGCTCTAAGTCAAGTTATGTCGGGGAAATGTTGGCACAAATACAAACATCTACAGCATCTCCATGGAAAACTTAAAAACTGAGAAGTTTATTGAATAGTTGAAAATAAATAACAAAAGTGGGAGCTCATTAAGTTTACTTCTTTATACTCACTCCAGCTGCAGAAATCGTGTTTTAGAATAAACAGTATTGTAGATGACTGTGGGTAAGACAGCATTCTGCCTTGTTTCTGCCCATCAGCACACTCCAAGTCTTTCTTTAAACCAAAAAATAAACTCCAACCAACCAAAAGAACCCACCAAACCCACCAAAAACCCCTCCAAACCTTTCCAAGGCTATTTTTCAGTTGTAAGGGCTTCACAAGCGTGGTGAAATGACAATTCAGTGGTTGTAAGGGTAAGAACACATAAGGTTCTTTTCATAATGCTTGATGCTAAAGTAGGAATGTACTTATCTAAATAGTAGGATCATACACATGTTTATGTTAGGAAGTTTACTCAAAATACTATGAACATATTCTTAAAATACTGCAGCTTGAAACAATGCATGACAGAAACAGTCTGCAGGCCTAGCATGCAGAATGGGAATCACAGGGTTCAGATGGACAACAGGGAGGTGTATATATTACCAGAAATTACATTATTGTTCTCATTAAAAATAGTAAAACATTAATTACATTACAGGAAATACTAAAAATACAGTAAACTTTGCAGTTTGTAGGTTCTGTAAGAAGAATGGTTTTAGTGCTGTGTTAGTTATTATTGAAACTCAAACAGTACTAGCTCCTTGACCTACATGCCAGGATTTGCACTTTGAGTCATACTGGTCATTGAGACAGGTAACATTCAACAAGGTGGAGATAAAACACTGGCTATCACAAGAACAAATGTATAAAATTCCCTGAAAAATCAGACAGAAGTGAACAGTGGCTGCTAATCCCAGAGAAACCAAGAGGGAGGACATGTGCTTGCCTTATAGCATGGCAGGGACTGCCAGCTGAGAGTTTTAAGATGGACTGGCTCCCACAAGAATCCCAAGTCCATCTGTCTGTCCACCACAGGGGTTTGTTTTAAGCCCAGGCAGAATTGTTCTAACCCATTCCTGCCAAGGACCTGTGAACCAGTCTAGATAATGTCTCTGTTTTAACAGCAGTAATGCACAATGAACTCACAATCCTGTATGGAAGTACAATTTATAGAGGATAAAAAAAATCTCATGAATGTTTTATTCCCATCCTTCTCCCCTCAATGTGAAGGCTACTCTGCTTTTTTCCCCCTCCCACCTTCTCCCTTCCCCCACCTCAAATAAGCAGATGCAATCAAAGTGAAATTTATTTTGAACCAATTCTGCAAAACAGTTCAACAATGCCATACTTTATAAAAATACTTAGTTACATAATTAAACTTATTACTATTTATATAAAAAGTGTGAATGTGAATTTTAAACTCTGTTAGGGTAAGAACCACATCAAGGTCTTCAGGTGAAACAAATAAATTTTCATAAACATACAAACTCTTTTGGAGAAGTTTTATAATACACAACCATTTACAATGAACACGTTCATTAAGTTAGTGTTTTATTCCTTTACTATACAAGTGTTATTACAATGAACTGTTCCATTCAGTAATTAAAAATCCATATAATGCCAGTGTCATTTTTGGCATTTTTTGTTATGACTGTATTAATACATAAACTCATATGATTGTGTTATTAATTTTAAAATATTTAGAAAAATTAAAATTTCATCATCTTTTTTGGGTTTTTTGAGTATTTTGCGTGTGTGTTTTTTGTTTTGTTTTTGTTTTTCTTACAGAAAGCCCTTTTAAAATTTGATAACCAGAGATGTATAGTTGATGAGCAATGATGAGGGAAAATGAAAAATGATGGCACTGTTCCTACACAGATCTGTTTGGTAATTGGATTCAATGTAGTGTAAACCAAACCCATGAATGTTAAGTTTAGTACCAGAACTATAGTACCAGCTTTTCTGAATTCATTTGTTGGATAGCTTTACAATGATAAGATGAATTCCAAGCCAGTAACTAAGTAAGAGTGTTTCAAAATTAAAGTATATAAGCTTGATCAGAAAATTCAAGAACCTCATGCAAACTGTTGAGTAAAAGACATGACGTTATTGCTTGATATGTCAGTAGCAAAAAAAAAATTAAATTCTAGATGTAGTGTCAGCTGAGCTGAATGCCAGCAAATTTCATTACTTGGACAATATTAAATATATTTTATCCCTTTACTTTTTAAACTTTCACATTTTCTTTCATTTATTTTTAGTTAAATAATTCTGTAGGAAGGGCAGAAGTGGGAAGAGCAACTGTGTGTGTGTCTTAATAGTCAAGAAAAGCAAAAGTGCAATCAAATCCCTGAACTAGTGACAGACAGCACTTGTGGCACCCACCCTCGTTAACACTTCCAAGCCACATACAACAGTACCAAACCTGTCTCTGAAAAAGGACTAAAAGATGGCATTTACCAGCTTCAGTCTTGCTTTCCTGGTGAACTTTGTTCAGGTAGTCTTCCCATACAAAAGCTCGCTGTTCCACTGGAGCTTAAAAGATTAAAGTTTTTCCCTCCGTGATTGTATTACATAGCTTCAAGTTCAAATATCATCATACTTTATCAACACAATTTTATAAAATATTACCTCATTTTCTAGTTACCTTCATTATTCTTAATTAGCTATGCAGAAAGAAAAAAAGGAAAAATCTCTCATGCTACTTTCCAGTTATATTAATACAAGTATTAACACAGTGCATTATGCTCTCTAATCTCACTATTGAGGTTTACCATTTAGATCAAGTTTCTCATTCACTGTTCCAATTTCTCTTTTTACCTGCCTACCCTAATTAAGTCCATGAAAGTGGAAGCCTAAAGATCAAGACTACAAATCAAATACAATTGTACCATCTTTTTTTTTGTGCAGGTGGGGCACACACATGTAATTTTAAACACAGGGAGTTTTACTGAACTGGAATAGACTTGCTTGGTCCCAACAAAGTTCTTCTGCTTTAAAAAGGCCTTACTCCAAAATCATTAATTCCAGACAATTCCCTCATTAGTAGAATGATTAGCAAATACTGGGAGAATAAAGGATTTGAAACATTGGTTTTTCTGCTATTGTTCACACCAACACTCATTTTTTCTGCCCCGTATTTTCAGTAAGCTTCCTTTGGACCCTGAAAATAAGGTGGGAAAGAGGAAAAAAATAAAAACATGTCATTGGTAAATCAGAGTATAACACTTTAAAAGTGGTTTTGTGCAACTGCATTATGAAATTCCAGTTTGCCATTAAGAGCATGCAAAGTAGCGAAGATTTTCTTTCCTGTGATTCCTTAGAGACTTCAGGAATTCTTTGCAAGTCTTTTACATTTGGCAGATTTGTGCATGTTATATAGACTGTTGGCTTATAAATTGTCTCCAGGCTGGTACTGTGGTTCTGTAGCAGTAAAGTAGTCCTCCAAGAAAGACTGTATATACTCAAATGTTGGCCTCTCATCAGGGTCCTTCTTCCAACACAGTTTCATTAACTCGTGGAGAGACTCCGGGCAGCCTTGTGGACAAGGCATCCTATACCCACGTTCCACTTGCTCCAAAACTTCTCGATTCACCATTCCTAAAAGGAAAGTGTATTAGCTCTGAAGGACACTATGCAAAGAACAGTTTCCCAAAGTTTTCCAAGAACCTCTGCAGCTGCAATGCATGTGGTTCTACCAGAACAGAAACCTTTAATGAACATGCTTTACAGTGAATGATTTTTAACATTTTGCATTAAATACATTTTCTGAACATTATTTCAGTACACTGATAATTCTTCAACACCTGGTCCTTTTCCCTTTTTCCTTTTCCCACTTGCCTTTGACCTCCATTTCAGAAAGGAGACTCCAGCACAAATAGCTTCTCCCTGCCTTAGGTTCCATTCAAGGACATTTAATTTGCAATCACACCAAGAAAAAGGCTAACAGAACTGCCTTACAAATTTCAGATCCATCAAAATATCTGCTGAAAAATGTTTAGTTTCAAAAACTAGTTAGTAGGTTCAGTGTTCTGATGTTCTCTGTAGCCTGGGAAAATGTCAGAAGTAGAAATATCAGGAACAGACAGACAGGAAACATAAGGATACCACTAATCTGAAATAAACTGTCAGTCACATTTAGAAGTGCTATTATTTTAAAACACTTTAAAATATGCAATATTTAATCTGAAAATAAACCAAAGTATCTTTGTGAACAAAGGAATCAGTGAGGTGTGACTAAGTTTTTGTCTCTGCTTGTCAACTGTGGGCTCTGAATGAAGGGAAAAAGTACAAAAGGTAACTTCAGAGGCACAGAATACAACAAAGAAAAATATATTAAATCATTCTGTTACCTGGATATGGCACTCTCCCCTTAGTTACCAGCTCTGTAAGTAAAATTCCAAATGACCACACATCTGACTTGATTGTAAACCGACCATACAATGCTGCCTCTGGAGCGGTCCATTTAATTGGAAATTTAGCTCCTACAAACATTGGAAAGACAGAGTCTCAATTTTCCCTTGCTAATCCACAATTAGCTTACACTTCAAATATTTTGACAAGAATAATGCACTGAAAATATTGTTATACTTTATTGATAAAATTGAAGGTGGTATAGTATTTTAATATTTCTCAAACTAGGACAGCAACTACTGGCTACAATATCTGGAAGCACTAAAGACATCTGAGAGTCTTATTTAAATATATTTCAAAAAGTGAACCTGGAATCTCATCTCTCTTCAAACTGTAGCATGTTTTAGCCCCCCCAAATAATTAAAAATGCTTTT
This sequence comes from Catharus ustulatus, assembly GCF_009819885.2. Taxonomy (NCBI): domain Eukaryota; kingdom Metazoa; phylum Chordata; class Aves; order Passeriformes; family Turdidae; genus Catharus; species Catharus ustulatus. Next base: position 111,430,360 of record NC_046221.1, on the reverse strand, counting down.
TGAAAACACAAACAAACTGCCACATAACTTTGAACACAGGAAGTATACTAGGATTACACTTGGGCAAGGAGCTGTGAAAGCACAGCTCCATGCATGACCTTTATTCATGAATACAGAATACACAGGCATTTTCTGCTAAATGTAATAGTTCTAAGCAACTGAAAGGCAACTCATCTTATTAATTAAATAAATTAACTGGCCTTACCTTGTCTTGCAGTGTACTCATTGTCCTCTATTAACCTTGCTAAACCAAAATCTGCTATTTTACACACAAGATTGTCTCCTACAAGAATGTTAGCTGCCCGGAGGTCCCTGTGGATGTAGTTCATTCTTTCAATGTAAGCCATGCCATCCGCAATCTCAAAAAGAAAAGTGTTATAAAAGGTTATTTTTCACGACTATATTCATTTCTCCCAAGCATTAAGCTGCACCCCCTTATTTTAGTTCTACTCCCATTGTATAAGTACAGGAATTACAGCATAGCAATCAAGAGCTTGGCACTGATTAGTATGTCTGGCTATGCAGTACCTGCTAACTGCAAACCAGACTGTTTCCTTTCTGACAAATTACAAACCCACAACAGAAGGTGTAAGACAGAGCAGCATACAATAGCCAGAGCATTCGATATTTACGTTTAGTTGACATCTTATACCCCTCCTCTAAGCACAAAATACAAGTTTTTTTTGTACCTGAGCAGCCATGTCGACCAGCTGTGGGAGTTTTAAGTATTTCCCTTCCCCTTCTTTAAGGAAGTCTAGCAAGCTGCCTGTAAAACATGACACATTTTGGGGGAAAAAGAAAATGAAAAAAAAAAAACCAAAAACATTAGCTTGACCTGAAAACACAAATAAGATTTTTTTCTTAGACAATATAAGTGACACATTTATCTCATGAAATCTGTGTCTGAAAATCCATCATTTACTGGAATATGTGACCCAATGATTATGCCCATAGTTACCTCTGCACTGGTAACTAGTTAGTGCAATTCTATCCAAGTGGTTTGGAATCCACTTCCACTGTGAGATTTATAAATACAGAACAAAAAAACCTCTATCCCTTACTTATGTTTTTCTGCCAGCCTCAAGCGTATATTAAAGAAATTATTCTGAAATTGTTGCTTTTATTTTGTTGCTTATTCTTTCTTACAGAGAAAACTATCTTCCATTCTTTATGATACCCCATTTTCTCCCATTTATATAATGCAATAAATAGAGTATTACAGGAGCAGTATCTGAAATTAGTTCCAAGGTGCTGTGCTCTGTTAAGATAACAACCTTTACTTGTGCAGTAAAGCTTTGTCTCAGTAACAGTTTTCCCTACAGGTGGCATTATGTCACATCAGGTAAGAATACGACCTCTTTGCTGAAAAACTGGTGAAGACTGGTAACTAATCACTCTTGTCACATTCAAAATTACAGTAACAAAATTACAAGTGTGGCCATGGTGGGGAAAGAAACCACTTTGCTGTATATCCTGAAGTGGATTCATAGCAGTTACTCTGAATTAGATTTCTCCAACATAACTTTAGTGACTTGCATTTTTGCACAGTGAAAGTAAAAATGTACCAGGTCAGACCCACACTGCTGCTGCTGTTTGCTGTGTGTGTTTGCACAGACTTTTTCTGACCTTGGTTCATGAGATCAAAGGACTGAAGAGGAGCAAAGATTTCACACTGATCTCTAGTAACCTATCCACACTGCAAAAAACAGTTGGATACTTTGCAGACTGTACCTGCTTCTTTTCCTTGTAAAAAGGGAAATATAAATAAAAATAAATTAAACGTTTTACTAGCTTAGAACAAAGAAGTTCTATGGGTTTTTTGTAAAATGTGAGAAATTTGTCAAAGGAAAGCTATAAAAAGAAGCTTCCAACAGCTTTTTGAATCCATAATTTAGACAAATTACAATTCTTTACTTCTGCTTTTGCAAGGTAACCAGTTCTGGTAGTAAACTTTGCTTTTAATTAAACAGTTATAAATATTTTTTTCCTTACTGCCTTGCTGAAATCTGATATCTGAACAATGAAAACTGATGTTGCATGACTGTCTAGTGTTATTTAGGAACAAAAACGCAGAGGGAACTTGTCACATTTTCTGTTACTTTTTACCTTTTCAAACTTATACAACCCATTAAAAACCCCATCCAAACATGAAAAAAGCAAACCCATACATTTGTGGTGCCGTACTGAACACAACTAGCCACTCCCTTACTTCTGTATCTTATGAGGATAGCAAAATTTCTCTATGAGTTGAACAGAAGCCTGTATTTTATAAAAAATGGAATAAGTGACTTGGAAATCTGCTGCTTCTTAACACTAATATGCTTATGATGTTTATTTCTACATTCTGTCTAAATCTCTAAATCTCTGTTTCAGTAGCAGGGGGAGGGGGAAATGATAAAGAGTAAAGGAAGAAGGATCAAAGACTGAAAACAAGAGGATAAAGGAGGGAGTCTGGGGAAAAAAATGTTCAACCTTTTAAAAATTTACTATTACACTTCTGGGAAAGAAATGCTAAAAAACCCAAAGCTCAACATATTTTGTTGTTAGCGTGACCTGTCTACAGGCAGGCATAATCTCATAATAATATTCCCAGCTATACTGTTCCATTTAAATGTGATGGACAGTACACATTAAAAATGAGGAGGAAAAAACCCCAGTCTTGTGCTTGGAAGATTAGCAAGGGTGACACAGATGTGCAAAGGAATCATGCCTCTGCCCATAATCTAAATCAGAACTGCTCCAAGTAGGTCAAGCGTTGCTCATTTTAATTTAATCAAAATTAACACTTGTACTCCAGTTAGCTTATACCTAACATTAATTAAACATTTGATTTATTGCTGAGGTCTTAAATAACCTTTTAAATATAGTATTTCTAACTATCCTGTCCCACACCTTTTGTCATGAATTCAGTGACAATGTAGATTGGTTCCTCAGAAACAACTGCGTACAGCGGGACAAGCTTGTCATGTCGTAGTTTCTTCATGATCTGAGCCTCCTGCAGGAAAGCTTCTGGCATCATTGTACCAGGTTTTAGTGTCTTGATTGCTACTTTTGTGGTTCCATTCCATGTTCCTAAAGAAACAGAACAGGTTTTATTCCCCACTGTATTAGTGAAGAGATTCTCTGCTGAAACTTTTTTTTGCTTCTGTTTTCTTAGCTAACAGAATAATCATAAACTAGAACTATATTGAATATCAATTTACCATTACATGCATGATCATAACTGGTATTTTTTTCCTTCATTTCTCTCTGATATTATCTCTTCAGATCCTGATTTACTTAAAATACCATTAAAGCATCACAGGCTGAAATGTGTCACATTAAACTCTTACCCATCCATACTTCACCAAAACATCCTTGGCCCAACTTAACTTCCAGCCTCAAAGATTCTCTAGGAATTTCCCAGGCATCTTTTGCTAGTCCCTGCGTTTGTGGTTTCACAGTGGGACAAACAGTTGTTAGCTTATGACACAGCCCATCGGCATGCTCTGGAAAACAGAAAAAATGGTTAATAGTTTCACAGTTAAGCAGGGTAAAAAAATAACATCTTCATGTTGATAAAAAAGAACTAGTCCATTTCATTTACTTTTTGTTGAAAACAGAAAGTAATTTTATAGCTGTGAATTTTAAGAATAAGATAGGTAGTCCTTCTTCCTCACAGCAGGTAACATTGGGACACTGGAACTTGTGCTTACCTCTGTAGTGTTTCACCAACTTCTGTAGAGATTCAAATTGTGCTCTGGTTGTGATATAGTATCCACCATTGTCAAGTTTCCTGATTTTGTAGTGTTTTACATTATCACCTCTGACCTCATCCCAGTCACGTATGGAAAGGGAATAAGCACCTAGGAAAAAAGTCATATACTGGTTCTTCACCAACATATAAAAAGGTATTTAACATACCTCCCCATCTGTCACTGTACACATACACGGTATGCACATTCATGTGTATCTTGGGATAGGCATAAAAATGTTCACCTTGGTGTTAGGGAGAGCAGGGAATGGGAGAGAGGAGAGATACAAAGACACATACATACCTTTAGTGGTTTCACTCTCTCTTACTAAGAAAATACCACGCTGGTTCCCAGGATTTAAAAGTAGCCTTTCTGCATCCTTCCTGCCCATCTTGCCAAAATACCACCTAGAAAATTTAAAAGGAAATGTGTAAATAAAAGCTTCCTATGCTTTGGTACTCATATAAGCACTGACTGGACTACTAATATTCCAAAATAGTTGCTGGGCTACAAGTATCCAAAGCAGATACAGATCAACAAAAGCAATGGCATCCATATAATCACAATATTAAGATGACCTATTTCTATATGACTCTCATTTCTATTATTTACAAAATATATGTAAAGAGGCCCGTATCTGCAATTACTATGGTTTTCTGCTGGTTTAATAATAGGCATCAACTGTTCTTAACACTGAAAGGAACACCCTCCTCAGGTTAAGTTTACAGGCCAAGATGAATCAGATGACACACTTTGGTAGCACGTTCAACACTGCAGCAGCTGAAACTTCCTTCTTTAAAAAGTTTTGGCTTTATGTTAGAAAACAATATGCAATGCAAAGTGAGTGTGCATAAAAATCATTGGATGATAGGGTCATTCAGACTGGAAGGACCCTTGGGAGTTTTCTGGTCCAGCCTCCTGCTGCAGGCAGGATCAGCAGTGATAGCAGACCTAGCTGGTCAGGATGTAGTCTACTTCAGGCTTGAAAAACTTGAAGGACAGATCACCTACCTGGGCAACCTGTATCCCTTCCTGGCTGTCCTCAGGATAAAAAGGTTTCCTATATTCAACTGGAAACTCCACTGTTTCAATTTCTGTTCCATCTTTCTCTACCTCAGCAGAGAGTGCACTTTTTTCTACAGATCATTTAAAAACAACCCTATGGTAGGTGTCATTTACTTCTCTGTAACATTCTAAAATGCTAAATCATTCTGATACCAAAAAGAACACAGATGTTTTAAAAGATTTGAATTTTTTCTTGCCTTCAGCTCTTTCACAAAAGAGCTTTTCCTTCTACATTCCCAAAGCATGCTCATCCTGACGAACAGCCTACACACAGCGCTGTCCTGAGCCAGTGATAATTTTAAGGTGCATCTTCAGATGAATCCCCAGACTTTGGAATAAGACTGATTTCTATCTACGTTTTATTTTTATTAGATGCCTCAAAAGTTACAAAGTGATGTAAAGTGCAAATTTCAAACATTTTTGTCTGTCATTATCTTATCATCAAGCTAATTTGGCTTCACGAGTGATGGGAAAATTAGTACTGGAAACTGCTGCAAGACAATGGCTTTGTGGGTAAAACATTTCTGGGGAAAAAGTAGATAAAGAGGGATCACTTTGGTGGCCATGAACAGAATGGCCTCTTCGATCACATGGAAATTTGAAACTTATTCTTACATTTTGTTGTATTTGCAGTTTGAGTGTTGATGTGCAAAGTTAGAAATGGATACGAAAGTATGCACACTGGAGACAATTCGGATGTAACCTATAATCTTACAGTAGCAAACCTGAATCACAGTTCATAATTTCACATGAAAATGCCTCTCCCACAGACAACAATTTACAAACTATACTGTAAAGTGCTGTTTTATTTCATCGCCTATAAAATAATAGTAAGGTTGAACTGTTTTCTTTTTCAGAGATAAACATTTATATTATGGTGTCATTAAAAAAAGCATACAAATAATATGGATCCTGTCATAAGCAGTTTCTGTTATAAGTGCCTCTAGGCTTAGAAAAGGCCACAGACAACTTGGGGCTCTGCATTGCATTTGCAACTCTAATTGCAGTCACAACACAAAATGCACACACTGTCAAAGCACAGGGCTAACAAACTCTAAAGCAAATTATCTGTGTTCGAAATACTGTGGGGATACTTAATAAAATTAACATTAGTTCTTTAAAATAAACAGGTTTTTAAATTAGCACTGGTTCTTTAAAATAATCAGTTTTTAAAAGCTTCCTCATTCATCATCCTTCACACTCACCTCTAGTCATCACATAAACCTATGACATACCCCACCACTCTGTTCTGGCCAGTGTTTAGGAGCCATATTTTCTTTGAAAAGGGCTATCGTTTCTATTTTACCACCACTGCAGTTATAATGACATAAACTTCTATTGCATAGTTTAAAAAAATAAAATTACTTTTTCCCCCCCAAAATAAACAAAAGTTAGTAATTTAAAACCCAGATGAAATTGAAGCGTGTAAAATAACAGAACATCTTTGATGCAATCACTTTTTAGTAGCAAAGAGCCAAGTGAGAGCAGCAGCAGCGACATGCTAAAGTCTCAGCTTGAGATTCAGGAAACATCTTGAAAATCAGGCACTTTTCCCAGACATGCAGTAGCAAACAGAGAAGTGCACAGATCACATATCAGTGAAGTGTTGATTGGCAGTATCATGCCTGTATATTGAAACAAGAGCTGTGCAACTTTATATTTCTAGTACAACAAATATAATCCCTTGGAACAAGCATAACCTAAAACTACTCCAACCTAGAGGTTCCACAGTAATTTTTTGTGATTGTCTAAGCACTCCAGGATGTTAGTAAATAAATGTAGTAAGTACTGGTACACAAAACAGTGTAATTTTTTAAATTCATAGCAGTCCTAAGCATACCAAACAATTTTGTCACCAAAAAGTTCTTACAGATTAATAGATTAGCAATAATTGTGCACACGAATGCTTTTTTAGAATTTATTGTTAGGTCATAGCAAGTATATAGCTGACCTTAAATCAGGGTCTGGCAAGCAAAAATAAGGATAAAAACCTAGAGCTGATGGTGTGTGAACTCTAGCCAAAACCCATCCATTTTTGCTTTATATGATATATAAGGTGTGCCCTCCAATTTTTATCATTATTGAATTCTCTCGTTCTTTCTCCTTTAGCCCTGCATGTAGCAAGCAGGCATAAAACATTGTGTGCATGCCCATCACATGCTTACTAATAATTATACCTTTGACATAATCCAAGTAGCACTGCTACCCTTTCATTAACAGCATTTTCCTACTCTACTCTTAAATGTTACATATAATGAATTTAAAACTAGTATCACCACAGGGTACAAAGTGTGCAAGATTGACAAGATACAGTGTCTTACTCTTCTGCTTGAATGGAGTCTGCAGGAGCAACATAATTGCTTGGGATGTAGCCTGTCTTTCCCGTAGCAATGGATCTTGCTTCCCACCAGTCTCCTTCCCTGCAATGAAATATCGTTACCTCTTCCACACATAAACAACACATAATTCCGTAGCACCTGTAATGCACTCACATATGAAAGGCAGGTAAATTTAGGTAAAATGGTATTTTAATTATAAGAGCATCTAAACTACTTTGTGCTGCACATACATACATCTCATGTTGAGAGCAACACAAATGCCTCTTAGTGGAATTTCATATTTTAAATTTTTAGGGTTTTGTTTTTTTAATGTAAAGCCAAAATGTTTTATGGCACAGATGTGTAAATAAGCTTCAGAGTTGTCCAGTCTTCATCTGCCTCTCCAGATCAGAGAGTAACCCCAGGTGCAGAGTCTGGGATGGAGTACCTGTCCCCACCTTTGCTGCCCCAAAGGGAGTAGCTGTGCCTTGCAGGGGCAGGGAAGGCAAGGAAGTCACCCAACTGAGAAGAGGCTTGGGGCTACCACAGTTGCTACAGTGCTATATCTGCACCAAACACTGATCTCAACCTGAAAAGTTATTGTTCTAGCAGTGCTATATATTTTAAACCCATGCTTGTTGAATATTGAATGTATTTACAAAAAAATAAATCAATCTACTCTTCACTGAAATAGCATACATAGATTTCCAAAACAATTGAGGATCTAATTATTCCAAACAACCCAGTGAGGTCTGTGAATGAGAACACTTACGTGTTATTTATTATCTGGAACCGTTCACCTTTCTTAAATGAAAGGTCATCTGTAGTTCTAGCTTCATAATCATATAAGGCCACAAATACAGTAACACCTCCTTAGGAAAAAGAAAAAAAAATTCAATATGATATAGCAGTAATGTTGCAACACTTGATTTAAGTACTTGTCCATGAAACAAATAATCAGTTTTGATTTCAAAGCAACTAAACACTCCAGGTTGCTTCTCATTTTGGAAGACAGATTAAAAACCTGCTAATTTCTTAGGACAGAGCAATGCCTATAAACAGACATTCTGCAAATATGCTTCCACACCACGCCACTAGACACTGGAACTACATTAATAATTACAGCACTTACATACATACATTACTACATTAATAATTACAGCACTTACATACAGAAAACTGCATGACACATCATCAGTTAAAAAACCCCATAGCTTCTTTATTAAGCTTGCTTCTTTTTAAGAAATGCGATTCTGGAAGAACCTACATCACCACGGTGGTGAACCATCAGCCACTAATTTTCACAGAAGTTCCTGTTGCACTTAGCTTTGTCTTGAGAACAAAGACATTTCTCTGCTTTAGCACTGATGATTTTTTTGATTCCACCAAGTCTCCCCACCTGTGAAGCAAACCCTTGTTGAGGATGATCCATCAGTGCATTACTCCAGAGAACAAGGGCCAAGACAGGTCACATGAGGAACAGCTGCACTCTACCAATCCTAAGGAATATGCTTTCCCATCCCACCTCTGGTATAGGGCATGCTGTCAAACACGTCCCCAAATAGGACAGATGTGAGAGAGGTGGATGGTAGGAAGGCTTCCACACCTACTAGCAGGAAACCTTTTTCTATACTTTAAAGAACTGATCTATAGAACTGGGAAGAGGAGGAAGAGGGAAAAGAGAACAGGTTGTTTGAGATGTACAAGCTACTTGCAAAAACTGGGAACCATGTACCATGACTAGGAGAAAGTTAAAATAAAAAATCACAAATAGACAATTCAAGAAAGACTTTTTAAGCCCTAGAAATGCTATTTCTTAGTCTGATGAACATTCAAGAAGCCTAATGATCATCCAAGCAGTAACATTTTTAAATGTATAATAATACATCCCTAATATGTACATACACATATCAGAACTTTCTCACGAAAGTTCAAGAGAAACATGTTGTAACTTATTTTACATATTACAGTCAGCAGTGATCAGAAAGGAAGAATACATAATGCAATGGGGACAGTCTATATGCAATATTCTTTTGCAACGTACACTTTCTGACATAAGAGCTCCTAATCACCTAAATATTTTCATTTGACTTGAAGTCTTCCTGTGGTTATAGTCTCTCAGCAGGCCTCGGTTGGAAATGAATTTACAGTTCTGCTAGGAAAAACAGAACAAAATCCCCACAGGAGGTTAGAGTAATTGAGGTTTTTTTTTTTTAAAGTGTGATTTATGAACTGAAAATGAATCAAAGTATTCCTTAGAAATTAGCAGCTCCTAATTTAAGTTAAAAATCAAAACAATTCTACCAATTTTTCTCTTTATTACTACATTATTTTGGTGACACAAACTGATATGTGGAGCAAGAAAATAGTGAGGATACAACCGTATTCATAAGAAAGCAAGTGTTATGGAAATAAACCATCCCCAGAGAGTTGTTCAGCAGATGAAAATATCAATACTCTCATGTCACAATATCACAAAAGATTTTAACTGCAAATAAAAAGCTCACAAAACTTCAGCTACCATAAAACCTCTTTTTATTCTCAGTCACAAGTGTTATTTTTTCTTAGCAAAGAATAATAAAATACTTGAAGAGAACAGCATTAGCACAGACTGATTTAAACAAAGATACCAAATAATATTTCAAGTCTCTTGCAGCTGTTTTCTTTGTGAACACTGCGAGGTGATTAGCTGCTCAAGCTGAGTTACAAGACTTCCCTTAAAGATTTTCCTTTTATTAATTCCATTCTCTAATCTACGACTGCTTTTGGAGAGAAGACTTTACCTTGTTGTTCAGTATGGGGATTACAGAGCACTAGCGCAGTTTCATGGAAGACAAGAACAGAAGTCCATTCTTCTGTTTTGATTTTCAGCAATATTCTATGAATTCAGAGTATCTGAAGACAGACAGTGTGTAATACAGGAGCAGTGTGACTAACTCAGGTTTCTTCTCCTTTTCTGCTCTACAGGAATAAAAGATGGCTCAACTCTTTTCAGTCTCACTACAGGCCATGATGACAACCATATCATCCTCTTGTCACACATCACAGATCAACTGGTTAAGTACTACTGACACTTACATCCTGTTTGACAAGCCCATCTATTCTCCTCTCTTATGAAGCAAAAGGTGACAGAATGTGATCCAGTGTTTTATTGGTCACAAATACAAAAAGCTTACAGCAGATGAAGGCTGTCATCTCACTCACTCACAAAAACACCCAGTTTTGGTTGATCTGAAAAGCAGTACTGAATGTACCAAATAATTGTTAGTGCAATTTTACTTATTGTATGTATTTATTTATTTAAATGTGTGGTTTTTTGTGGATGGGCTGGTTTTACAGAACGAAGAGGAATAATTTCATATGCAGTATCATTTTACCTAATTGCAAAACAATGGGAGCATTCACACAAATCAGCCTGCCTGCTGATAACTGATTTCACACTGATGAGATATTAAGACTCTCTCTTCATGAGAAATCTCTTTTGTTGATTCTGGTTCAAGATGTAACATGCTTAACAACCAGCAGGAACAGGAACAGGCAAGAGAACATCCCTTCTGGTCTCTGCAGCAAAAGATTTGTGGTACCCAGTGGGGTGCTACATCTCCGATGTCTGGTTATGCCCAGGAGTGCCTGCATGCACTGCTGGAGCTTCCTACAGGACCAAAGAACCAGATCTAGTAAGAAGAAATATGCCAAGGTTCTTGAGGGAGATGAAATACAATAAATACAGCAGGGCTAATGAAAATAAAGGAATGTTGCCCTTATTTAATTTCTGCATATGTGTATCCAAAATGGGGATTCAGAGCTGACTCATAAATGATACAGGCTAGATGTTCATTTTAATTATTTGGTTTTTAATGTATTGCCAAGAAAAAGAATACAAGGTGATCATTACCTCACAATTCATATTTGGGTTCCTGAATTGCTTAATGTCAAGGTCAGAACGCATTTTCATGGATCTCAAATTACTTGTGTTTAAAAGACTTTATATGCCACTGGAACAATGCAAACACTTATGCACCTTAATTGTGCCAACATTAGAGGTTTGTGGTAAAACTAGAAACAGACTAGTAAGAAATTATTTACTCTTGAGAAGTTTCTGTAGAGAGCTTCTAGAATAAATTAGTGTCTTTTTACTGTCTCTCAAAAAAAGGAGTACAGTAATTTCACGACTATAAGGCACACCTTTTTGACTAAAATTTTCCCCCGAACTGGAAGTGTGCCTTATAGTCCGGTGTGCCTTATCTGATGTACAAAGTTGCGACATTTGCCACCCCAGAAGTGCGAGGCCGCAACAGTCCCCAGCTGAGCAGAGCCCACTTAGCAGCGGCATCAGGCCAGCGCTGGGCTGGGACGAGCCCGGCGGCATCGGGGCAGCGGTCACGTGGGGAGGGGAAAAGAGCAGCAGC